>NC_140271.1:19199882-19257382 GCF_964030765.1 Micromesistius poutassou | reverse complement strand
ACCAGACAGGACTTTAAACAGGAGAAAGGATGATTTTTTTTACCCCAACTGAAAATAGCTTACAGCACCTGGTATTCCCAGGCTGTCTCCCATCCAGGTACTAACCAGGCCCGACCGTGCTTAGCTTCCGAGATCAGACGAGATCGGGCATGTTCGCAGTGGTGTGGCCGTAAGCAATTGCTCCTGGCACCAGACAGGACTTTAAACAGGAGAAAGGATCATTTTTTTTACCCCAAATGAAAACACAATTACAGCACCTGTTATTCCCAGGCGGTCTCCCATCCAAGTACTAACCAGGCCCGACCGTGCTTAGCTTCCGAGATCAGACGAGATCGGGCGTGTTCATGGTGGTGTGGCCGTAAGCAATTACTCCCGACACCAGACAGGACTTTAAACGGGAGAAAGGATGATTTTTTTTTACCCCAAATGAAAATAGATTACAGCACCTGGTATTCCCAGGCGGTCTCCCATCCAAGTACTAACCAGGCCCCACCGTGCTTAGCTTCCGAGATCAGACGAGATCGGGCGTGTTCACGGTGGTGTGGCCGTAAGCAATTTCTCCTGGCACCAGACAGGACTTTAAACAGGAGAAAGGATGATTTTTTTTACCCCAAATGAAAATAGCTTACAGCACCTGGTATTCCCAGGCGGTCTCCCATCCAGGTACTAACCAGGCCCGACCGTGCTTAGCTTCCGAGATCAGACGAGATCGGGCGTGTTCACGGTGGTGTGGCCGTAAGCAATAACTCCTGGCACCAGACAGGACTTTAAACAGGAGAAAGGATCATTTTTTTAACCCCAAATGAAAATAGATTACAGCACCTGGTATTCCCAGGCGGTCTCCCATCCAAGTACTAACCAGGCCCGACCGTGCTTAGCTTCCGAGATCAGACGAGATCGGGCGTGTTCACGGTGGTGTGGCCGTACGCAATTGCTCCTGGCACCAGACAGGACTTTAAACAGGAGAAAGGATGATTTTTTTTACCCCAAATGAAAATTGCTTACAGCACCTGGTATTCCCAGGCGGTCTCCCATCCAGGTACTAACCAGGCCCGACCGTGCTTAGCTTCCGAGATCAGACGAGATCGGGCGTGTTCGCAGTGGTGTGGCCGTAAGCTATTGCTCCTGGCACCAGACAGGACTTTAAACAGGAGAAAAGATCATTTTTTTTACCCCAAATGAAAATAGATTACAGCACCTGGTATTCCCAGGCGGTCTCCCATCCAGGTACTAACCAGGCCCGACCGTGCTTAACTTCCGAGATCAGACGAGATCGGGCGTGTTCGCAGTGGTGTGGCCGTAAGCAATTGCTCCTGGCACCAGACAGGACTTTAAACAGGAGAAAGGATGATTTTTTTTACCCCAAATGAAAATAGCTTACAGCACCTGGAATTCCCAGGCGGTCTCCCATCCAGGTACTAACCAGGCCCGACCGTGCTTAGCTTCCGAGATCAGACGAGATCGGGCGTGTTCGCAGTGGTGTGGCCGTAAGCAATTACTCCTGGCACCAGACAGGACTTTAAACAGGAGAAAGGATCATTTTTTTTACCCCAAATGAAAATAGATTACAGCACCTGGTATTCCCAGGCGGTCTCCCATCCAAGTACTAACCAAGCCCGACCGTGCTTAGCTTCCGAGATCAGACGAGATCGGGCGTGTTCACGGTGGTGGGGCCGTAAGCAATTGCTCCTGGCACCAGACAGGACTTTAAACAGGAGAAAGGACTATTTTTTTTACCCCAAATGAAAATAGCTTACAGCACCTGGTATTCCCAGGCGGTCTCCCATCCAGGTACTAACCAGGCCCGACCGTGCTTAGCTTCCGAGATCAGACGAGATCGGGCGTGTTCGCAGTGGTGTGGCCTTAAGCAATTGCTCCTGGCACCAGACAGGACTTTAAACAGGAGAAAGGATCATTTTTTTTACCCCAAATGAAAATAGATTACAGCACCTGGTATTCCCAGGCGGTCTCCCATCCAAGTACTAACCAGGCCCGACCGTGCTTAGCTTCCGAGATCAGACGAGATCGGGCGTGTTCGCAGTGGTGTGGCCGTAAGCAATTGCTCCTGGCACCAGACAGGACTTTAAACAGGAGAAAGGATCATTTTTTTTACCCCAAATGAAAATAGTTTACAGCACCTGGTATTCCCAGGCGGTCTCCCATCCAAGTACTAACCAAGCCCGACCGTGCTTAGCTTCCGAGATCAGACGAGATCGGGCGTGTTCACGGTGGTGGGGCCGTAAGCAATTGCTCCTGGCACCAGACAGGACTTTAAACAGGAGAAAGGATGATTTTTTTTACCCCAAATGAAATTAGCTTACAGCACCTGGTATTCCCAGGCGGTCTCCCATCCAGGTACTAACCAGGCCCGACCGTGCTTAGCTTCCGAGATCAGACGAGATCGGGCGTGTTCGCAGTGGTGTGGCCTTAAGCAATTGCTCCTTGCACCAGACAGGACTTTAAACAGGAGAAAGGATGATTTTTTTTACCCCAACTGAAAATAGCTTACAGCACCTGGTATTCCCAGGCGGTCTCCCATCCAGGTACTAACCAGGCCCGACCGTGCTTAGCTTCCGAGATCAGACGAGATCGGGCATGTTCGCAGTGGTGTGGCCGTAAGCAATTGCTCCTGGCACCAGATAGGACTTTAAACAGGAGAAAGGATAATTTTTTTTACCCCAAATGAAAACACAATTACAGCACCTGTTATTCCCAGGCGGTCTCCCATCCAAGTACTAACCAGGCCCGACCGTGCTTAGCTTCCGAGATCAGACGAGATCGGGCGTGTTCATGGTGGTGTGGCCGTAAGCAATTACTCGCGACACCAGACAGGACTTTAAACGGGAGAAAGGATGATTTTTTTTACCCCAAATGAAAATAGCTTACAGCACCTGGTATTCCCAGGCGGTCTCCCATCCAGGTACTAACCTGGCCCGACCGTGCTTTGCTTCCGAGATCAGACGAGATCGGGCGTATTCGCAGTGGTGTGGCCGTAAGCAATTGCTCCTGGCACCAGACAGGACTTTAAACAGGAGAAAGGATGATTTTTTTTACCCCAAATGAAAATAGATTACAGCACCTGGTATTCCCAGGCGGTCTCCCATCCAGGTACTAACCAGGCCCGACCGTGCATAGCTTCCGAGATCAGACGAGATCGGGCGTGTTCGCAGTGGTGTGGCCGTAAGCAATTGCTTCTGGCACCAGACAGGACTTTAAAAAGGAGAAAGGATCATTTTTTTTTACCCCAAATGAAAATAGATTACAGCACCTGGTATTCCCAGGCGGTCTCCCATCCAAGTACTAACCAGGCCCCACCGTGCTTAGCTTCCGAGATCAGACGAGATCGGGCGTGTTCACGGTGGTGTGGCCGTAAGCAATTGCTCCTGGCACCAGACAGGACTTTAAACAGGAGAAAGGATGATTTTTTTTACCCCAAATGAAAATAGCTTACAGCACCTGGTATTCCCAGGCGGTCTCCCATCCAGGTACTAACCAGGCCCGACCGTGCTTAGCTTCCGAGATCAGACGAGATCGGGCGTGTTCACGGTGGTGTGGCCGTAAGCAATTACTCCTGGCACCAGACAGGACTTTAAACAGGAGAAAGGATCATTTTTTTAACCCCAAATGAAAATAGATTACAGCACCTGGTATTCCCAGGCGGTCTCCCATCCAAGTACTAACCAGGCCCGACCGTGCTTAGCTTCCGAGATCAGACGAGATCGGGCGTGTTCACGGTGGTGTGGCCGTACGCAATTGCTCCTGGCACCAGACAGGACTTTAAACAGGAGAAAGGATGATTTTTTTTACCCCAAATGAAAATTGCTTACAGCACCTGGTATTCCCAGGCGGTCTCCCATCCAGGTACTAACCAGGCCCGACCGTGCTTAGCTTCCGAGATCAGACGAGATCGGGCGTGTTCGCAGTGGTGTGGCCGTAAGCTATTGCTCCTGGCACCAGACAGGACTTTAAACAGGAGAAATGATCATTTTTTTTACCCCAAATGAAAATAGATTACAGCACCTGGTATTCCCAGGCGGTCTCCCATCCAGGTACAAACCAGGCCCCACCGTGCTTAGCTTCCGAGATCAGACGAGATCGGGCGTGTTCACGGTGGTGTGGCCGTAAGCATTTCCTCCTGGCACCAGACAGGACTTTAAACAGGAGAAAGGATGATTTTTTTTACCCCAAATGAAAATAGCTTACAGCACCTGGTATTCCCAGGCGGTCTCCCATCCAGGTACTAACCAGGCCCGACCGTGCTTAACTTCCGAGATCAGACGAGATCGGGCGTGTTCGCAGTGGTGTGGCCGTAAGCAATTGCTCCTGGCACCAGACAGGACTTTAAACAGGAGAAAGGATGATTTTTTTTACCCCAAATGAAAATAGCTTACAGCACCTGGAATTCCCAGGCGGTCTCCCATCCAGGTACTAACCAGGCCCGACCGTGCTTAGCTTCCGAGATCAGACGAGATCGGGCGTGTTCGCAGTGGTGTGGCTGTAAGCAATTGCTCCTGGCACCAGACAGGACTTTAAACAGGAGAAAGGATCATTTTTTTAACCCCAAATGAAAATAGATTACAGCACCTGGTATTCCCAGGCGGTCTCCCATCCAAGTACTAACCAGGCCCGACCGTGCTTAGCTTCCGAGATCAGACGAGATCGGGCGTGTTCACGGTGGTGTGGCCGTACGCAATTGCTCCTGGCACCAGACAGGACTTTAAACAGGAGAAAGGATGATTTTTTTTACCCCAAATGAAAATTGCTTACAGCACCTGGTATTCCCAGGCGGTCTCCCATCCAGGTACTAACCAGGCCCGACCGTGCTTAGCTTCCGAGATCAGACGAGATCGGGCGTGTTCGCAGTGGTGTGGCCGTAAGCTATTGCTCCTGGCACCAGACAGGACTTTAAACAGGAGAAAAGATCATTTTTTTTACCCCAAATGAAAATAGATTACAGCACCTGGTATTCCCAGGCGGTCTCCCATCCAAGTACTAACCAAGCCCGACCGTGCTTAGCTTCCGAGATCAGACGAGATCGGGCGTGTTCGCAGTGGTGTGGCCGTAAGCAATTGCTCCTGGCACCAGACAGGACTTTAAACAGGAGAAAGGATGATTTTTTTTACCCCAAATGAAAATAGATTACAGCACCTGGTATTCCCAGGCGGTCTCCCATCCAGGTACAAACCAGGCCCGACCGTGCATAGCTTCCGAGATCAGACGAGATCGGGCGTGTTCGCAGTGGTGTGGCCGTAAGCAATTGCTCCTGGCACCAGACAGGACTTTAAAAAGGAGAAAGGATAATTTTTTTTACCCCAAATGAAAATAGATTACAGCACCTGGTATTCCCAGGCGGTCTCCCATCCAAGTACTAACCAGGCCCCACCGTGCTTAGCTTCCGAGATCAGACGAGATCGGGCGTGTTCACGGTGGTGTGGCCGTAAGCATTTCCTCCTGGCACCAGACAGGACTTTAAACAGGAGAAAGGATGATTTTTTTTACCCCAAATGAAAATAGCTTACAGCACCTGGTATTCCCAGGCGGTCTCCCATCCAGGTACTAACCAGGCCCGACCGTGCTTAACTTCCGAGATCAGACGAGATCGGGCGTGTTCGCAGTGGTGTGGCCGTAAGCAATTGCTCCTGGCACCAGACAGGACTTTAAACAGGAGAAAGGATGATTTTTTTTACCCCAAATGAAAATAGCTTACAGCACCTGGAATTCCCAGGCGGTCTCCCATCCAGGTACTAACCAGGCCCGACCGTGCTTAGCTTCCGAGATCAGACGAGATCGGGCGTGTTCGCAGTGGTGTGGCCGTAAGCAATTGCTCCTGGCACCAGACAGGACTTTAAACAGGAGAAAGGATAATTTTTTTTACCCCAAATGAAAATAGATTACAGCACCTGGTATTCCCAGGCGGTCTCCCATCAAAGTACTAACCAGGCCCGACCGTGCTTAGCTTCCGAGATCAGACGAGATCGGGCCTGTTCACGGTGGTGTGGCCGTAAGCAATTCCTCCTGGCACCAGACAGGACTTTAAACAGGAGAAAGGATGATTTTTTTTACCCCAAATGAAAATAGCTTACAGCACCTGGAATTCCCAGGCGGTCTCCCATCCAGGTACTAACCAGACCCGACCGTGCTTAGCTTCCGAGATCAGACGAGATCGGGCGTGTTCGCAGTGGTGTGGCCGTAAGCAATTGCTCCTGGCACCAGACAGGACTTTAAACAGGAGAAAGGATCATTTTTTTTACCCCAAATGAAAATAGATTACAGCACCTGGTATTCCCAGGCGGTCTCCCATCCAAGTACTAACCAAGCCCGACCGTGCTTAGCTTCCGAGATCAGACGAGATCGGGCGTGTTCACGGTGGTGTGGCCGTAAGCAATTGCTCCTGGCACCAGACAGGACTTTAAACAGGAGAAAGGATGATTTTTTTTACCCCAAATGAAAATAGCTTACAGCACCTGGTATTCCCAGGCGGTCTCCCATCCAAGTACTAACCAGGCCAGACCGTGCTTAGCTTCCGAGATCAGACGAGATCGGGCGTGTTCACGGTGGTGTGGCCGTAAGCAATTGCTCCTGGCACCAGACAGGACTTTAAACAGGAGAAAGGATGATTTTTTTTACCCCAAATGAAAACAGCTTACAGCACCTGGTATTCCCAGGCGGTCTCCCATCAAAGTACTAACCAGGCCCGACCGTGCTTAGCTTCCGAGATCAGACGAGATCGGGCGTGTTCACGGTGGTGTGGCCGTAAGCAATTGCTCCTGGCACCAGACAGGACTTTAAACAGGAGAAAGGATGATTTTTTTTACCCCAAATGAAAATAGATTACAGCACCTGGTATTCCCAGGCGGTCTCCCATCCAGGTACTAACCAGGCCCGACCGTGCATAGCTTCCGAGATCAGACGAGATCGGGCGTGTTCGCAGTGGTGTGGCCGTAAGCAATTGCTTCTGGCACCAGACAGGACTTTAAAAAGGAGAAAGGATCATTTTTTTTTACCCCAAATGAAAATAGATTACAGCACCTGGTATTCCCAGGCGGTCTCCCATCCAAGTACTAACCAGGCCCCACCGTGCTTAGCTTCCGAGATCAGACGAGATCGGGCGTGTTCACGGTGGTGTGGCCGTAAGCAATTGCTCCTGGCACCAGACAGGACTTTAAACAGGAGAAAGGATGATTTTTTTTACCCCAAATGAAAATAGCTTACAGCACCTGGTATTCCCAGGCGGTCTCCCATCCAGGTACTAACCAGGCCCGACCGTGCTTAGCTTCCGAGATCAGACGAGATCGGGCGTGTTCACGGTGGTGTGGCCGTAAGCAATTACTCCTGGCACCAGACAGGACTTTAAACAGGAGAAAGGATCATTTTTTTAACCCCAAATGAAAATAGATTACAGCACCTGGTATTCCCAGGCGGTCTCCCATCCAAGTACTAACCAGGCCCGACCGTGCTTAGCTTCCGAGATCAGACGAGATCGGGCGTGTTCACGGTGGTGTGGCCGTACGCAATTGCTCCTGGCACCAGACAGGACTTTAAACAGGAGAAAGGATGATTTTTTTTACCCCAAATGAAAATTGCTTACAGCACCTGGTATTCCCAGGCGGTCTCCCATCCAGGTACTAACCAGGCCCGACCGTGCTTAGCTTCCGAGATCAGACGAGATCGGGCGTGTTCGCAGTGGTGTGGCCGTAAGCTATTGCTCCTGGCACCAGACAGGACTTTAAACAGGAGAAATGATCATTTTTTTTACCCCAAATGAAAATAGATTACAGCACCTGGTATTCCCAGGCGGTCTCCCATCCAGGTACAAACCAGGCCCCACCGTGCTTAGCTTCCGAGATCAGACGAGATCGGGCGTGTTCACGGTGGTGTGGCCGTAAGCATTTCCTCCTGGCACCAGACAGGACTTTAAACAGGAGAAAGGATGATTTTTTTTACCCCAAATGAAAATAGCTTACAGCACCTGGTATTCCCAGGCGGTCTCCCATCCAGGTACTAACCAGGCCCGACCGTGCTTAACTTCCGAGATCAGACGAGATCGGGCGTGTTCGCAGTGGTGTGGCCGTAAGCAATTGCTCCTGGCACCAGACAGGACTTTAAACAGGAGAAAGGATGATTTTTTTTACCCCAAATGAAAATAGCTTACAGCACCTGGAATTCCCAGGCGGTCTCCCATCCAGGTACTAACCAGGCCCGACCGTGCTTAGCTTCCGAGATCAGACGAGATCGGGCGTGTTCGCAGTGGTGTGGCTGTAAGCAATTGCTCCTGGCACCAGACAGGACTTTAAACAGGAGAAAGGATCATTTTTTTAACCCCAAATGAAAATAGATTACAGCACCTGGTATTCCCAGGCGGTCTCCCATCCAAGTACTAACCAGGCCCGACCGTGCTTAGCTTCCGAGATCAGACGAGATCGGGCGTGTTCACGGTGGTGTGGCCGTACGCAATTGCTCCTGGCACCAGACAGGACTTTAAACAGGAGAAAGGATGATTTTTTTTACCCCAAATGAAAATTGCTTACAGCACCTGGTATTCCCAGGCGGTCTCCCATCCAGGTACTAACCAGGCCCGACCGTGCTTAGCTTCCGAGATCAGACGAGATCGGGCGTGTTCGCAGTGGTGTGGCCGTAAGCTATTGCTCCTGGCACCAGACAGGACTTTAAACAGGAGAAAAGATCATTTTTTTTACCCCAAATGAAAATAGATTACAGCACCTGGTATTCCCAGGCGGTCTCCCATCCAAGTACTAACCAAGCCCGACCGTGCTTAGCTTCCGAGATCAGACGAGATCGGGCGTGTTCGCAGTGGTGTGGCCGTAAGCAATTGCTCCTGGCACCAGACAGGACTTTAAACAGGAGAAAGGATGATTTTTTTTACCCCAAATGAAAATAGATTACAGCACCTGGTATTCCCAGGCGGTCTCCCATCCAGGTACAAACCAGGCCCGACCGTGCATAGCTTCCGAGATCAGACGAGATCGGGCGTGTTCGCAGTGGTGTGGCCGTAAGCAATTGCTCCTGGCACCAGACAGGACTTTAAAAAGGAGAAAGGATAATTTTTTTTACCCCAAATGAAAATAGATTACAGCACCTGGTATTCCCAGGCGGTCTCCCATCCAAGTACTAACCAGGCCCCACCGTGCTTAGCTTCCGAGATCAGACGAGATCGGGCGTGTTCACGGTGGTGTGGCCGTAAGCATTTCCTCCTGGCACCAGACAGGACTTTAAACAGGAGAAAGGATGATTTTTTTTACCCCAAATGAAAATAGCTTACAGCACCTGGTATTCCCAGGCGGTCTCCCATCCAAGTACTAACCAGGCCAGACCGTGCTTAGCTTCCGAGATCAGACGAGATCGGGCGTGTTCACGGTGGTGTGGCCGTAAGCAATTGCTCCTGGCACCAGACAGGACTTTAAACAGGAGAAAGGATGATTTTTTTTACCCCAAATGAAAACAGCTTACAGCACCTGGTATTCCCAGGCGGTCTCCCATCAAAGTACTAACCAGGCCCGACCGTGCTTAGCTTCCGAGATCAGACGAGATCGGGCGTGTTCACGGTGGTGTGGCCGTAAGCAATTGCTCCTGGCACCAGACAGGACTTTAAACAGGAGAAAGGATGATTTTTTTTACCCCAAATGAAAATAGCTTACAGCACCTGGTATTCCCAGGCGGTCTCCCATCCAAGTACTAACCAGGCCAGACCGTGCTTAGCTTCCGAGATCAGACGAGATCGGGCGTGTTCACGGTGGTGTGGCCGTAAGCAATTGCTCCTGGCACCAGACAGGACTTTAAACAGGAGAAAGGATGATTTTTTTTACCCCAAATGAAAATAGATTACAGCACCTGGTATTCCCAGGCGGTCTCCCATCCAAGTACTAACCAGACCCGACCGTGCTTAGCTTCCGAGATCAGACGAGATCGGGCGTGTTTACGGTGGTGTGGCCGTAAGCAATTGCTCCTGGCACCAGACAGGACTTTAAACAGGAGAAAGGATGATTTTTTTTACCCCAAATGAAATTAGCTTACAGCACCTGGTATTCCCAGGCGGTCTCCCATCCAGGTGCTAACCAGGCCCGACCGTGCTTAGCTTCCGAGATCAGACGAGATCGAGCGTGATCGCAGTGGTGTGGCCGTAAGCAATTGCTCCTGGCACCAGACAGGACTTTAAACAGGAGAAAGGATGATTTTTTTTACCCCAAATGAAATTAGCTTACAGCACCTGGTATTCCCAGGCGGTCTCCCATCCAGGTACTAACCAGGCCCGACCGTGCTTAGCTTCCGAGATCAGACGAGATTGAGCGTGATCGCAGTGGTGTGGCCGTAAGCAATTGCTCCTGGCACCAGACAGGACTTTAAACAGGAGAAAGGATCATTTTTTTAACCCCAAATGAAAATAGATTACAGCACCTGGTATTCCCAGGCGGTCTCCCATCCAAGTACTAACCAGGCCCGACCGTGCTTAGCTTCCGAGATCAGACGAGATCGGGCGTGTTCACGGTGGTGTGGCCGTACTCAATTGCTCCTGGCACCAGACAGGACTTTAAACAGGAGAAAGGATGATTTTTTTTACCCCAAATGAAAATTGCTTACAGCACCTGGTATTCCCAGGCGGTCTCCCATCCAGGTACTAACCAGGCCCGACCGTGCTTACTTTCCGAGATCAGACGAGATCGGGCGTGTTCGCAGTGGTGTGGCCGTAAGCAATTGCTCCTGGCACCAGACAGGACTTTAAAAAGGAGAAAGGATAATTTTTTTTACCCCAAATGAAAATAGATTACAGCACCTGGTATTCCCAGGCGGTCTCCCATCCAAGTACTAACCAGGCCCCACCGTGCTTAGCTTCCGAGATCAGACGAGATCGGGCGTGTTCACGGTGGTGTGGCCGTAAGCATTTCCTCCTGGCACCAGACAGGACTTTAAACAGGAGAAAGGATGATTTTTTTTACCCCAAATGAAAATAGCTTACAGCACCTGGTATTCCCAGGCGGTCTCCCATCCAGGTACTAACCAGGCCCGACCGTGCTTAACTTCCGAGATCAGACGAGATCGGGCGTGTTCGCAGTGGTGTGGCCGTAAGCAATTGCTCCTGGCACCAGACAGGACTTTAAACAGGAGAAAGGATGATTTTTTTTACCCCAAATGAAAATAGCTTACAGCACCTGGAATTCCCAGGCGGTCTCCCATCCAGGTACTAACCAGGCCCGACCGTGCTTAGCTTCCGAGATCAGACGAGATCGGGCGTGTTCGCAGTGGTGTGGCCGTAAGCAATTGCTCCTGGCACCAGACAGGACTTTAAACAGGAGAAAGGATAATTTTTTTTACCCCAAATGAAAATAGATTACAGCACCTGGTATTCCCAGGCGGTCTCCCATCCAAGTACTAACCAACCCCGACCGTGCTTAGCTTCCGAGATCAGACGAGATCGGGCGTGTTCACGGTGGTGGGGCCGTAAGCAATTGCTCCTGGCACCAGACAGGACTTTAAACAGGAGAAAGGATGATTTTTTTTACCCCAAATGAAAATAGCTTACAGCACCTGGTATTCCCAGGCGGTCTCCCATCCAGGTACTAACCAGGCCCGACCGTGCTTAGCTTCCGAGATCAGACGAGATCGGGCGTGTTCGCAGTGGTGTGGCCTTAAGCAATTGCTCCTGGCACCAGACAGGACTTTAAACAGGAGAAAGGATCATTTTTTTTACCCCAAATGAAAATAGATTACAGCACCTGGTATTCCCAGGCGGTCTCCCATCCAAGTACTAACCAGGCCCGACCGTGCTTAGCTTCCGAGATCAGACGAGATCGGGCGTGTTCACGGTGGTGTGGCCGTAAGCAATTGCTCCTGGCACCAGACAGGACTTTAAACAGGAGAAAGGATGATTTTTTTTACCCCAAATGAAAACAGCTTACAGCACCTGGTATTCCCAGGCGGTCTCCCATCAAAGTACTAACCAGGCCCGACCGTGCTTAGCTTCCGAGATCAGACGAGATCGGGCGTGTTCACGGTGGTGTGGCCGTAAGCAATTCCTCCTGGCACCAGACAGGACTTTAAACAGGAGAAAGGATGATTTTTTTTACCCCAAATGAAAATAGCTTACAGCACCTGGTATTCCCAGGCGGTCTCCCATCCAAGTACTAACCAGGCCAGACCGTGCTTAGCTTCCGAGATCAGACGAGATCGGGCGTGTTCACGGTGGTGTGGCCGTAAGCAATTGCTCCTGGCACCAGACAGGACTTTAAACAGGAGAAAGGATGATTTTTTTTACCCCAAATGAAAATAGCTTACAGCACCTGGTATTCCCAGGGGGTCTCCCATCCAGGTACTAACCGGGCCCGACCGTGCTTAGCTTCCGAGATCAGACGAGATCGGGCGTGTTCGCGGTGGTGTGGCCGTAAGCAATGGCTCCTGGCACCAGACAGGACATTAAACAGGAGAAAGGATCATTTTTTTTACCCCAAATGAAAATAGATTACAGCACCTGGTATTCCCAGGCGGTCTCCCATCCAAGTACTAACCAGGCCCGACCGTGCTTAGCTTCCGAGATCAGACGAGATCGGGCCTGTTCACGGTGGTGTGGCCGTAAGCAATTGCTCCTGGCACCAGACAGGACTTTAAACAGGAGAAAGGATGATTTTTTTTACCCCAAATGAAAATAGCTTACAGCACCTGGTATTCCCAGGCGGTCTCCCATCCAGTTACTTACCAGGCCCGACCGTGCATAGCTTCCGAGATCAGACGAGATCGGGCGTGTTCGCAGTTGTGTGGCCGTAAGCAATTGCTCCTGGTACCAGACAGGACTTTAAACAGGAGAAAGGATCATTTTTTTTACCCCAAATGAAAATAGATTACAGCACCTGGTATTCCCAGGCGGTCTCCCATCCAAGTACTAACCAGGCCCGACCGTGCTTAGCTTCCGAGATCAGACGAGATCGGGTGTGTTCACGGTGGTGTGGCCGTAAGCAATTGCTCCTGGCACCAGACAGGACTTTAAACAGGAGAAAGGATGATTTTTTTTACCCCAAATGAAAATAGCTTACAGCACCTGGTATTCCCAGGCGGTCTCCCATCCAGGTACTAACCAGGCCCGACCGTGCTTAGCTTCCGAGATCAGACGAGATCGGGCGTGTTCACGGTGGTGTGGCCGTAAGCAATTGCTCCTGGCACCAGACAGGACTTTAAACAGGAGAAAGGATCATTTTTTTTACCCCAAATGAAAATAGATTACAGCACCTGGTAATCCCAGGCGGTCTCCCATCCAAGTACTAACCAGGCCCGACCGTGCTAAGCTTCCGAGATCAGACGAGATCGGGCGTGTTCACGGTGGTGTGGCCGTACGCAATTGCTCCTGGCACCAGACAGGACTTTAAACAGGAGAAAGGATGATTTTTTTTACCCCAAATGAAAATAGCTTACAGCACCTGGTATTCCCAGGCGGTCTCCCATCCAGGTACTAACCAGGCCCGACCATGCTTAGCTTCCGAGATCAGACGAGATCGGGCGTGTTCACGGTGGTGTGGCCGTAAGCAGTTGCTCCTGGCACCAGACAGGACTTTAAACAGGAGAAAGGATCATTTTTTTTTACCCCAAATGAAAATAGATTACAGCACCTGGTATTCCCAGGCGGTCTCCCATCCAAGTACTAACCAGGCCCGACCGTGCTTAGCTTCCGAGATCAGACGAGATCGGGCGTGTTCACGGTGGTGTGGCCGTAAGCAATTGCTCCTGGCACCAGACAGGACTTTAAACATGAGAAAGGATGATTTTTTTTACCCCAAATGAAAATAGCTTACAGCACCTGGTATTCCCAGACGGTCTCCCATCCAGGTACTAACCTGGCCCGACCGTGCTTAGCTTCCGAGATCAGACGAGATCGGGCGTGTTCGCAGTGGTGTGGCCGGAAGCAATTGCTCCTGGCACCAGACAGGACTTTAAACAGGTGAAAGGATCATTTTTTTTACCCCAAATGAAAATAGATTACAGCACCTGGTATTCCCAGGCGGTCTCCCATCCAAGTACAAACCAGGCTCGACCGTGCTTCGCTTCCGAGATCAGACAATATCGGGCGTGTTCACGGTGGTGTGGCCGTAAGCAATTGCTCCTGGCACCAGACAGGACTTTAAACAGGAGAAAGGATGATTTTTTTTACCCCAAATGAAAATAGCTTACAGCACCTGGTATTCCCAGGCGGTCTCCCATCCAGGTACTAACCAGGCCCGACCGTGCTTAGCTTCCGAGATCAGACGAGATCGGGCGTGTTCACGGTGGTGTGGCCGTAAGCAATTGCTCCTGGCACCAGACAGGACTTTAAACAGGAGAAAGGATGATTTTTTTTACCCCAAATGAAAATAGCTTACAGCACCTGGTATTCCCAGGCGGTCTCCCATCCAAGTACTAACCAGGCCAGACCGTGCTTAGCTTCCGAGATCAGACGAGATCGGGCGTGTTCACGGTGGTGTGGCCGTAAGCAATTGCTCCTGGCACCAGACAGGACTTTAAACAGGAGAAAGGATGATTTTTTTTACCCCAAATGAAAATAGATTACAGCACCTGGTATTCCCAGGCGGTCTCCCATCCAAGTACTAACCAGACCCGACCGTGCTTAGCTTCCGAGATCAGACGAGATCGGGCGTGTTTACGGTGGTGTGGCCGTAAGCAATTGCTCCTGGCACCAGACAGGACTTTAAACAGGAGAAAGGATGATTTTTTTTACCCCAAATGAAATTAGCTTACAGCACCTGGTATTCCCAGGCGGTCTCCCATCCAGGTACTAACCAGGCCCGACCGTGCTTAGCTTCCGAGATCAGACGAGATCGAGCGTGATCGCAGTGGTGTGGCCGTAAGCAATTGCTCCTGGCACCAGACAGGACTTTAAACAGGAGAAAGGATCTTTTTTTTACCCCAAATGAAAATAGATTACAGCACCTGGTATTCCCAGGCGGTCTCCCATCCAAATACTAACCAGGCCTGACCGTGCTCAGCTTCCGAGATCAGACGAGATCGGGCGTGTTCACGGTGGTGTGGCCGTAAGCAATGGCTCCTGGCACCAGACAGGACTTTAAACAGGAGAAAGGATCATTTTTTTTACCCCAAATGAAAATAGATTACAGCACCTGGTATTCCCAGGCGGTCTCCCATCCAAGTACTAACCAGGCCCGACCGTGCTTAGCTTCCGAGATCAGACGAGATCGGGCGTGTTCACGGTGGTGTGGCCGTAAGCAATTGCTCCTGGCACCAGACAGGACTTTAAACAGGAGAAAGGATGATTTTTTTTACCCCAAATGAAAATAGCTTACAGCACCTGGTATTCCCAGGCGGTCTCCCATCCAGTTACTTACCAGGCCCGACCATGCTTAGCTTCCGAGATCAGACGAGATCGGGCGTGTTCACGGTGGTGTGGCCGTAAGCAGTTGCTCCTGGCACCAGAGAGGACTTTAAACAGGAGAAAGGATCATTTTTTTTTACCCCAAATGAAAATAGATTACAGCACCTGGTATTCCCAGGCGGTCTCCCATCCAAGTACTAACCAGGCCCGACCGTGCTTAGCTTCCGAGATCAGACGAGATCGGGCGTGTTCACGGTGGTGTGGCCGTAAGCAATTGCTCCTGGCACCAGACAGGACTTTAAACATGAGAAAGGATGATTTTTTTTACCCCAAATGAAAATAGCTTACAGCACCTGGTATTCCCAGACGGTCTCCCATCCAGGTACTAACCTGGCCCGACCGTGCTTAGCTTCCGAGATCAGACGAGATCGGGCGTGTTCGCAGTGGTGTGGCCGGAAGCAATTGCTCCTGGCACCAGACAGGACTTTAAACAGGTGAAAGGATCATTTTTTTTACCCCAAATGAAAATAGATTACAGCACCTGGTATTCCCAGGCGGTCTCCCATCCAAGTACAAACCAGGCTCGACCGTGCTTCGCTTCCGAGATCAGACGAGATCGGGCGTGTTCACGGTGGTGTGGCCGTAAGCAATTGCTCCTGGCACCAGACAGGACTTTAAACAGGAGAAAGGATGATTTTTTTTACCCCAAATGAAAATAGCTTACAGCACCTGGTATTCCCAGGCGGTCTCCCATCCAAGTACTAACCAGGGCCGACCGTGCTTAGCTTCCGAGATCAGACGAGATCGGGCGTGTTCACGGTGGTGTGGCCGTAAGCAATTGCTCCTGGCACCAGACAGGACTTTAAACAGGAGAAAGGATGATTTTTTTTACCCCAAATGAAAATAGCTTACAGCACCTGGTATTCCCAGGCGGTCTCCCATCCAGGTACTAACCAGGCCCGACCGTGCTTAGCTTCCGAGATCAGACGAGCTCGGGCGTGTTCGCAGTGGTGTGGCCGTAAGCTATTGCTCCTGGCACCAGACAGGACTTTAAACAGGAGAAAAGATCATTTTTTTTACCCCAAATGAAAATAGATTACAGCACCTGGTATTCCCAGGCGGTCTCCCATCCAAGTACTAACCAGGCCCGACCGTGCATAGCTTCCGAGATCAGACGAGATTGGGCGTGTTCGCAGTGGTGTGGCCGTAAGCAATTGCTCCTGGCACCAGACAGGACTTTAAAAAGGAGAAAGGATGATTTTTTTTTAACCCCAAATGAAAATTGATTACAGCACCTGGTATTCCCAGGCGGTCTCCCATCCAGGTACTAACGAAGCCCGACCGTGCTTAACTTCCGAGATCAGACGAGATCGGGCGTGTTCACGGTGGTGTGGCCGTAAGCAATTGCAACTGGCACCAGACAGGACTTTAAACAGGAGAAAGGATGATTTTTTTTACCCCAAATGAAAATAGCTTACAGCACCTGGTATTCCCAGGCGGTCTCCCATCCAGTTACTAACCAGGCCCGACCGTGCTTAGCTTCCGAGATCAGACGAGATCGGGCGTGTTCGCAGTTGTGTGGCCGTAAGCAAATCCTCCTGGCACCAGACAGGACTTTAAACAGGAGAAAGGATCATTTTTTTTACCCCAATTGAAAATAGATTACAGCACCTGGTATTCCCAGGCGGTCTCCCATCCAAGTACTAACCAGGCCCCACCGTGCTTAGCTTCCGAGATCAGACGAGATCGGGCGTGTTCACGGTGGTGTGGCCGTAAGCAATTGCTCCTGGCACCAGACAGGACTTTAAACAGGAGAAAGGATGATTTTTTTTACCCCAAATGAAAATAGCTTACAGCACCTGGTATTCCCAGGCGGTCTCCCATCCAGGTACTAACCAGGCCCGACCGTGCTTAGCTTCCGAGATCAGACGAGATCGGGCGTGTTCGCAGTGGTGTGGCCGTAAGCAATTGCTCCTGGCACCAGACAGGACTTTAAACAGGAGAAAGGATCTTTTTTTTTTACCCCAAATGAAAATAGATTACAGCAACTGGTATTCCCAGGCGGTCTCCCATCCATGTACTAACAAGTACCGACTGTGCTTAGCTTCCGAGATCAGACGAGATCGGGCGTGTTCACGGTGGTGTGGCCGTAAGCAATTGCTCCTTGCACCAGACAGGACTTTAAACAGAAGAAAGGATGATTTTTTTTTACCCCAAATGAAAATAGCTTACAGCACCTGGTATTCCCAGGCGGTCTCCCATCCAGGTACTAACCAGGCCCGACCGTGCTTAGCTGCCGAGATCAGACGAGATCGGGCGTGTTCGCAGTGGTGTGGCCGTAAGCAATTGCTCCTGGCACCAGACAGGACTTTAAACAGGAGAAAGGATGATTTTTTTTACCCCAAATGAAAATAGCTTACAGCACCTGGTATTCCCAGGCGGTCTCCCATCCAGTTACTAACCAGGCCCGACCGTGCTTAGCTTCCGAGATCAGACGAGATCGGGCGTGTTCGCAGTTGTGTGGCCGTAAGCAAATCCTCCTGGCACCAGACAGGACTTTAAACAGGAGAAAGGATCATTTTTTTTACCCCAATTGAAAATAGATTACAGCACCTGGTATTCCCAGGCGGTCTCCCATCCAAGTACTAACCAGGCCCCACCGTGCTTAGCTTCCGAGATCAGACGAGATCGGGCGTGTTCACGGTGGTGTGGCCGTAAGCAATTGCTCCTGGCACCAGACAGGACTTTAAACAGGAGAAAGGATGATTTTTTTTACCCCAAATGAAAATAGCTTACAGCACCTGGTATTCCCAGGCGGTCTCCCATCCAGGTACTAACCAGGCCCGACCGTGCTTAGCTTCCGAGATCAGACGAGATCGGGCGTGTTCGCAGTGGTGTGGCCGTAAGCAATTGCTCCTGGCACCAGACAGGACTTTAAACAGGAGAAAGGATCTTTTTTTTTTACCCCAAATGAAAATAGATTACAGCAACTGGTATTCCCAGGCGGTCTCCCATCCATGTACTAACAAGTACCGACTGTGCTTAGCTTCCGAGATCAGACGAGATCGGGCGTGTTCACGGTGGTGTGGCCGTAAGCAATTGCTCCTTGCACCAGACAGGACTTTAAACAGAAGAAAGGATGATTTTTTTTTACCCCAAATGAAAATAGCTTACAGCACCTGGTATTCCCAGGCGGTCTCCCATCCAGGTACTAACCAGGCCCGACCGTGCTTAGCTGCCGAGATCAGACGAGATCGGGCGTGTTCGCAGTGGTGTGGCCGTAAGCAATTGCTCCTGGCACCAGACAGGACTTTAAACAGGAGAAAGGATCATTTTTTTTACCCCAAATGAAAACACAATTACAGCACCTGTTATTCCCAGGCGGTCTCCCATCCAAGTACTAACCAGGCCCGACCGTTCTTAGCTTCCGAGATCAGACGAGATCGGGCGTGTTCATGGTGGTGTGGCCGTAAGCAATTACTCCCGACACCAGACAGGACTTTAAACAGGAGAAAGGATGATTTTTTTTACCCCAAATGAAAATAGCTTACAGCACCTGGTATTCCCAGGCGGTCTCCCATCCAGGTACTAACCTGGCCCGACCGTGCTTTGCTTCCGAGATCAGACGAGATCGGGCGTGTTCGCAGTGGTGTGGCCGTAAGCAATTGCTCCTGGCACCAGACAGGACTTTAAACAGGAGAAAGGATGATTTTTTTTACCCCAAATGAAAATAGATTACAGCACCTGGTATTCCCAGGCGGTCTCCCATCCAGGTACTAACCAGGCCGGACCGTGCATAGCTTCCGAGATCAGACGAGATCGGGCGTGTTCGCAGTGGTGTGGCCGTAAGCAATTGCTTCTGGCACCAGACAGGACTTTAAAAAGGAGAAAGGATCATTTTTTTTTACCCCAAATGAAAATAGATTACAGCACCTGGTATTCCCAGGCGGTCTCCCATCCAAGTACTAACCAGGCCCCACCGTGCTTAGCTTCCGAGATCAGACGAGATCGGGCGTGTTCACGGTGGTGTGGCCGTAAGCAATTGCTCCTGGCACCAGACAGGACTTTAAACAGGAGAAAGGATGATTTTTTTTACCCCAAATGAAAATAGCTTACAGCACCTGGTATTCCCAGGCGGTCTCCCATCCAGGTACTAACCAGGCCCGACCGTGCTTAGCTTCCGAGATCAGACGAGATCGGGCGTGTTCACGGTGGTGTGGCCGTAAGCAATTGCTCCTGGCACCAGACAGGACTTTAAACAGGAGAAAGGATCATTTTTTTAACCCCAAATGAAAATAGATTACAGCACCTGGTATTTCCAGGCGGTCTCCCATCCAAGTACTAACCAGGCCCGACCGTGCTTAGCTTCCGAGATCAGACGAGATCGGGCGTGTTCACGGTGGTGTGGCCGTACGCAATTGCTCCTGGCACCAGACAGGACTTTAAACAGGAGAAAGGATGATTTTTTTTACCCCAAATGAAAATTGCTTACAGCACCTGGTATTCCCAGGCGGTCTCCCATCCAGGTACTAACCAGGCCCGACCGTGCTTAGCTTCCGAGATCAGACGAGATCGGGCGTGTTCGCAGTGGTGTGGCCGTAAGCTATTGCTCCTGGCACCAGACAGGACTTTAAACAGGAGAAAAGATCATTTTTTTTACCCCAAATGAAAATAGATTACAGCACCTGGTATTCCCAGGCGGTCTCCCATCCAAGTACTAACCAAGCCCGACCGTGCTTAGCTTCCGAGATCAGACGAGATCGGGCGTGTTCATGGTGGTGTGGCCGTAAGCAATTGCTCCTGGCACCAGACAGGACTTTAAACAGGAGAAAGGATGATTTTTTTTTACCCCAAATGAAAATAGCTTACAGCACCTGGTATTCCCAGGTGGTCTCCCATCCAGGTACTAACCAGTCCCGACCGTGCTTAGCTTCCGAGATCAGACGAGATCGGGCGTGTTCGCAGTGGTGTGGCCGTAAGCAATTTCTCCTGGCACCAGACAGGACTTTAAACAGGAGAAAGGATAATTTTTTTTACCCCAAATGAAAACACAATTACAGCACCTGTTATTCCCAGGCGGTCTCCCATCCAAGTACTAACCAGGCCCGACCGTGCTTAGCTTCCGAGACCAGACGACATCGGGCGTGTTCGCAGTGGTGTGGCCGTAAGCAATTTCTCCTGGCACCAGACAGGACTTTAAACAGGAAAAAGGATCATTTTTTTTTACCCCAAATGAAAACAGCTTACAGCACCTGGTATTCCCAGGCGGTCTCCCATCCAAGTACTAACCTGGCCCGACCGTGCTTAGCTTCCGAGATCAGATGAGATCGGGCGTGTTCGCAGTGGTGTGGCCGTAAGCAATTGCTCCTGGCACCAGACAGGACTTTAAACAGGAGAAAGGATGATTTTTTTTACCCCGAATGAAAATAGATTACAGCACCTGGTATTCCCAGGCGGTCTCCCATCCAAGTACTAACCAGGCCCGACCGTGCTTAGCTTCCGAGATCAGACGAGATCTGGCGTGTTCACGGTGGTGTGGCCGTAAGCAATTGCTCCTGGCACCAGACAGGACTTTAAACAGGAGAAAGGATGATTTTTTTTACCCCAAATGAAAATAGCTTACAGCACCTGGTATTGGCAGGCGGTCTCCCATCCAGGTACTAACCAGGCCCCACCGTGCTTAGCTTCCGAGATCAAACGAGATCGGGCGTGTTCGCAGTGTTGTGGCCGTAAGCAATTGCTCCTGGCGCCAGACAGGACTTTAAACGGGAGAAAGGATCATTTTTTTTACCCCAAATGAAAATAGATTACAGCACCTGGTATTCCCAGGCGGTCTCCCATCCAAGTACTAACCAGGCCCGACCGTGCTTAGCTTCCGAGATCAGACGAGATCGGGCATGTTCACGGTGGTGTGGCCGTAAGCAATTGCTCCTGGCACCAGACAGGACTTTAAACAGGAGAAAGGATGATTTTTTTTTACCCCAAATGAAAATAGCTTACAGCACCTGGTATTCCCAGGCGGTCTCCCATCCAGGTACTAACCAGGCCCGACCGTGCTTAGCTTCCGAGATCAGACGAGATCGGGCGTGTTCGCAGTGGTGTGGCCGTAAGCAATTGCTCCTGGCACCAGACAGGACTTTAAACAGGAGAAAGGATCATTTTTTTTACCCCAAATGAAAACACAATTACAGCACCTGTTATTCCCAGGCGGTCTCCCATCCAAGTACTAACCAGGCCCGACCGTGCTTAGCTTCCGAGATCAGACGAGATCGGGCGTGTTCATGGTGGTGTGGCCGTAAGCAATTACTCCCGGCACCAGACAGGACTTTAAACAGGAGAAAGGATGATTTTTTTTACCCCAAATGAAAATAGCTTACAGCACCTGGTATTCCCAGGCGGTCTCCCATCCAGGTACTAACCTGGCCCGACCGTGCTTTGCTTCCGAGATCAGACGAGATCGGGCGTGTTCGCAGTGGTGTGGCCGTAAGCAATTGCTCCTGGCACCAGACAGGACTTTAAACAGGAGAAAGGATGATTTTTTTTACCCCAAATGAAAATAGATTACAGCACCTGGTATTCCCAGGCGGTCTCCCATCCAGGTACTAACCAGGCCCGACCGTGCATAGCTTCCAAGATCAGACGAGATCGGGCGTGTTCGCAGTGGTGTGGCCGTAAGCAATTGCTTCTGGCACCAGACAGGACTTTAAAAAGGAGAAAGGATCATTTTTTTTTACCCCAAATGAAAATAGATTACAGCACCTGGTATTCCCAGGCGGTCTCCCATCCAGGTACTAACCAGGCCCGACCGTGCTTAGCTTCCGAGATCAGACGAGATCGGGCGTGTTCACGGTGGTGTGGCCGTAAGCAATTGCTCCTGGCACCAGACAGGACTTTAAACAGGAGAAAGGATCATTTTTTTTACCCCAAATGAAAATAGCTTACAGCACCTGGCATTCCCAGGCGGTCTCCCATCCAGGTACTAACCAGGCCCGACCGTGCTTAGCTTCCGAGATCAGACGAGATCGGGCGTGTTCGCAGTGGTGTGGCCGTAAGCTATTGCTCCTGGCACCAGACAGGACTTTAAACAGGAGAAAGGATCATTTTTTTTACCCCAAATGAAAATAGATTACAGCACCTGGTATTCCCAGGCGGTCTCCCATCCAAGTACTAACCAGGCCCGACCTTGCTTAGCTTCCGAGATCAGACGAGATCGGGCGTGTTCACGGTGGTGTGGCCGTAAGCAGTTGCTCCGGGCACCAGACAGGACTTTAAACAGGAGAAAGGATCTTTTTTTTTTTACCCCAAATGAAAATAGATTACAGCACCTGGTATTCCCAGGCGGTCTCCCATCCAGGTACTAACCAGGCCCGACCGTGCATAGCTTCCGAGATCAGACGAGATCGGGCGTGTTCGCAGTGGTGTGGCCGTAAGCAATTGCTCCTGGCACCAGACAGGACTTTAAAAAGGAGAAAGGATCATTTTTTTTACCCCAAATGAAAATAGATTACAGCACCTGGTATTCCCAGGCGGTCTCCCATTCAAGTACTAACCAGGCCCCACCGTGCTTAGCTTCCGAGATCAGACGAGATCGGGCGTGTTCACGGTGGTGTGGCCGTAAGCAATTGCTCCTGGCACCAGACAGGACTTTAAACAGGAGAAAGGATCATTTTTTTTACCCCAAATGAAAATAGCTTACAGCACATGGTATTCCCAGGCGGTCTCCCATCCAGGTACTAACCAGGCCCGACCGTGCTTAGCTTCCGAGATCAGACGAGATCGGGCGTATTCGCAGTGGTGTGGCCGTAAGCAATTGCTCCTGGCACCAGACAGGACTTTAAACAGGAGAAAGGATCATTTTTTTTACCCCAAATGAAAACACAATTACAGCACCTGGTATTCCCAGGCTGTCTCCCATCCAAGTACTAACCAGGCCCGCCCATGCTTAGCTTCCGAGATCAGACGAGATCGGGCGTGTTCACGGTAGTGTGGCCGTAAGCAATTGCTCCTGGCACCAGACAGGACTTTAAACAGGAGAAAGGATCATTTTTTTTACCCCAAATGAAAATAGATTACAGCACCTGGTATTCCCAGGCGGTCTCCCATCCAAGTACTAACCAGGCCCGACCGTGCTTAGCTTCCGAGATCAGACGAGATCGGGCGTGTTCACGGTGGTGTGGCCGTAAGCAATTGCTCCTGGCACCAGACAGGACTTTAAACAGGAGAAAGGATGATTTTTTTTACCCCAAATGAAAATAGCTTACAGCACCTGGTATTCCCACGCGGTCTCCCATCCAGGTACTAACCAGGCCCGACCGTGCTTAGCTTCCGAGATCAGACGAGATCGGGCGTGTTCGCAGTGGTGTGGCCGTAAGCAATTTCTCCTGGCACCAGACAGGACTTTAAACAGGAGAAAGGATCATTTTTTTTACCCCAAATGAAAATAGATTACAGCACCTGGTATTCCCAGGCGGTCTCCCATCCAAGAACTATCCAGGCCCGACCGTGCTTAGCTTCCGAGATCAGACGAGATCGGGCGTGTTCACGGTGGTGTGGCCGTAAGCAATTGCTCCTGGCACCAGACAAGACTTTAAACAGGAGAAAGGATGATTTTTTTTACCCCAAATGAAAATAGCTTACAGCACCTGGTATTCCCAGGCGGTCTCCCATCCAGGTACTAACCAGGCCCCACCGTGCTTAGCTTCCGAGATCAAACGAGATCGGGCGTGTTCGCAGTGGTGTGGCCGTAAGCAATTGCTCCTGGCGCCAGACAGGACTTTAAACAGGAGAAAGGATAATTTTTTTTACCCCAAATGAAAATAGATTACAGCACCTGGTATTCCCAGGCGGTCTCCCATCCAAGTACTAACCAGTCCCGACCGTGCTTAGCTTCCGAGATCAGACAAGATTGGGCGTGTTCACGGTGGTGTGGCCGTAATCAATTCCTCCTAGCACCGGACAGGACTTTAAACAGGAGAAAAGATCTTTTTTTTTTACCCCAAATGAAAATAGATTACAGCACCTGTTATTCCCAGGCGGTCTCCCATCCAAGTACTAACCAGGCCCGACCGTGCTTAGCTTCCGATATCAGACGAGATCGGGCGTGTTCATGGTGGTGTGGCCGTAAGCAATTACTCCCGGCACCAGACAGGACTTTAAACAGGAGAAAGGATGATTTTTTTTACCCCAAATGAAAATAGCTTACAGCACCTGGTATTCCCAGGCGGTCTCCCATCCAGGTACTAACCAGGCCCGACCGTGCTTAGCTTCCGAGATCAGACGAGATCGGGCGTGTTCGCAGTGGTGTGGCCGTAAGCAATTGCTCCTGGCACCAGACAGGACTTTAAACAGGAGAAAGGATCATTTTTTTTACCCCTAATGAAAACACAATTACAGCACCTGTTATTCCCAGGCGGTCTCCCATCCAAGTACTAACCAGGCCCGACCGTGCTTAGCTTCCGAGATCAGACGAGATCGGGCGTGTTTTTTTTTTTTGTTTTTTTTTATTCGCACAAAATATGTACATACACCATCATACATAAATAACACAAATAAAACAAGCAAGATACTTCAGATCCATTTCAAACCAAAATAACTACAAACAATACTGGGTTAGCCGGGATGCTTTTGTAACAACTTTCAATACACTGGCCTCTCAACAAAATCAAGAAAAAGTCGTGAACTTAAAACACTAATTGACAAAACAAAAAATAGTAATCAGTCACCCTGCTGACCACTTTGCCGCATCTCCAGCCCGCAGGCGCCCCCTTCGATTCATCCGAAATCCAACTCCACTTCCCCATCGTCTCTAGGCACAACAAAAGTGCTCCCCTCCACAAACCCTCCGAGGAACTCCTCTTCCCCAATATAACTATAAACCATATTCACATCTCTTCTCATTATACTTTTAAAAACACTCCATACCTCAACTCTCTTCTTCTCATAATGGGCCAAATTCCTCCTGAGCTTGACAGCAAACCTTGCGTGGCTTAAAACATAATTTAACAGATTAACATTGCAACCTTCCACCTTACTTGTCACCCCAAACAGCCACAACTCTATCCATTCCTTTCTCTCCACAAACCCTCCACCCCAACATCTGTTTATTAATCCTTTAATTTTCACAAAGTATCCCTCCAACTCACAACATTCAACAAACTCATGCATACACGTTTCCACCCCCACTCCGCACACATCACATTCCTTCCTCACATTCCCATCAAACCTGCTGATTATTAAATTGTTAAACACCCTATTGTGCCGTAAAAGGAAATCAAAATTTTCACATTCAATACAGTTCCATTTCACTCTTAAATTCCTCCATATTCCCCCTACATCCATATCACTCATCATTCTAACCCATACTTTCTCTGCAGCCGGTCTCCTCACATTCTCCCCTCTTAAACATCTATATATTACTCTCGTTTTCACACTCTTCAGACTCACCCTCCTTTCTCCTTCCCCCACATACATTTCTATCTCTCCTTCTCCATTCATCACAGCCTCTCTCTCAATCATCCCAACCCATTCTCTCGGCATACCCTCCTTGATCCTTTCCAACACTCCCTGTGCCGTACCCAACCATATTTCATCCCCTCTTTCCCTCACCTCATCGACCATTACCTGTGCCCTCATGAATCCAGGTACATACTCATAGACTAAATCCTTCACCTTCCTGACCCCTGCTCTCCAAATCACCCTGTTATAAATTGTGTTCCCTTCAAATGTGATTTTTGGATTTAAAAACAGTGGTTGCTCCCATACCTGCTTTACATCCTTACACTCATACTTGACACATTTCACAAACTCTCCCCACGCTCCCAACACCTCCTTATAAAACTCAGATATTCCAACCAACATACCTTTCTTTAGTTCCATATACACTCCACTCTCTCCACACCCACCACACTTATTAATTGCTTCCCTAAAAAACACCTTCCATATATGATCCCTCTTGTCCTTTAAATATCTCACCACCATTTTCACCCTAAATGCTTTCTTTTTCCTATCTAAATTAATCAATTTTAACCCACCATCCTCATACTCATTTTCCATCACCTCCCTAGCTATCCTAACTCCCTTCCCACCCCACACAAACTCCTTCACCATTCTCTCCACCTCCTTCAAAACTCTATCAGGCACATCCAAAACATTCATTGCATACACAAGCTTGCTCATTACCAGCGCATTCACAACTGTCACCTTCCCCTTCAGCTTCAACCCTCTAAGTTTCCAAAACCCTAACGTCTTCCTAATACCATTCATTATCCCTTCAAACTGCATATCTCTCCCTTCTTTATCCTCTATCCCTAAGTTCACACCTAACATCCTAAAATAATCCTTTTTCTCTTTCAATCCTATCTCCCTCCTACCTGCTCTCTCCACACCTACATACATGATTTCTGACTTTTCTATGTTTATTTTTGCCCCTGATGCCCTGCCATATAGCTCTACACTACCTAAAACCTCACCTACACTTTCCCTGTCCCTTACTGTAACTGTCGTGTCGTCCGCATACTGAAATAATAAACTAACCCGCCCCTCTGGCAACTCTATGCCCCTGATCCTATCATTTTGCATGAGTAGTGCCGCTAGCGGCTCTGCCGACAAGGAGTACAGCAGGGCCGACAGCGGACAGCCTTGCCTAACCGACCTTTCTAATCTAAATGCGTCTGTGACTATCCCATTGATTTTAACACAACTCACTGCCCTGTCGTACATTCTCTTATCCAACCTACCAACCTGTGCCCAAAACCAAATTTACCTAACACTCTATATAAATAATCATGATCCACCCTATCAAATGCTTTGTTCAGATCTATACTTACGACTATCCCCCCTTTATCTCTCTTCATAAATTCAATTGTGTCCCTGATACTGTTTATTGTGTCCGCTATGTCCCTACCTGGTATACTATATGCCTGCGTGCTTCCCACCACCTTCCCTATTACCTGTTTGATCCTGTTGGCTAACACCCTTGCTAAAACTTTATAATCACCATTCAGCATACTAAGTGGCCTATAATTCTGTAGCTTAACCCTGCTCCCTTTCTTGTGTATCATCGTTACTATCCCTGTCGACATGCTCAGCGGCATCTCGCCCTCCTCCTCTATCCATCTAAATAACCTCTCTAGCACTGGCACTAATTCCTCCCTAAACTCAACATAAAATTCACCAATTAACCCATCTATCCCTGGACTCTTATTTCTCCCTAGCCCACCTATCGCTTCATTTATTTCACCCGTCCCTATTCCTGTCTCACACATCTCCCTATCGTCATCGCTCACCCTAGCTTTCACACTATCCAACACCTGCATCATACTCTCCTCATCCACTTCTTCTTTTCTAAATAAATCCCTATAAAAATCTTCTACTCTTTCAACTATCCCTACAAAATCAGTAATCATCTCCCCTTCCTTTCCTTCCACCTTTTCTAAATAATTCTTCTTCTGCTTCGTCTTTTCTAATCCTAAAAAGAATCCCGTACATTTTTCTCCCTCAATCACATATCTAGCCCTACTTCTGACTATTGCACCCATACACCTCCTCTGTTCTATCTCCTTCAGTTCATCCCTCATTCTGATATACTTCCCCAAATCATAGCCTGCCTCCTCATCCGCTCTCTTTGCCTCTCTAGCTAAATCTCCCTTTAACCTCCTCTCTCTCTCTCTCTGTATCATATTCCTGCCTCTGCTATAACCCATACTCAATTCTTTTATCTCTCCTTTCAAACTCTCCCACCACCTCCCAATGTCCTCCTCATACATTCTCTCGTTCTTCCTCCTCAATATACATTCTCTCACTTTCCTTTTGTACTTTTCTTCTCTCAGCAACTCACCGTTCATACACCACACGCCTCCCCCTCTCCTCTCAAACCCCTGACCTAAGTTAAACCCTAACACCATGTGATCACTGAGCGCAGTAACCTTGTACTCAATTCTCCCTATCCTACCTGCAATGCCATTTGTACTCAAAACTAAATCTAACCTGCTCTGTTTTAATACTCCTCTCACCACTTGCCTCCTTGAAAAAACCCTCCCCTCTGGATTCCTTTCTCTCCACACATCCATTAAACCATTCACTCTCATCACCTCTTTCAACACACCTCTTGACGAGTCATTCCTGAAACACACACTCGCAGAAACATCCAACCTCCCACACCACACGTTAAAATCACCCACCACCAAACAGTTTTCCACACACATTCCCCCCAATCCCTCAAAAAAAACCCTCCTCTCCTTCTCCTCATTCGGCGCATACACATTCAACAATCGACATATTTTACCCAAGTACTCAAAGGTAATTCCTATCACCCTCCCATCACCATCATCCACACACTTCGTCACATTCTCAACCACTCCCCTTTTCACTAAAATTGCTACCCCTCTAGATTTAACACCACCATTATTCACATACATGTCCCCCATCCATTCTCTCTCAACCACTCTCATAACCTCCTCATCCCAATGTGTCTCTTATAAACATATTATGTCAGCCTCACACACCATCAAGGTTTGCTGCCTCCTGTTCCTGTCCCTTAGCCCGTTAGCGTTAAGAGAAGATATTCTGATCATTAAAAGTATACATGAGAAGAGATTCCACACGTTATGTTCTTAATTCGCACTTTTTTTCCCCTTATCTTCTCTCTCCTTCCTCCCCGATGGTCTTTTCCTATTTCCACCCACCACCTCCATGTTTTCCTCCCCTCTGTCTGATATATCCGAACCCACCCACCTCCTGCTTTCTGTCGTATCCGAAGCCCTCCACCCCCACTTATTCCCCCTTGCCTCCGACCTTCCCTCTCCCTGTCCCACCACAGTCATTCCACTCTTTTCCCCGTTCTTCTCCCCTCCTTTCGCTCCCTCACCCACGCTTCTCCGCTCCTCTCGTTCGTCCGTCCCTCTCACCGCACTGTCCACGCTGTAGCCGTTCTCCTCCCTTTCCTTCTCTCCTCTCGTTTCCGTTGTCTCTTCCGCTGCCGTCTCGTCCTCTGCCTCTCCATCCTGCTCCTCGTCCTCGTCCATCTCCTCTCCTTCCCCGCCGACTCCCACGCCACTTCCTTCCGAATCAGTCGCCTCCGCTCCGCTGCCGCCTTCTCCGCCCTCTCCTCTCGGTCGCTCCTCCTCCTCGTCGACGTCCGTCTCCCGGCCCCCGCCTTCTCCTCCTTGTCGCCTCTGTTCTCCGTCTGTGCCACATTCTCTTGCGTAGTGCCCCTGTCCATGGCACCTGTGGCATCTAAACTCCGGGCAGTCCCTCAGGATGTGCCCCGGTTGGATACACATCCTGCATACCCTCTCCTGTCTGTCGTGAATCACCCGAAAGTATTGGGGACCCGTAGCTGTACTGAACTTTGTTGAGTACGGCAATGACCTGACCAAGTCATTGAACTTCACTTTTAAAATCCTGGTCCCGTCTGCAATGTTCGTGCCCGGCCACATTCTCCTTTTGATCGGTGAGGCAGCTGAGACCCCCCACCCCTGTAGCTTCAGCAAAACGTCATTGTCCGTGGTGTACGCCGGAAGCTCCAGGAATGACACCACCGTTTCGTCACTTGTGAGCTCTTTAGCGACTATCCTGACCCCTTTTATTTTGAAGCCATCCATGAGTTTATTTTTCCCGCTGAGATATCCCATTGTTAATTCATACTTCCTCATCCCGGTTTTACGGCACGCCATCAACTCCCCACACTCCTCCCTCGTCGCTTTTAACAGCTCCATCACCGTTATTGTATCCTCACCGATCAGTTCCACACTCACGGTCAGTTCCTTCTCATACTTGTTATCTCCCGCCTCTTCTCCCCTCTGGTCTTTCTTTCCGCCATCTTCTCCATCCAAGCCTTTTCCGTTTCCATTTCCCGTTTCCATTATGTCCGTCCGTGTTATGTTCCTTCCCCAAACAAATGGGAGGATTATCTTCCCCCAAACAGTGCCTCACTGATTGGGGGAGGTGTATCGAAGAAAATCAAAAAACAAACAAAAAAAAAGGCACTTAAGCACGCTTAGAGGTAGCACAAACACTCAGCTGCTCTCTGCTCTCTTCCTGCTTCCTGCTTGCGCACCTGAAACCAACTAGCTCCGACACTGTAGGGGGCGTCAGGGTGGTGTGGCCGTAAGCAATTACTCCTGGCACCAGACAGGACTTTAAACAGGAGAAAGGATGAATTTTTTTGCCCCAAATGAAAATATCTTACAGCACCTGGTATTCCCAGGCGGTCTCCCATCCAGGTACTAACCAGGCCCGACCGTGCTTAGCTTCCGAGATCGGACGAGATCGGGCGTGTTCGCAGTGGTGTGGCCGTAAGCAATTGCTCCTGGCACCAGACAGGACTTTAAACAGGAGAAAGGATCATTTTTTTTACCCCAAATGAAAATAGATTACAGCACCTGGTATTCCCAGGCGGTCTCCCATCCAAGTACTAACCAGGCCCGACCATGCTTAGCTTCCGAGATCAGTCGTGTTCACGGCGGTGTGGCCGTAAGCAACTGCTCCTGGCACCAGACAGGACTTTAAACAGGAGAAAGGATGATTTTTTTTACCCCAAATGAAAATAGCTTACAGCACCTGGTATTCCCAGGCGGTCTCCCATCCAGGTACTAACCAGGCCCGACCGTGCTTAGCTTCCGAGATCAGACGATATCGGGCGTGTTTGCAGTGGTGTGGCCGTAAGCAATTGCTCCTGGCACCAGACAGGACTTTAAACAGGAGAAAGGATCATTTTTTTTTTACCCCAAATGAAAATAGATTACAGCACCTGGTATTGCCAGGCGGTCTCCCATCCAAGTACTATCCAGGCCTGACCGTGCGTACCTTCCGAGATCAGACGAGATCGGGCGTGTTCACTGTGGTGTGGCCGTAAGCAATTGCTTCGGGCACCAGACAGGACTTTAAACAGGAGAAAGGATGATTTTTTTTACCCCAAATGAAAATAGCTTACAGCACCTGGTATTCCCAGGCGGTCTCCCATCCAGGTACTAACCAGGCCGACCGTGCTTAGCTTCCGAGATCAGACGAGATCGGGCGTGTTCGCAGTGGTGTTGCCGTGAGCAATTGCTCCTGGCACCAGACAGGACTTTAAACAGGAGAAAGGATGATTTTTTTTACCCCAAATGAAAATAGCTTACAGCACCTGGTATTCCCAGGCGGTCTCCCATCCAGGTACTAACCAGGCCCGACCGAGCTTAGCTTCAAAGATCAGACGAGATCGGGTGTGTTCGCAGTGGTGTGGCCGTAAGCAATTGCTCCTGGCACCAGACAGGACTTTAAACAGGAGAAAGGATGATTTTTTTTACCCCAAATGAAAATAGATTACAGCACCTGGTATTCCCAGGCGGTCTCCCATCCAAGTACTAACCAGGCCCGACCGTGCTCAGCTTCCGAGATCAGGCGAGATCGGGCGTGTTCACGGTGGTGTGGCTGTAAGCAATTACTCCTGGCACCAGACAGGACTTTAAACAGGAGAAAGGATCATTTTTTTTACCCCAAATGAAAATAGATTACAGCACCTGGTATTCCCAGGCGGTCTCCCATCCAAGTACTATCCAGGCCTGACCCTGCTTAGCTTCCGATATCAGACGAGATCGGGCTTGTTCACGGTGGTGTGGCCGTAAGCAATTGCTTCGGGCACCAGACAGGACTTTAAACAGGAGAAAGGATGATTTTTTTTACCCCAAATGAAAATAGCTTACAGCACCTGGTATTCCCAGGCGGTCTCCCATCCAGGTACTAACCAGGCCCGACCGTGCTTAGCTTCCGAGATCAGACGAGATCGTGCGTGTTCGCAGTGGTGTGGCCGTAAGCAATTGCTCCTGGCACCAGACAGGACTTTAAACAGGAGAAAGGATGATTTTTTTTACCCCAAATGAAAATAGATTACAGCACCTGGTATTCCCAGGCGGTTTCCCATCCAAGTACTAACCAGGCCCGACCGTGCTTAGCTTCCGAGATCAGACGAGATCGGGCGTGTTCACGGTGGTGTGGCCGTAAGCAATTACTCCTGGCACCAGACAGGACTTTAAACAGGAGAAAGGATGATTTTTTTTACCCCAAATGAAAATAGCTTACAGCACCTGGTATTCCCAGGCGGTCTCCCATCCAGGTACTAACCAGGCCCGACCGTGCTTAGCTTCCGAGATCAGACAAGATCGGGCGTGTTCGCAGTGGTGTGGCCGTAAGCAATTGCTCCTGGCACCAGACAGGACTTTAAACAGGAGAAAGGATCATTTTTTTTACCCCAAATGAAAATAGATCACAGCACCTGGTATTCCCAGGCGGTCCCCCATCCAAGTACTACCCAGGCCCGACCGTGCTTACCTTCCGAGATCAGACGAGATCGGGCGTGTTCACTGTGGTGTGGCCGTAAGCAATTGCTTCGGGCACCAGACAGGACTTTAAACAGGAGAAAGGATGATTTTTTTTACCCCAAATGAAAATAGATTACAACACCTGGTATTCCCAGGCGGTCTCCCATCCAAGTACTAACCAGGCCCGACCGTGCTTAGCTTCAGAGATCAGACGAGATCGGGCGTGTTCACGGTGGTGTGGCCGTAAGCAATTACTCCTGGCACCAGACAGGACTTTAAACAGGAGAAAGGATGATTTTTTTTACCCCAAATGAAAATAGCTTACAGCACCTGGTATTCCCAGGCGGTCTCCCATCCAGGTACTAACCAGGCCCGACCGTGCTTAGCTTCCGAGATCAGACGAGATCTGGCGTGTTCGCAGTGGTGTGGCCGTAAGCAATTGCTCCTGGCACCAGACAGGACTTTAAACAGGAGAAAGGATGATTTTTTTAAACGCAAATGAAAATAGCTTACAGCACCTGGTATTCCCAGGCGGTCTCCCATCCAGGTACTAACCAGGCCCGACCGAGCTTAGCTTCCGAGATCAGACGAGATCGGTCGTGTTCACGGTGGTGTGGCCGTAAGCAACTGCTCCTGGCACCAGACAGGACTTTAAACAGGAGAAAGGATGATTTTTTTTACCCCAAATGAAAATAGCTTACAGCACCTGGTATTCCCAGGCGGTCTCCCATCCAGGTACTAACCAGGCCCGACCGTGCTTAGCTTCCGAGATCAGACGAGATCTGGCGTGTTCGCAGTGGTGTGGCCGTAAGCAATTGCTCCTGGCACCAGACAGGACTTTAAACAGGAGAAAGGATGATTTTTTTTACCCCAAATGAAAATAGCTTACAGCACATGGTATTCCCAGGCGGTCTCCCATCCAGGTACTAACCAGGCCCGACCGAGCTTAGCTTCCGAGATCAGACGAGATCGGGTGTATTCGCAGTGGTGTGGCCGTAAGCAATTGCACCTGGCACCAGACAGGACTTTAAACAGGAGAAAGGATCATTTTTTTTACCCCAAATGAAAATAGATTACTGCACCTGGTATTCCCAGCCGGTCTCCCATCCAAGTACCATCCAGGCCTGACCCTGCTTAGCTTCCGATATCAGACGAGATCGGGCGTGTTCACGCTGGTGTGGCCGTAAGCAATTGCTTCGGGCACCAGACAGGACTTTAAACAGGAGAAAGGATGATTTTTTTTACCCCAAATGAAAATACCTTACAGCACCTGGTATTCCCAGGCGGTCTCCCATCCAGGTACTAACCAGGCCCGACCGTGCTTAGCTTCCGAGATCAGACGAGATCGTGCGTGTTCGCAGTGGTGTGGCCGTAAGCAATTGCTCCTGGCACCAGACAGGACTTTAAACAGGAGAAAGGATGATTTTTTTTACCCCAAATGAAAATAGATTACAGCACCTGGTATTCCCAGGCGGTCTCCCATCCAAGTACTAACCAGGCCCGACCGTGCTTAGCTTCCGAGATCAGACGAGATCGTGCGTGTTAACGGTGGTGTGGCCGTAAGCAATTGCTCCTGGCACCAGACAGGACTTTAAACAGGAGAAAGGATGATTTTTTTTACCCCAAATGAAAATAGATTACAGCACCTGGTATTCCCAGGCGGTCTCCCATCCAAGTACTAACCAGGCCCGACCGTGCTTAGCTTCCGAGATCAGACGAGATCGGTCGTGTTCACGGTGGTGTGGCCGTAAGCAACTACTCCTGGCACCAGACAGGGCTTTAAACAGGAGAAAGGATGATTTTTTTTACCCCAAATGAAAATAGCTTACAGCACCTGGTATTCCCAGGCGGTCTCCCATCCAGGTACTAACCAGGCCCGACCGTGCTTAGCTTCCGAGATCAGACGATATCGGGCGTGTTCGCAGTGGTGTGGCCGTAAGCAATTGCTCCTGGCACCAGACAGGACTTTAAACAGGAGAAAGGATGATTTTTTTTACCCCAAATGAAAATAGCTTACAGCACCTGGTATTCCCAGGCGGTCTCCCATCCAGGTACTAACCAGGTCCGACCGTGCTTAGCTTCTGAGATCAGATGAGATCGGGCGTGTTCGCAGTTGTGTGGCCGTAAGCAATTACTCCTGGCACCAGACAGGACTTTAAACAGGAGAAAGGATCATTTTTTTTTACCCCAAATGAAAATAGCTTACAGCACCTGGTATTCCCAGGCGGTCTCCCATCCAGGTACTAACCAGGCCCGACCGTGCTTAGCTTCCGAGATCAGACGAGATCGGGCGTGTTCGCAGTGGTGTGGCCGTAAGCAATTCCTCCTGGCACCAGACAGGACTTTAAACAGGAGAAAGGATCATTTTTTTTACCCCAAATGAAAATAGATTACAGCACCTGGTATTGCCAGGCGGTCTCCCATCCAAGTACTATCCAGGCCTGACCGTGCTTAACTTCCGAGATCAGACGAGATCGGGCGTGTTCACGGTGGTGTGGCCGTAAGCAATTGCTTCGGGCACCAGACAGGACTTTAAACAGGAGAAAGGATGATTTTTTTTACCCCAAATGAAAATAGCTTACAGCACCTGGTATTCCCAGGCGGTCTCCCATCCAGGTACTAACCAGCCCCGACCGTGCTTAGCTTCCGAGATCAGACGTGTTCGCAGTGGTGTGGCCGTAAGTAATTGCTCCTGGCACCAGACAGGACTTTAAACAGGAGAAAGGATCATTTTTTTTTACCCCAAATGAAAACAGCTTACAGCACCTGGTATTCCCAGGCGGTCTCCCATCCAGGTACTAACCAGGCCCGACCGTGCATAGCTTCCGAGATCAGACGAGATCGGGCGTGTTCGCAGTGGTGTGGCCGTAAGCAATTGCTCCTGGCACCAGACAGGACTTTAAACAGGAGAAAGGATCATTTTTTTTACCCCAAATGAAAATAGATTACAGCACCTGGTATTGCCAGGCCGTCTCCCATCCAAGTACTATCCAGGCCTGACCGTGCTTAGCTTCCGAGATCAGACGAGATCGGGCGTGTTCACGGTGGTGTGGCCGTAAGCAATTGCTCCTGGCACCAGACAGGACTTTAAACAGGAGAAAGGATGATTTTTTTTACCCCAAATGAAAATAGCTTACAGCACCTGGTATTCCCAGGGGGTCTCCCATCCAGGTACTAACCAGCCCCGACCGTGCTTAGCTTCCGAGATCAGACGAGATCGGGCGTGTTCGCAGTGGTGTGGCCGTAAGCAATTGCTCCTAGCACCAGACAGGACTTTAAACAGGAGAAAGGATGATTTTTTTTACCCCAAATGAAAATAGCTTACAGCACCTGGTATTCCCAGGCGGTCTCCCATCCAGGTACTAACCAGGCCCGACCGTGCATAGCTTCCGAGATCAGACGAGATCGGGCGTGTTCGCAGTGGTGTGGCCGTAAGCAATTGCTCCTGGCACCAGACAGGACTTTAAACAGGAGAAAGGATCATTTTTTTTACCCCAAATGAAAATAGATTACAGCACCTGGTATTGCCAGGCCGTCTCCCATCCAAGTACTATCCAGGCCTGACCGTGCTTAGCTTCCGAGATCAGACGAGATCGGGCGTGTTCGCAGTGGTGTGGCCGTAAGCAATTGCTCCTGGCACCAGACAGGACTTTAAACAGGAGAAAGGATGATTTTTTTTACCCCAAATGAAAATAGATTACAGCACCTGGTGTTCCCAGGCGGTCTCCCATCCAAGTACTAACCAGGCCCGACCGTGCTTAGCTTCCGAGATCAGACGAGATCGGGCGTGTTAACGGTGGTGTGGCCGTAAGCAATTGCTCCTGGCACCAGACAGGACTTTAAACAGGAGAAAGGATGATTTTTTTTACCCCAAATGAAAATAGATTACAGCACCTGGTATTCCCAGGCGGTCTCCCATCCAAGTACTAACCAGGCCCGACCGTGCTCAGCTTCCTAGATCAGACGAGATCTGGCGTGTTCACGGTGGTGTGGCCGTAAGCAATTACTGCTGGCACCAGACAGGACTTTAAACAGGAGAAAGGATGAATTTTTTTGCCCCAAATGAAAATAGCTTACAGCACCTGGTATTCCCAGGCGGTCTCCCATCCAGGTACTAACCAGGCCCGACCGTGCTTAGCTTCCGAGATCAGACGAGATCGGGCGTGTTCGCAGTGGTCGTAAGCAATTGCTCCTGGCACCAGACAGGACTTTAAACAGGAGAAAGGATCATTTTTTTTACCCCAAATGAAAATAGATTACAGCACCTGGTATTCCCAGGCGGTCTCCCATCCAAGTACTAACCAGGCACGACCGTGCTTAGCTTCCGAGATCAGACGAGATCGGTCGTGTTCACGGTGGTGTGGCCGTAAGCAACTACTCCTGGCACCAGACAGGACTTTAAACAGGAGAAAGGATGATTTTTTTTTAGCCCAAAAGAAAACAGCTTACAGCACCTGGTATTCCCAGGCGGTCTCCCATCCAGGTACTAACCAGCCACGACCGTGCTTAGCTTCCGAGATCAGGCGTGTTCGCAGTGGTGTGGCCGTAAGCAATTACTCCTGGCACCAGACAGGACTTTAAACAGGAGAAAGGATCATTTTTTTTACCCCAAATGAAAATAGCTTACAGCACCTGGTATTCCCAGGCGCTCTCCCATCCAAGTACTAACCAGGCCCGACCGTGCTTAGCTTCCGAGTTCAGACGAGATCGGGCGTGTTCACGGTGGTGTGGCCGTAAGCAATTGCTCCTGGCACCAGACATGACTTTAAACAGGAGAACGGATCATTTTTTTTACCCCAAATGAAAATAGATTACAGCACCTGGTATTCCCAGGCGGTCTCCCATCCAAGTACTAACCAGGCCCGACCGTGTTTAGCTTCCGAGATCAGACGAGATCGGGTGTGTTCCCGGTGGTGTGGCCGTAAGCAATTGCTCCTGGCACCAGACAGGACTTTAAACAGGAGAAAGGATCATTTTTTTTACCCCAAATGAAAATAGCTTACAGCACCTGGTATTCCCAGGCGGTCTCCCATCCAGGTACTAACCAGGCCCGACCGTGCTTAGCTTCCAAGATCAGACGATATCGGGCGTGTTCGCAGTGGTGTGGCCGTAAGCAATTGCTCCTGGCACCAGACAGGACTTTAAACAGGAGAAAGGATGATTTTTTTTTACCCCAAATGAAAATAGCTTACAGCACCTGGTATTCCCAGGCGGACTCCCATCCAGGTACTAACCAGGCCCGACCGCGCTTAGCTTCCGAGATCAGACGAGATCGGGCGTGTTCGCAGTGGTGTGGCCGTAAGCAATTGCTCCTGGCACCAGACAGGACTTTAAACAGGAGAAAGGATCATTTTTTTTACCCCAAATGAAAATAGATTACAGCACCTGGTATTCCCAGGCGGTCTCCCATCCAAATACTATCCAGGCCTGACCGTGCGTACCTTCCGAGATCAGACGAGATCGGGCGTGTTCACTGTGGTGTGGCCGTAAGCAATTGCTTCGGGCACCAGACAGGACTTTAAACAGGAGAAAGGATGATTTTTTTTACCCCAAATGAAAATAGCTTACAGCACCTGGTATTCCCAGGCGGTCTCCCATCCAGGTACTAACCAAGCCGACCGTGCTTAGCTTCCGAGATCAGACGAGATCGGGCGTGTTCGCAGTGGTGTGGCCGTGAGCAATTGCTCCTGGCACCAGACAGGACTTTAAACAGGAGAAAGGATCATTTTTTTTACCCCAAATGAAAACAGATTACAGCACCTGGTATTCCCAGGCGGTCTCCCATCCAAGTACTATCCAGGCCTGACCGTGCTTACCTTCCGAGATCAGACGAGATCGGGCGTGTTCACTGTGGTGTGGCCGTAAGCAATTGCTTCGGGCACCAGACAGGACTTTAAACAGGAGAAAGGATGATTTTTTTTACCCCAAATGAAAATAGCTTACAGCACCTGGTATTCCCAGACGGTCTCCCATCCAGGTACTAACCAGGCCCAACCGTGGTTAGCTTCCGAGATCAGACGAGATCGTGCGTGTTCGCAGTGGTGTGGCCGTAAGCAATTGCTCCTGGCACCAGACAGGACTTTAAACAGGAGAAAGGATGATTTTTTTTACCCCAAATGAAAATAGATTACAGCACCTGGTGTTCCCAGGCGGTCTCCCATCCAAGTACTAACCAGGCCCGACCGTGCTTAGCTTCCGAGATCAGACGAGATCGGGCGTGTTAACGGTGGTGTGGCCGTAAGCAATTGCTCCTGCCACCAGACAGGACTTTAAACAGGAGAAAGGATGATTATTTTTACCCCAAATGAAAATAGATTACAGCACCTGGTATTCCCAGGCGGTCTCCCATCCAAGTACTAACCAGGCCCGACTGTGCTCAGCTTCCTAGATCAGACGAGATCTGGCGTGTTCACGGTGGTGTGGCCGTAAGCAATTACTCCTGGCACCAGACAGGACTTTAAACAGGAGAAAGGATGAATTTTTTTGCCCCAAATGAAAATAGCTTACAGCACCTGGTATTCCCAGGCGGTCTCCCATCCAGGTACTAACCAGGCCCGACCGTGCTTAGCTTCCGAGATCAGACGAGATCGGTCGTGTTCGCAGTGGTGTGGCCGTAAGCAATTGCTCCTGGCACCAGACAGGACTTTAAACAGGAGAAAGGATGATTTTTTTTACCCCAAATGAAAATAGATTACAGCACCTGGTATTCCCAGGCGGTCTCCCATCCAAGTACTAACCAGGCCCGACCGTGCTAAGCTTCCGAGATCAGACGAGATCGGGCGTGTTCCCGGTGGTGTGGCCGTAAGCAATTGCTCCTGGCACCAGACAGGACTTTAAACAGGAGAAAGGATGATTTTTTTTTAGCCCAAAAGAAAACAGCTTACAGCACCTGGTATTCCCAGGCGGTCTCCCATCCAGGTACTAACCAGCCACGACCGTGCTTAGCTTCCGAGATCAGGCGTGTTCGCAGTGGTGTGGCCGTAAGCAATTACTCCTGGCACCAGACAGGACTTTAAACAGGAGAAAGGATCATTTTTTTTACCCCAAATGAAAATAGCTTACAGCACCTGGTATTCCCAGGCGCTCTCCCATCCAAGTACTAACCAGGCCCGACCGTGCTTAGCTTCCGAGTTCAGACGAGATCGGGCGTGTTCACGGTGGTGTGGCCGTAAGCAATTGCTCCTGGCACCAGACATGACTTTAAACAGGAGAACGGATCATTTTTTTTACCCCAAATGAAAATAGATTACAGCACCTGGTATTCCCAGGCGGTCTCCCATCCAAGTACTAACCAGGCCCGACCGTGTTTAGCTTCCGAGATCAGACGAGATCGGGCGTGTTCCCGGTGGTGTGGCCGTAAGCAATTGCTCCTGGCACCAGACAGGACTTTAAACAGGAGAAAGGATCATTTTTTTTACCCCAAATGAAAATAGCTTACAGCACCAGGTATTCCCAGGCGGTCTCCCATCCAGGTACTAACCAGGCCCAACCGTGCTTAGCTTCCAAGATCAGACGATATCGGGCGTGTTCGCAGTGGTGTGGCCGTAAGCAATTTCTCCTGTCACCAGACAGGACTTTAAACAGGAGAAAGGATGATTTTTTTTTACCCCAAATGAAAATAGCTTACAGCACCTGGTATTCCCAGGCGGTCTCCCATCCAGGTACTAACCAGGCCCGACCGCGCTTAGCTTCCGAGATCAGACGAGATCGGGCGTGTTCGCAGTGGTGTGGCCGTAAGCAATTACTCCTGGCACCAGACAGGACTTTAAACAGGAGAAAGGATCATTTTTTTTACCCCAAATGAAAATAGATTACAGCACCTGGTATTCCCAGGCGGTCTCCCATCCAAGTACTAACCAGGCCCGACCGTGTTTAGCTTCCGAGATCAGACGAGATCGGGCGTGTTCCCGGTGGTGTGGCCGTAAGCAATTGCTTCGGGCACCAGACAGGACTTTAAACAGGAGAAAGGATGATTTTTTTTACCCCAAATGAAAATAGCTTACAGCACCTGGTATTCCCAGACGGTCTCCCATCCAGGTACTAACCAGGCCCAACCGTGGTTAGCTTCCGAGATCAGACGAGATCGTGCGTGTTCGCAGTGGTGTGGCCGTAAGCAATTGCTCCTGGCACCAGACAGGACTTTAAACAGGAGAAAGGATGATTTTTTTTACCCCAAATGAAAATAGATTACAGCACCTGGTGTTCCCAGGCGGTCTCCCATCCAAGTACTAACCAGGCCCGACCGTGCTTAGCTTCCGAGATCAGACGAGATCGGGCGTGTTAACGGTGGTGTGGCCGTAAGCAATTGCTCCTGCCACCAGACAGGACTTTAAACAGGAGAAAGGATGATTTTTTTTACCCCAAATGAAAATAGATTACAGCACCTGGTATTCCCAGGCGGTCTCCCATCCAAGTACTAACCAGGCCCGACCGTGCTCAGCTTCCTAGATCAGACGAGATCTGGCGTGTTCACGGTGGTGTGGCCGTAAGCAATTACTCCTGGCACCAGACAGGACTTTAAACAGGAGAAAGGATGAATTTTTTTGCCCCAAATGAAAATAGCTTACAGCACCTGGTATTCCCAGGCGGTCTCCCATCCAGGTACTAACCAGGCCCGACCGTGCTTAGCTTCCGAGATCAGACGAGATCGGTCGTGTTCGCAGTGGTGTGGCCGTAAGCAATTGCTCCTGGCACCAGACAGGACTTTAAACAGGAGAAAGGATGATTTTTTTTACCCCAAATGAAAATAGATTACAGCACCTGGTATTCCCAGGCGGTCTCCCATCCAAGTACTAACCAGGCCCGACCGTGCTAAGCTTCCGAGATCAGACGAGATCGGGCGTGTTCCCGGTGGTGTGGCCGTAAGCAATTGCTCCTGGCACCAGACAGGACTTTAAACAGGAGAAAGGATGATTTTTTTTTAGCCCAAAAGAAAACAGCTTACAGCACCTGGTATTCCCAGGCGGTCTCCCATCCAGGTACTAACCAGCCACGACCGTGCTTAGCTTCCGAGATCAGGCGTGTTCGCAGTGGTGTGGCCGTAAGCAATTACTCCTGGCACCAGACAGGACTTTAAACAGGAGAAAGGATCATTTTTTTTACCCCAAATGAAAATAGCTTACAGCACCTGGTATTCCCAGGCGCTCTCCCATCCAAGTACTAACCAGGCCCGACCGTGCTTAGCTTCCGAGTTCAGACGAGATCGGGCGTGTTCACGGTGGTGTGGCCGTAAGCAATTGCTCCTGGCACCAGACATGACTTTAAACAGGAGAACGGATCATTTTTTTTACCCCAAATGAAAATAGATTACAGCACCTGGTATTCCCAGGCGGTCTCCCATCCAAGTACTAACCAGGCCCGACCGTGTTTAGCTTCCGAGATCAGACGAGATCGGGCGTGTTCCCGGTGGTGTGGCCGTAAGCAATTGCTCCTGGCACCAGACAGGACTTTAAACAGGAGAAAGGATCATTTTTTTTACCCCAAATGAAAATAGCTTACAGCACCAGGTATTCCCAGGCGGTCTCCCATCCAGGTACTAACCAGGCCCAACCGTGCTTAGCTTCCAAGATCAGACGATATCGGGCGTGTTCGCAGTGGTGTGGCCGTAAGCAATTTCTCCTGTCACCAGACAGGACTTTAAACAGGAGAAAGGATGATTTTTTTTTACCCCAAATGAAAATAGCTTACAGCACCTGGTATTCCCAGGCGGTCTCCCATCCAGGTACTAACCAGGCCCGACCGCGCTTAGCTTCCGAGATCAGACGAGATCGGGCGTGTTCGCAGTGGTGTGGCCGTAAGCAATTACTCCTGGCACCAGACAGGACTTTAAACAGGAGAAAGGATCATTTTTTTTACCCCAAATGAAAATAGATTACAGCACCTGGTATTCCCAGGCGGTCTCCCATCCAAGTACTAACCAGGCCCGACCGTGTTTAGCTTCCGAGATCAGACGAGATCGGGCGTGTTCCCGGTGGTGTGGCCGTAAGCAATTGCTCCTGGCACCAGACAGGACTTTAAACAGGAGAAAGGATAATTTTTTTTACCCCAAATGAAAATAGCTTACAGCACCTGGTATTCCCAGGCGGTCTCCCATCCAGGTACTAACCAGGCCCGACCGTGCTTAGCTTCCAAGATCAGACGATATCGGGCGTGTTCGCAGTGGTGTGGCCGTAAGCAATTGCTCCTGGCACCAGACAGGACTTTAAACAGGAGAAAGGATGATTTTTTTTTACCCCAAATGAAAATAGCTTACAGCACCTGGTATTCCCAGGCGGTCTCCCATCCAGGTACTAACCAGGCCCGACCGCGCTTAGCTTCCGAGATCAGACGAGATCGGGCGTGTTCGCAGTGGTGTGGCCGTAAGCAATTGATCCTGGCACCAGACAGGACTTTAAACAGGAGAAAGGATCATTTTTTTTACCCCAAATGAAAATAGCTTACAGCACCTCTTATTCCCAGGCGGTCTCCCATCCAGGTACTAACCAGACCCGACCGTGCTTAACTTCCGAGATCAGACGAGATCGGGCGTGTTCGCAGTGGTGTGGCCGTAAGCAATTGCTCCTGGCACCAGACAGGACTTTAAACAGGAGAAAGGATGATTTTTTTTACCCCAAATGAAAATAGATTACAGCACCTGGTATTCCCAGGCGGTCTCCCATCCAAGTACTAACCAGGCCCGACCGTGCTAAGCTTCCGAGATCAGACGAGATCGGGCGTGTTCCCGGTGGTGTGGCCGTAAGCAATTGCTCCTGGCACCAGACAGGACTTTAAACAGGAGAAAGGATGATTTTTTTTTAGCCCAAAAGAAAACAGCTTACAGCACCTGGTATTCCCAGGCGGTCTCCCATCCAGGTACTAACCAGCCACGACCGTGCTTAGCTTCCGAGATCAGGCGTGTTCGCAGTGGTGTGGCCGTAAGCAATTACTCCTGGCACCAGACAGGACTTTAAACAGGAGAAAGGATCATTTTTTTTACCCCAAATGAAAATAGCTTACAGCACCTGGTATTCCCAGGCGCTCTCCCATCCAAGTACTAACCAGGCCCGACCGTGCTTAGCTTCCGAGTTCAGACGAGATCGGGCGTGTTCACGGTGGTGTGGCCGTAAGCAATTGCTCCTGGCACCAGACATGACTTTAAACAGGAGAACGGATCATTTTTTTTACCCCAAATGAAAATAGATTACAGCACCTGGTATTCCCAGGCGGTCTCCCATCCAGGTACTAACCAGGCCAGACCGCGCTTAGCTTCCGAGATCAGACGAGATCGGGCGTGTTCGCAGTGGTGTGGCCGTAAGCAATTACTCCTGGCACCAGACAGGACTTTAAACAGGAGAAAGGATCATTTTTTTTACCCCAAATGAAAATAGATTACAGCACCTGGTATTCCCAGGCGGTCTCCCATCCAAGTACTAACCAGGCCCGACCGTGCTTAGCTTCCGAGTTCAGACGAGATCGGGCGTGTTCACGGTGGTGTGGCCGTAAGCAATTGCTCCTGGCACCAGACATGACTTTAAACAGGAGAACGGATCATTTTTTTTACCCCAAATGAAAATAGATTACAGCACCTGGTATTCCCAGGCGGTCTCCCATCCAAGTACTAACCAGGCCCGACCGTGTTTAGCTTCCGAGATCAGACGAGATCGGGCGTGTTCCCGGTGGTGTGGCCGTAAGCAATTGCTCCTGGCACCAGACAGGACTTTAAACAGGAGAAAGGATAATTTTTTTTACCCCAAATGGAAATAGCTTACAGCACCTGGTATTCCCAGGCGGTCTCCCATCCAGGTACTAACCAGGCCCGACCGTGCTTAGCTTCCAAGATCAGACGATATCGGGCGTGTTCGCAGTGGTGTGGCCGTAAGCAATTGCTCATGGCACCAGACAGGACTTTAAACAGGAGAAAGGATGATTTTTTTTTACCCCAAATGAAAATAGCTTACAGCACCTGGTATTCCCAGCCGGTCTCCCATCCAGGTACTAACCAGGCCCGACCGCGCTTAGCTTCCGAGATCAGACGAGATCGGGCGTGTTCGCAGTGGTGTGGCCGTAAGCAATTGCTCCTGGCACCAGACAGGACTTTAAACAGGAGAAAGGATAATTTTTTTTACCCCAAATGAAAATAGCTTACAGCACCTGGTATTCCCAGGCGGTCTCCCATCCAGGTACTAACCAGGCCCGACCGTGCTTAACTTCCGAGATCAGACGAGATCGGGCGTGTTCGCAGTGGTGTGGCCGTAAGCAATTGCTCCTGGCACCAGACAGGACTTTAAACAGGAGAAAGGATGATTTTTTTTACCCCAAATGAAAATAGATTACAGCACCTGGTATTCCCAGGCGGTCTCCCATCCAGGTACTAACCAGGCCCGACCGTGCTTAGCTTCCAAGATCAGACGATATCGGCCGTGTTCGCAGTGGTGTGGCCGTAAGCAATTGCTCCTGGCACCAGACAGGACTTTAAACAGGAGAAAGGATGATTTTTTTTTACCCCAAATGAAAATAGCTTACAGCACCTGGTATTCCCAGGCGGTCTCCCATCCAGGTACTAACCAGGCCCGACCGCGCTTAGCTTCCGAGATCAGACGAGATCGGGCGTGTTCGCAGTGGTGTGGCCGTAAGCAATTGCTCCTGGCACCAGACAGGACTTTAAACAGGAGAAAGGATCATTTTTTTTACCCCAAATGAAAATAGCTTACAGCACCTGGTATTCCCAGGCGGTCTCCCATCCAGGTACTAACCAGGCCCGACCGTGCTTAACTTCCGAGATCAGACGAGATCGGGCGTGTTCGCAGTGGTGTGGCCGTAAGCAATTGCTCCTGGCACCAGACAGGACTTTAAACAGGAGAAAGGATCATTTTTTTTACCCCAAATGAAAATAGATTACAGCACCTGGTATTCCCAAGCGGTCTCCCATCCAAGTACTATCCAGGCCTGACCGTGCTTAGCTTCCGAGATCAGACGAGATCGGGCGTGTTCACGGTGGTGTGGCCGTAAGCAATTGCTCCTGGCACCAGACAGGACTTTAAACAGGAGAAAGGATGATTTTTTTTACACCAAATGAAAATAGCTTACAGCACCTGGTATTCCCAGGCGGTCTCCCATCCAGGTACTAACCAGGCCCGACCGTGCTTAGCTTCCGAGATCAGACGAGATCGGGCGTGTTCCCAGTTGTGTGGCCTTAAGCAATTGCTCCTGGCACCAGACAGGACTTTAAACAGGAGAAAGGATCATTTTTTTTACCCCAAATGAAAACAGCTTACAGCACCTGGTATTCCCAGGCGGTCTCCCATCCAAGTACTAACCAGGCCCGACCGTGCTTTGCTTCCGAGATCAGACGAGATCGGGCATGTTCATGGTGGTGTGGCCGTAAGCAAATGCTCCTGGCACCAGACAGGACTTTAAACAGGAGAAAGGATGATTTTTTTTACCCAAATGAAAACACAATTACAGCACCTGTTATTCCCAGGCGGTCTCCCATCCAAGTACTAACCGGGCCCGACCTTGCTTAGCTTCCGAGATCAGACGAGATCGGGCGTGTTCACGGTGGTGTGGCCGTAAGCAGTTGCTGCTGGCACCAGACAGGACTTTAAACAGGAGAAAGGATCTTTTTTTTTTTTACCCCAAATGAAAATAGATTACAGCACCTGGTATTCCCAGGCGGTCTCCCATCCAAGTACGAACTAGGCCCGACCGTGCTTAGTTTCCGAGATCAGACGAGATCGGGCGTGTTCACGGTGGTGTGGCCGTAAGCAATTGCTCCTGGCACCAGACAGGACTTTAAACAGGAGAAAGGATGATTTTTTTTACCCCAAATGAAAATAGCTTACAGCACCTGGTATTCCCAGGCGATCTCCCATCCAGGTACTAACCAGGCCCGACCGTGCTTAGCTTCCGAGATCAGACGAGATCGGGCGTGTTCGCAGTGGTGTGGCCGTAAGGATTTGCTCCTGGCACCAGACAGGACTTTAAACAGGAGAACGGATCATTTTTTTTACCCCAAATGAAAATAGATTACAGCACCTGGTATTCCCAGGCGGTCTCCCATCCAAGTACTAATCAGGCCCGACCGTGCTTAGCTTCCGAGATCAGACGGGATCGGGCGTGTTCACGGTGGTGTGGCCGTAAGCAATTGCTCCTGGCACCAGACAGGACTTTAAACAGGAGAAAGGATGATTTTTTTTACCCCAAATGAAAATAGCTTACAGCTACTGGTATTCCCAGGCGGTCTCCCATCCAGGTGCTTAGCTTCCGAGATCAGACGAGATCGGGCGTGTTCACAGTGGTGTGGCTGTAAGCAATTGGTCCTGGCACCAGACAGGACTTTAAACAGGAGAAAGGATCATTTTTTTTACCCCAAATGAAAATAGATTACAGCACCTGGTATTCCCAGGCGGTCTCCCATCCAAGTACTAACCAGGCCCGACCGTGCTTAGCTTCCGAGATCAGACGAGATCGGGCATGTTCACGGTGGTGTGGCCGTAAGCAATTGCCCCTGGCACCAGACAGGACTTTAAACAGGAGAAAGGATGATTTTTTTTACACCAAATGAAAAAAGCTTACAGCACCTGGTATTCCCAGGCGGTCTCCCATCCAGGTACTAACCAGGCCCGACCGTGCTTAGCTTCCGAGATCAGTCGAGATCGGGCGTGTTCGCAGTGGTGTGGCCGTAAGCAATTGCTCCTGGCACCAGACAGGACTTTAAACAGGAGAAAGGATGATTCTTTTTACCCCAAATGAAAATAGATTACAGCACCTGGTATTCCCAGGCGGTCTCCCATCCAGGTACTAACCAGGCCCGACCGTGCATAGCTTCCGAGATCAGACGAGATCGGGCGTGTTCGCAGTGGTGTGGCCGTAAGCAATTGCTCCTGGCACCAGACAGGACTTTAAAAAGGAGAAAGGATCATTTTTTTTACCCCAAATGAAAATAGATTACAGCACCTGGTATTCCCAGGGGGTCTCCCATCCAAGTACTAACCAGGCCCCACCGTGCTTAGCTTCCGAGATCAGACGAGATCGGGCGTGTTCACGGTGGTGTGGCCGTAAGCTTTTGCTCCTGGCACCAGACAGGACTTTAAACAGGAGAAAGGATGATTTTTTTTACCCCAAATGAAAATAGCTTACAGCACCTGGTATTCCCAGGCGGTCTCCCATCCAGGTACTAACCAGGCCCGACCGTGCTTAGCTTCCGAGATCAGACGAGATCGGGCGTGTTCGCAGTGGTGTGGCCGTAAGCAATTGCTCCTGGCACCAGACAGGACTTTAAACAGGAGAAAGGATGATTTTTTTTACCCCAAATGAAAATAGCTTACAGCACCTGGTATTCCCAGGCGGTCTCCCATCCAGGTACTAACCAGGCCCGACCGTGCTTAGCTTCCGAGAGCAGACGAGATCGGGCGTGTTCGCAGTGGTGTGGCCGTAAGCAATTGCTCCTGGCACCAGACAGGACTTTAAACAGGAGAAAGGATCATTTTTTTTACCCCAAATGAAAATAGATTACAGCACCTGGTATTCCCAGGCGGTCTCCCATCCAAGTACTAACCAAGCCCGACCGTGCTTAGCTTCCGAGATCAGACGAGATCGGGCGTGTTCACGGTGGTGTGGCCGTAAGCAATTGTTCCTGGCACCAGACAGGACTTTAAACAGGAGAAAGGATGATTTTTTTTACCCCAAATGAAAATAGCTTACAGCACCTGGTATTCCCAGGCGGTCTCCCATCCAGGTACTAACCAGGCCCGACCGTGCTTAGCTTCCGAGATCAGACGAGATTGGGCGTGTTCGCAGTGGTGTGGCCGTAAGCAATTGCTGCTGGCACCAGACAGGACTTTAAACAGGAGAAAGGATGATTTTTTTTACCCCAAATGAAAATAGCTTACAGCACCTGGTATTCCCAGGCGGTCTCCCATCCAGGTACTAACCAGGCCCGACCGTGCTTAGCTTCCGAGATCAGACGAGATCGGGCGTGTTCGCAGTGGTGTGGCCGTAAGCAATTGCTCCTGGCACCAGACAGGACTTTAAACAGGAGAAAGGATCATTTTTTTTACCCCAAATGAAAATAGATTACAGCACCTGGTATTCCCAGGCGGTCTCCCATCCAAGTACTAACCAAGCCCGACCGTGCTTAGCTTCCGAGATCAGACGAGATCGGGCGTGTTCACGGTGGTGTGGCCGTAAGCAATTGCTCCTGGCACCAGACAGGACTTTAAACAGGAGAAAGGATGATTTTTTTTACCCCAAATGAAAATAGCTTACAGCACCTGGTATTCCCAGGCGGTCTCCCATCCAGGTACTAACCAGGCCCGACCGTGCTTAGCTTCCGAGATCAGACGAGATCGGGCGTGTTCCCAGTTGTGTGGCCTTAAGCAATTGCTCCTGGCACCAGACAGGACTTTAAACAGGAGAAAGGATCATTTTTTTTACCCCAAATGAAAACAGCTTACAGCACCTGGTATTCCCAGGCGGTCTCCCATCCAAGTACTAACCAGGCCCGACCGTGCTTTGCTTCCGAGATCAGACGAGATCGGGCATGTTCATGGTGGTGTGGCCGTAAGCAAATGCTCCTGGCACCAGACAGGACTTTAAACAGGAGAAAGGATGATTTTTTTTACCCAAATGAAAACACAATTACAGCACCTGTTATTCCCAGGCGGTCTCCCATCCAAGTACTAACCGGGCCCGACCTTGCTTAGCTTCCGAGATCAGACGAGATCGGGCGTGTTCACGGTGGTGTGGCCGTAAGCAGTTGCTGCTGGCACCAGACAGGACTTTAAACAGGAGAAAGGATCTTTTTTTTTTTTACCCCAAATGAAAATAGATTACAGCACCTGGTATTCCCAGGCGGTCTCCCATCCAAGTACGAACTAGGCCCGACCGTGCTTAGTTTCCGAGATCAGACGAGATCGGGCGTGTTCACGGTGGTGTGGCCGTAAGCAATTGCTCCTGGCACCAGACAGGACTTTAAACAGGAGAAAGGATGATTTTTTTTACCCCAAATGAAAATAGCTTACAGCACCTGGTATTCCCAGGCGATCTCCCATCCAGGTACTAACCAGGCCCGACCGTGCTTAGCTTCCGAGATCAGACGAGATCGGGCGTGTTCGCAGTGGTGTGGCCGTAAGGATTTGCTCCTGGCACCAGACAGGACTTTAAACAGGAGAACGGATCATTTTTTTTACCCCAAATGAAAATAGATTACAGCACCTGGTATTCCCAGGCGGTCTCCCATCCAAGTACTAATCAGGCCCGACCGTGCTTAGCTTCCGAGATCAGACGGGATCGGGCGTGTTCACGGTGGTGTGGCCGTAAGCAATTGCTCCTGGCACCAGACAGGACTTTAAACAGGAGAAAGGATGATTTTTTTTACCCCAAATGAAAATAGCTTACAGCTACTGGTATTCCCAGGCGGTCTCCCATCCAGGTGCTTAGCTTCCGAGATCAGACGAGATCGGGCGTGTTCACAGTGGTGTGGCTGTAAGCAATTGGTCCTGGCACCAGACAGGACTTTAAACAGGAGAAAGGATCATTTTTTTTACCCCAAATGAAAATAGATTACAGCACCTGGTATTCCCAGGCGGTCTCCCATCCAAGTACTAACCAGGCCCGACCGTGCTTAGCTTCCGAGATCAGACGAGATCGGGCATGTTCACGGTGGTGTGGCCGTAAGCAATTGCCCCTGGCACCAGACAGGACTTTAAACAGGAGAAAGGATGATTTTTTTTACACCAAATGAAAAAAGCTTACAGCACCTGGTATTCCCAGGCGGTCTCCCATCCAGGTACTAACCAGGCCCGACCGTGCTTAGCTTCCGAGATCAGTCGAGATCGGGCGTGTTCGCAGTGGTGTGGCCGTAAGCAATTGCTCCTGGCACCAGACAGGACTTTAAACAGGAGAAAGGATGATTCTTTTTACCCCAAATGAAAATAGATTACAGCACCTGGTATTCCCAGGCGGTCTCCCATCCAGGTACTAACCAGGCCCGACCGTGCATAGCTTCCGAGATCAGACGAGATCGGGCGTGTTCGCAGTGGTGTGGCCGTAAGCAATTGCTCCTGGCACCAGACAGGACTTTAAAAAGGAGAAAGGATCATTTTTTTTACCCCAAATGAAAATAGATTACAGCACCTGGTATTCCCAGGGGGTCTCCCATCCAAGTACTAACCAGGCCCCACCGTGCTTAGCTTCCGAGATCAGACGAGATCGGGCGTGTTCACGGTGGTGTGGCCGTAAGCTTTTGCTCCTGGCACCAGACAGGACTTTAAACAGGAGAAAGGATGATTTTTTTTACCCCAAATGAAAATAGCTTACAGCACCTGGTATTCCCAGGCGGTCTCCCATCCAGGTACTAACCAGGCCCGACCGTGCTTAGCTTCCGAGATCAGACGAGATCGGGCGTGTTCGCAGTGGTGTGGCCGTAAGCAATTGCTCCTGGCACCAGACAGGACTTTAAACAGGAGAAAGGATGATTTTTTTTACCCCAAATGAAAATAGCTTACAGCACCTGGTATTCCCAGGCGGTCTCCCATCCAGGTACTAACCAGGCCCGACCGTGCTTAGCTTCCGAGAGCAGACGAGATCGGGCGTGTTCGCAGTGGTGTGGCCGTAAGCAATTGCTCCTGGCACCAGACAGGACTTTAAACAGGAGAAAGGATCATTTTTTTTACCCCAAATGAAAATAGATTACAGCACCTGGTATTCCCAGGCGGTCTCCCATCCAAGTACTAACCAAGCCCGACCGTGCTTAGCTTCCGAGATCAGACGAGATCGGGCGTGTTCACGGTGGTGTGGCCGTAAGCAATTGTTCCTGGCACCAGACAGGACTTTAAACAGGAGAAAGGATGATTTTTTTTACCCCAAATGAAAATAGCTTACAGCACCTGGTATTCCCAGGCGGTCTCCCATCCAGGTACTAACCAGGCCCGACCGTGCTTAGCTTCCGAGATCAGACGAGATTGGGCGTGTTCGCAGTGGTGTGGCCGTAAGCAATTGCTGCTGGCACCAGACAGGACTTTAAACAGGAGAAAGGATGATTTTTTTTACCCCAAATGAAAATAGCTTACAGCACCTGGTATTCCCAGGCGGTCTCCAATCCAGGTACTAACCAGGCCCGACCGTGCTTAGCTTCCGAGATCAGACGAGATCGGGCGTGTTCGCAGTGGTGTGGCCGTAAGCAATTGCTCCTGGCACCAGACAGGACTTTAAACAGGAGAAAGGATCATTTTTTTTACCCCAAATGAAAATAGATTACAGCACCTGGTATTCCCAGGCGGTCTCCCATCCAAGTACTAACCAAGCCCGACCGTGCTTAGCTTCCGAGATCAGACGAGATCGGGCGTGTTCACGGTGGTGTGGCCGTAAGCAATTGCTCCTGGCACCAGACAGGACTTTAAACAGGAGAAAGGATGATTTTTTTTACCCCAAATGAAAATAGCTTACAGCACCTGGTATTCCCAGGCGGTCTCCCATCCAGGTACTAACCAGGCCCGACCGTGCTTAGCTTCCGAGATCAGACGAGATCGGGCATGTTCGCAGTGGTGTGGCCTTAAGCAATTGCTCCTGGCACCAGACAGGACTTTAAACAGGAGAAAGGATCATTTTTTTTACCCCAAATCAAAATAGATTACAGCACCTGGTATTCCCAGGCGGTCTCCCATCCAAGTACTAACCAGGCCCGACCGTGCTTAGCTTCCGAGATCAGACGAGATCGGGCGTGTTCACGGTGGTGTGGCCGTAAGCAATTGCTCCTGGCACCAGACAGGACTTTAAACAGGAGAAAGGATGATTTTTTTTACCCCAAATGAAAATAGCTTACAGCACCTGGTATTCCCAGGCGGTCTCCCATCCAAGTACTAACCAGGCCCGACCGTGCTTAGCTTCCGAGATCAGACGAGATCGGGCGTGTTCACGGTGGTGTGGCCGTAAGCAATTGCTCCTGGCACCAGACAGGACTTTAAACAGGAGAAAGGATGATTTTTTTTACCCCAAATGAAAATAGCTTACAGCACCTGGTATTCCCAGGCGGTCTCCCATCCAGGTACTAACCAGGCCCGACCGTGCTTAGCTTACGAGATCGGGCGTTTTCGCAGTTCTGTGGCCGTAAGCAAATGCTCCTGGCACCAGACAGGACTTTAAACAGGAGAAAGGATCATTTTTTTTACCCCAAATGAAATTAGATTACAGCACCTGGTATTCCCAGGCGGTCTCCCATCCAAGTACTAACCAGGCCCGACCGTGCTTAGCTTCCGAGATCAGACGAGATCGGGCGTGTTCACGGTGGTGTGGCCGTAAGCAATTGCTCCTGGCACCAGACAGGACTTTAAACAGGAGAAAGGATGATTTTTTTTTACACCAAATGAAAATAGCTTACAGCACCTGGTATTCCCAGGCGGTCTCCCATCCAGGTACTAACCAGGCCCGACCGTGCTTAGCTTCCGAGATCAGACGAAATCGGGCGTGTTCCCAGTGGTGTGGCCTTAAGCAATTGCTCCTGGCACCAGACAGGACTTTAAACAGGAGAAAGGATCATTTTTTTTTTTACCCCAAATGAAAATAGATTACAGCACCTGGTATTCCCAGGCGGTCTCCCATCCAAGTACTAACCAGGCCCGACCGTGCTTAGTTACCGAGATCAGACGAGATCGGGCGTGTTCACGGTGGTGTGGCCGTAAGCAATTGCTCCTGGCACCAGACAGGACTTTAAACAGGAGAAAGGAAGATTTTTTTTACCCCAAATGAAAATAGCTTACAGCACCTGGTATTCCCAGGCGGTCTCCCATCCAAGTACTAACCTGGCCCGACCGTGCTTAGCTTCCGAGATCAGATGAGATCGGGCGTGTTCGCAGTGGTGTGGCCGTAAGCAATTTCTCCTGGCACCAGACAGGACTTTAAACAGGAGAAAGGATGATTTTTTTTACCCCAAATGAAAATAGTTTACAGCACCTGGTATTCCCAGGCGGTCTCCCATCCAGGTACTGACCTGGCCCGACCGTGCTTAGCTTCCGAGATCAGACGAGATCGGGCGTGTTCGCAGTGGTGTGGCCGTAAGCAATTGCTCCTGGCACCAGACAGGACTTTAAACAGGAGAAAGGATGATTTTTTTTACCCCAAATGAAAATAGATTACAGCACCTGGTATTCCCAGGCGGTCTCCCATCCAGGTACTAACCAGGCCCGACCGTGCATAGCTTCCGAGATCAGACGAGATCGGGCGTGTTCGCAGTGGTGTGGCCGTAAGCAATTGCTCCTGGCACCAGACAGGACTTTAAACAGGAGAAAGGATCATTTTTTTTACCCCAAATGAAAACACAATTACAGCACCTGTTATTCCCAGGCGGTGTCCCATCCAAGTACTAACCAGGCCCGACCTTGCTTAGCTTCCGAGATCAGACGAGATCGTGCGTGTTCACGGTGGTGTGGCCGTAAGCAGTTGCTCCTGGCACCAGACAGGACTTTAAACAGGAGAAAGGATCATTTTTTTTTACCCCAAATGGAAATAGATTACAGCACCTGGTATTCCCAGGCGGTCTCCCATCCAGGTACTAACCAGGCCCGACCGTGCATAGCTTCCGAGATCAGTTGAGATCGGGCGTGTTCACGGTGGTGTGGCCGTAAGCAGTTGCTCCTGGCACCAGACAGGACTTTAAACAGGAGAAAGGATGATTTTTTTTACCCCAAATGAAAACACAATTACAGCACCTGTTATTGCCAGGCGGTCTCCCATCCAGGTACTAACCTGGCCCGACCGTGCTTAGCTTCCGAGATCAGACGAGATCGGGCGTGTTCGCAGTGGTGTGGCCGTAAGCAATTGCTCCTGGCACCAGACAGGACTTTAAACAGGAGAAAGGATGATTTTTTTTACCCCAAATGAAAATAGATTACAGCACCTGGTATTCCCAGGCGGTCTCCCATCCAGGTACTAACCAGGCCCGACCGTGCATAGCTTCCGAGATCAGACGAGATCGGGCGTGTTCGCAGTGGTGTGACGGTAAGCAATTGCTCCTGGCACCAGACAGGACTTTAAAAAGGAGAAAGGATCATTTTTTTTACCCCAAATGAAAATAGTTTACAGCACCTGGTATTCCCAGGCGGTCTCCCATCCAAGTACTAACCAGGCCCCACCGTGCTTAGCTTCCGAGATCAGACGAGATCGGGCGTGTTCACAGTGGTGTGGCCGTAAGCAATTGCTCCTGGCACCAGACAGGACTTTAAACAGGAGAAAGGATCATTTTTTTTACCCCAAATGAAAATAGCTTACAGCACCTGGTATTCCCAGGAGGTCTCCCATCCAGGTACTAACCAGGCCCGACCGTGCTTAGCTTCCGAGATCAGACGAGATCGGGCGTGTTCGCAGTGGTGTGGCCGTAAGCAATTGCTCCTGGCACCAGACAGGACTTTAAACAGGAGAAAGGATCATTTTTTTTACCCCAAATGAAAATAACTTACAGCACCTGTTATTCCCAGGCGGTCTCCCATCCAGGTACTAACCAGGCCCGACCGTGCTTAGCTTCCGAGATCAGACGAGATCGGGCGTGTTCGCAGTGGTGTGGCCGTAAGCAATTCCTCCTAGCACCAGACAGGACTTTAAACAGGAGAAAGGATCATTTTTTTTTACCCCAAATGAAAATAGCTTACAGCACCTGGTATTCCCAGGCGGTCTCCCATCCAGGTACTAACCAGGCCCGACCGTGCTTAGCTTCCGAGATCAGACGAGATCGGGCGTATTCGCAGTGGTGTGGCCGTAAGCAATTGCTCCTGGCACCAGACAGGACTTTAAACAGGAGAAAGGATGATTTTTTTTACCCCAAATGAAAATAACTTACAGCACCTGGTATTCCCAGGCGGTCTCCCATCCAGGTACTAACCAGGCCCGACCGTGCTTAGCTTCCGAGATCAGACGAGATCAGGCGTGTTCGCAGTGGTGTGGCCGTAAGCAATTGCTCCTGGCACCAGACAGGACTTTAAACAGGAGAAAGGATGATTTTTTTTACCCCAAATGAAAACAGCTTACAGCACCTGGTATTCCCAGGCGGTCTCCCATCCAGGTACTAACCAGGCCCCACCGTGCTTAGCTTCCGAGATCAAACGAGATCGGGCGTGTTCGCAGTGGTGTGGCCGTAAGCAATTGCTCCTGGCGCCAGACAGGACTTTAAACAGGAGAAAGGATCATTTTTTTTACCCCAAATGAAAATAGCTTACAGCACCTAGTATTCCCAGGCGGTCTCCCATCCAGGTACTAACCAGGCCCGACCGTGCTTAGCTTCCGAGATCAGACGAGATCGGGCGTATTCGCAGTGGTGTGGCCGTAAGCAATTGCTCCTGGCACCAGACAGGACTTTAAACAGGAGAAAGGATCATTTTTTTTACCCCAAATGAAAACACAATTACAGCACCTGGTATTCCCAGGCTGTCTCCCATCCAAGTACTAACCAGGCCCGCCCGTGCTTAGCTTCCGAGATCAGACGAGATCGGGCGTGTTCACGGTAGTGTGGCCGTAAGCAATTTCTCCTGGCACCAGACAGGACTTTAAACAGGAGAAAGGATCATTTTTTTTACCCCAAATGAAAATAGATTACAGCACCTGGTATTCCCAGGCGGTCTCCCATCCAAGAACTATCCAGGCCCGACCGTGCTTAGCTTCCGAGATCAGACGAGATCGGGCGTGTTCACGGTGGTGTGGCCGTAAGCAATTGCTCCTGGCACCAGACAGGACTTTAAACAGGAGAAAGGATGATTTTTTTTACCCCAAATGAAAATAGCTTACAGCACCTGGTATTCCCAGGCGGTCTCCCATCCAGGTACTAACCAGGCCCCACCGTGCTTAGCTTCCGAGATCAAACGAGATCGGGCGTGTTCGCAGTGGTGTGGCCGTAAGCAATTGCTCCTGGCGCCAGACAGGACTTTAAACAGGAGAAAGGATCATTTTTTTTACCCCAAATGAAAATAGATTACAGCACCTGGTATTCCCAGGCGGTCTCCCATCCAAGTACTAACCAGGCCCGACCGTGCTTAGCTTCCGAGATCAGACAAGATCGGGCGTGTTCACGGTGGTGTGGCCGTAAGCAGTTGCTCCTGGCACCAGACAGGACTTTAAACATGAGAAAGGATCATTTTTTTTTTACCCCAAATGAAAATAGATTACAGCACCTGGTATTCCCAGGCGGTCTCCCATCCAGGTACTAACCAGGCCCGACCGTGCATAGCTTCCGAGATCAGACGAGATCGGGCGTGTTCGCAGTGGTGTGGCCGTAAGCAATTGCTCCTGGCACCAGACAGGACTTTAAAAAGGAGAAAGGATCATTTTTTTTACCCCAAATGAAAATAGATTACAGCACCTGGTATTCCCAGGCGGTCTCCCATTCAAGTACTAACCAGGCCCCACCGTGCTTAGCTTCCGAGATCAGACGAGATCGGGCGTGTTCACGGTGGTGTGGCCGTAAGCAATTACTCCTGCCACCAGACAGGACTTTAAACAGGAGAAAGGATCATTTTTTTTACCCCAAATGAAAATAGCTTACAGCACCTAGTATTCCCAGGCGGTCTCCCATCCAGGTACTAACCAGGCCCGACCGTGCTTTGCTTCCGAGATCAGACGAGATCGGGCGTATTCGCAGTGGTGTGGCCGTAAGCAATTGCTCCTGGCACCAGACAGGACTTTAAACAGGAGAAAGGATCATTTTTTTTTACCCCAAATGAAAATAGATTACAGCAACTGGTATTCCCAGGCGGTCTCCCATCCAAGTACTAACAAGGGCCGACTGTGCTTAGCTTCCGAGATCAGACGAGATCGGGCGTGTTCAGGGTGGTGTGGCCGTAAGCAATTGCTCCTGGCACCAGACAGGACTTTAAACAGGAGAAAGGATGATTTTTTTTACCCCAAATGAAAATAGCTAA
>NC_140271.1:19149882-19194882 GCF_964030765.1 Micromesistius poutassou | reverse complement strand
CCGTAAGCAATTTCTCCTGGCACCAGACAGGACTTTAAACAGGAGAAAGGATCATTTTTTTTACCCCAAATGAAAATAGATTACAGCACCTGGTATTCCCAGGCGGTCTCCCATCCAAGTACTAACCAGGCCCGACCGTGCTTAGCTTCCGAGATCAGACAAGATCGGGCGTGTTCACGGTGGTGTGGCCGTAATCAATTCCTCCTAGCACCGGACAGGACTTTAAACAGGAGAAAAGATCATTTTTTTTACCCCAAATGAAAATAGATTACAGCACCTGGTATTCCCAGGCGGTCTCCCATCCAAGTACTAACCAGGCCCGACCGTGCTTAGTTTCCGAGATCAGACGAGATCGGGCGTGTTCACGGTGGTGTGGCCGTAAGCAATTGCTCCTGGCACCAGACAGGACTTTAAACAGGAGAAAGGATGATTTTTTTTTACCCCAAATGAAAATAGCTTACAGCACCTGGTATTCCCAGGCGGTCTCCCATCCAGGTACTAACCAGGCCCGACCGTGCTTAGCTTCCGAGATCAGACGAGATCGGGCGTGTTCGCAGTGGTGTGGCCGTAAGCAATTGCTCCTGGCACCAGACAGGACTTTAAACAGGAGAAAGGATGATTTTTTTTACCCCAAATGAAAACACAATTACAGCACCTGTTATTCCCAGGCGGTCTCCCATCCAGGTACTAACCAGGCCCCACCGTGCTTAGCTTCCGAGATCAAACGAGATCGGGCGTGTTCGCAGTGGTGTGGCCGTAAGCAATTGCTCCTGGCGCCAGACAGGACTTTAAACAGGAGAAAGGATCATTTTTTTTACCCCAAATGAAAATAGCTTACAGCACCTGGTATTCCCAGGCGGTCTCCCATCCAGGTACTAACCATGCCCCACCGTGCTTAGCTTCCGAGATCAAACGAGATCGGGCGTGTTCGCAGTGGTGTGGCCGTAAGGAATTGCTCCTGGCGCCAGACAGGACTTTAAACAGGAGAAAGGATCATTTTTTTTACCCCAAATGAAAATAGATTACAGCACCTGGTATTCCCAGGCGGTCTCCCATCCAAGTACTAACCAGGCCCGACCGTGCTTAGCTTCCGAGATCAGACAAGATCGGGCGTGTTCACGGTGGTGTGGCCGTAAGCAATTCCTCCTAGCACCAGACAGGACTTTAAACAGGAGAAAGGATGATTTTTTTTACCCCAAATGAAAATAGCTTACAGCACCTGGTATTCCCATGCGGTCTCCCATCCAGGTACTAACCAGGCCCGACCGTACTTAGCTTCCGAGATCAGACGAGATCGGGCGTGTTCGCAGTGGTGTGGCCGTAAGCTATTGCTCCGGGCACCAGACAGGACTTTAAACAGGAGAAAGGATCATTTTTTTTACCCCAAATGAAAACACAATTACAGCACCTGGTATTCCCAGGCGGTCTCCCATTCAAGTACTAACCAGGCCCGACCGTGCTTAGCTTCCGAGATCAGACGAGATCGGACGTGTTCACGGTGGTGTGGCCGTAAGCAATTGCTCCTGGCACCAGACAGGACTTTAAACAGGAGAAAGGATGATTTTTTTTACCCCAAATGAAAATAGCTTACAGCACCTGGTATTCCCAGGCGGTCTCCCATCCAGGTACTAACCAGGCCCGACCGTGCTTAGCTTCCGAGATCAGACGAGATCGGGCGTGTTCACGGTGGTGTGGCCGTAAGCAATTGCTCCTGGCACCAGACAGGACTTTAAACAGGAGAAAGGATGATTTTTTTTACCCCAAATGAAAATAGCTTACAGCACCTGGTATACCCAGGCGGTCTCCCATCCAGGTACTTACCAGGCCCGACCGTGCATAGCTTCCGAGATCAGACGAGATCGGGCGTGTTCGCAGTTGTGTGGCCGTAAGCAATTGCTCCTGGCACCAGACAGGACTTTAAACAGGAGAAAGGATCATTTTTTTTACCCCAAATGAAAATAGATTACAGCACCTGGTATTCCCAGGCGGTCTCCCATCCAAGTACTAACCAGGCCCGACCGTGCTTAGCTTCCGAGATCAGACGAGATCGGGCGTGTTCACGGTGGTGTGGCCGTAAGCAATTGCTCCTGGCACCAGACAGGACTTTAAACAGGAGAAAGGATGATTTTTTTTACCCCAAATGAAAATAGCTTACAGCACCTGGTATTCCCAGGCGGTCTCCCATCCAGGTACTAACCAGGCCCGACCGTGCTTAGCTTCCGAGATCAGACGAGATCGGGCGTGTTCACGGTGGTGTGGCCGTAAGCAATTGCTCCTGGCACCAGACAGGACTTTAAACAGGAGAAAGGATGATTTTTTTTACCCCAAATGAAAATAGCTTACAGCACCTGGTATTCCCAGGCGGTCTCCCATCCAGGTACTAACCAGGCCCCACCGTGCTTAGCTTCCGAGATCAAACGAGATCGGGCGTGTTCGCAGTGGTGTGGCCGTAAGCAATTGCTCCTGGCGCCAGACAGGACTTTAAACAGGAGAAAGGATCATTTTTTTTTACCCCAAATGAAAATAGATTACAGCACCTGGTATTCCCAGGCGGTCTCCCATCCAAGTACTAACCAGGCCCGACCGTGCTTAGCTTCCGAGATCAGATAAGATCGGGCGTGTTCACGGTGGTGTGGCCGTAAGCAATTCCTCCTAGCACCAGACAGGACTTTAAACAGGAGAAAGGATGATTTTTTTTACCCCAAATGAAAATAGATTACAGCACCTGGTATTCCCAGGCGGTCTCCCATCCAAGTACTAACCAGGCCCGACCGTGCTTAGCTTCCGAGATCAGACAAGATCGGGCGTGTTCACGGTGGTGTGGCCGTAAGCAATTCCTCCTAGCACCAGACAGGACTTTAAACAGGAGAAAGGATGATTTTTTTTACCCCAAATGAAAATAGCTTACAGCACCTGGTATTCCCATGCGGTCTCCCATCCAGGTACTAACCAGGCCCGACCGTGCTTAGCTTCCGAGATCAGACGAGATTGGGCGTGTTCGCAGTGGTGTGGCCGTAAGCTATTGCTCCTGGCACCAGACAGGACTTTAAACAGGAGAAAGGATCATTTTTTTTACCCCAAATGAAAAAACAATTACAGCACCTGTTATTCCCAGGCGGTCTCCCATCCAAGTACTAACCAGGCCCGACCGTGCATAGCTTCCGAGATCAGACGAGATTGGGCGTGTTCGCAGTGGTGTGGCCGTAAGCAATTGCTCCTGGCACCAGACAGGACTTTAAAAAGGAGAAAGGATCATTTTTTTTTACCCCAAATGAAAATAGATTACAGCACCTGGTATTCCCAGGCGGTCTCCCATCCAAGTACTAACCAGGCCCCACCGTGCTTAGCTTCCGAGATCAGACGAGATCGGGCGTGTTCACGGTGGTGTGGCCGTAAGCAATTGCTCCTGGCACCAGACAGGACTTTAAACAGGAGAAAGGATGATTTTTTTTACCCCAAATGAAAATAGCTTACAGCACCTGGTATTCCCAGGCGGTCTCCCATCCAGGTACTAACCAGGCCCGACCGTGCTTAGCTTCCGAGATCAGACGAGATCAGGCGTGTTCGCAGTGGTGTGGCCGTAAGCAATTGCTCCTGCCACCAGACAGGACTTTAAACAGGAGAAAGGATGATTTTTTTTACCCCAAATGAAAATAGCTTACAGCACCTGGTATTCCCAGGCGGTCTCCCATCCAGGTACTAACCAGGCCCGACCGTGCTTAGCTTCCGAGACCAGACGAGATCGGGCGTGTTCGCAGTGGTGTGGCCGTAAGCAATTTCTCCTGGCACCAGACAGGACTTTAAACAGGAGAAAGGATGATTTTTTTTACCCCAAATGAAAATAGCTTACAGCACCTGGTATTCCCAGGTGGTCTCCCATCCAGGTACTAACCAGGCCCGACCGTGCTTAGCTTCCGAGATCAGACGAGATCGGGCGTGTTCTCACTGGTGTGGCCGTAAGCAATTGCTCCTGCCACCAGACAGGACTTTAAACAGGAGAAAGGATGATTTTTTTTACCCCAAATGAAAATAGCTTACAGCACCTGGTATTCCCAGGCGGTCTCCCATCCAGGTACTAACCAGGCCCGACCGTGCTTAGCTTCCGAGACCAGACGAGATCGGGCGTGTTCGCAGTGGTGTGGCCGTAAGCAATTTCTCCTGGCACCAGACAGGACTTTAAACAGGAGAAAGGATCATTTTTTTTACCCCAAATGAAAATAGATTACAGCACCTGGTGTTCCCAGGCGGTCTCCCATCCAAGTACTATCCAGGCCCGACCGTGCTTGGCTTCCGAGATCAGACGAGATCGGGCGTGTTCACGGTGGTGTGCCCGTTAGCAATTGCCCTGGCACCTGACAGGACTTTAAACAGGAGAAAGGATGATTTTTTTTACCCCAAATGAAAATAGCTTACAGCACCTGGTATTCCCAGGCGGTCTCCCATCCAGGTACTAACCAGGCCCGACCGTGCTTAGCTTCCGAGATCAGATGAGATCGGGCGTGTTCGCAGTGGTGTGGCCTTAAGCAATTGCTCCTGGCACCAGACAGGACTTTAAACAGGAGAAAGGATGATTTTTTTTACCCCAAATGAAAATAGATTACAGCACCTGGTATTCCCAGGCGGTCTCCCATCCAAGTACTAACCAGGCCCGACCGTGCTTAGCTTCCGAGATCAGACGAGATCGGGCGTGTTCACGGTGGTGTGGCCGTAAGAAATTGCTCCTGGCACCAGACAGGACTTTAAACAGGAGAAAGGATGATTTTTTTTACCCCAAATGAAAATAGCTTACAGCACCTGGTATTCCCAGGCGGTCTCCCATCCAAGTACTAACCAGGCCCGACCGTGCTTAGCTTCCGAGCTCAGACGAGATCGGGCATGTTCACGGTGGTGTGGCCGTAAGCAATTGCTCCTGGCACCAGACAGGACTTTAAACAGGAGAAAGGATGATTTTTTTTACCCCAAATGAAAATAGCTTACAGCACCTGGTATTCCCAGGCGGTCTCCCATCCAAGTACTAACCAGGCCCGACCGTGCTTAGCTTCCGAGATCAGACGAGATCGGGCGTGTTCACGGTGGTGTGGCCGTAAGCAGTTGCTCCTGGCACCAGACAGGACTTTAAACAGGAGAAAGGATGATTTTTTTTACCCCAAATGAAAATAGATTATAGCACCTGGTATTCCCAGGCGGTCTCCCATCCAAGTCCGACCGTGCTTAGCTTCCGAGATCAGACGAGATCGGGCGTGTTCACGGTGGTGTGGCCGTAAGCAATTGCTCCTGGCACCAGACAGGACTTTAAACAGGAGAAAGGATGATTTTTTTTACCCCAAATGAAAATAGCTTACAGCACCTGGTATTCCCAGGCGGTCTCCCATCCAGGTACTAACCAGGCCCGACCGTGCTTAGCTTCCGAGATCAGATGAGATCGGGCGTGTTCGCAGTGGTGTGGCCGTAAGCTATTACTCCTGGCACCAGACAGGACTTTAAACAGGAGAAAGGATCATTTTTTTTACCCCAAATGAAAATAGATCACAGCACCTGGTATTCCCAGGCGGTCTCCCATCCAAGTACTAACCAGGCCCCACCGTGCTTAGCTACCGAGATCAGACGAGATCGGGCGTGTTCACGGTGGTGTGGCCGTAAGCAATTGCTCCTAGCACCAGACAGGACTTTAAACAGGAGAAAGGATCATTTTTTTTACCCCAAATGAAAACACAATTACAGCACCTGGTATTCCAAGGCTGTCTCCCATCCAAGTACTAACCAGGCCCGCCCGTGCTTAGCTTCCGAGATCAGACGAGATCGGGCGTGTTCACGGTAGTGTGGCCGTAAGCAATTGCTCCTGGCACCAGACAGGACTTTAAACAGGAGAAAGGATCATTTTTTTTACCCCAAATGAAAATAGATTACAGCACCTGGTATTCCCAGGCGGTCTCCAATCCAAGTACTAACCAGGCCCGACCGTGCTTAGCTTCCGAGATCAGACGAGATCGGGCGTGTTCACGGTGGTGTGGCCGTAAGCAATTGCTCCTGGCACCAGACAGGACTTTAAACAGGAGAAAGGATGATTTTTTTTACCCCAAATGAAAATAGCTTACAGCACCTGGTATTCCCAGGCGGTCTCCCATCCAGGTACTTACCAGGCCCGACCGCGCATAGCTTCCGAGATCAGACGAGATCGGGCGTGTTCACGGTGGTGTGGCCGTAAGCAGTTGCTCCTGGCACCAGACAGGACTTTAAACAGGAGAAAGGATCTTTTTTTTTTACCCCAAATGAAAATAGATTACAGCACCTGGTATTCCCAGGCGGTCTCCCATCCAGGTACTAACCAGGCCCGACCGTGCATAGCTTCCGAGATCAGATGAGATCGGGCGTGTTCGCAGTGGTGTGGCCGTAAGCAATTGCTCCTGGCACCAGACAAGACTTTAAAAAGGAGAAAGGATCATTTTTTTTACCCCAAATGAAAATAGATTACAGCACCTGGTATTCCCAGGCGGTCTCCCATCCAAGTACTAACCAGGCCCCACCGTGCTTAGCTACCGAGATCAGACGAGATCGGGCGTGCTCACGGTGGTGTGGCCGTAAGCAATTGCTCCTGGCACCAGACAGGACTTTAAACAGGAGAAAGGATGATTTTTTTTACCCCAAATGAAAATAGCTTACAGCACCTGGTATTCCCAGGCGGTCTCCCATCCAAGTACTAACCAGCCCCGACCGTGCTTAGCTTCCGAGATCAGACGAGATCGGGCGTGTTCACGGTGGTGTGGCCGTAAACCATTTCTCCTGGCACCAGACAGGACTTTAAACAGGAGAAAGGATGATTTTTTTTACCCCAAATGAAAATAGCTTACAGCACCTGGTATTCCCAGGCGGTCTCCCATCCAGGTACTAACCAGGCCCGACCGTGCTTAGCTTCCGAGATCAGACGAGAGCGGGCGTGTTCGCAGTGGTGTGGCCGTAAGCTATTGCTCCTGGCACCAGACAGGACTTTAAACAGGAGAAAAGATCATTTTTTTTACCCCAAATGAAAATAGATTACAGCACCTGGTATTCCCAGGCGGTCTCCCATCCAAGTACTAACCAGGCCCGACCGTGCTTAGCTTCCGAGATCAGACGAGATCGGGCGTGTTCATGGTGGTGTGGCCGTAAGCAATTGCTCCTGGCACCAGACAGGACTTTAAACAGGAGAAAGGATGATTTTTTTTTGCCCCAAATGAAAATAGCTTACAGCACCTGGTATTCCCAGGCGGTCTCCCATCCAGGTACTAACCAGGCCCGACCGTGCTTAGCTTCCGAGATCAGATGAGATCGGGCGTGTTCGCAGTGGTGTGGCCTTAAGCAATTGCTCCTGGCACCAGACAGGACTTTAAACAGGAGAAAGGATGATTTTTTTTACCCAAATGAAAACACAATTACAGCACCTGTTATTCCCAGGCGGTCTCCCATCCAAGTACTAACCAGGCCCGACCTTGCTTAGCTTCCGAGATCAGACGAGATCGGGCGTGTTCACGGTGGTGTGGCCGTAAGCAGTTGCTCCTGGCACCAGACAGGACTTTAAACAGGAGAAAGGATGATTTTTTTTACCCCAAATGAAAATAGATTATAGCACCTGGTATTCCCAGGCGGTCTCCCATCCAAGTCCGACCGTGCTTAGCTTCCGAGATCAGACGAGATCGGGCGTGTTCACGGTGGTGTGGCCGTAAGCAATTGCTCCTGGCACCAGACAGGACTTTAAACAGGAGAAAGGATGATTTTTTTTACCCCAAATGAAAATAGCTTACAGCACCTGGTATTCCCAGGCGGTCTCCCATCCAGGTACTAACCAGGCCCGACCGTGCTCAGCTTCCGAGATCAGATGAGATCGGGCGTGTTCGCAGTGGTGTGGCCGTAAGCTATTACTCCTGGCACCAGACAGGACTTTAAACAGGAGAAAGGATCATTTTTTTTACCCCAAATGAAAATAGTTTACAGCACCTGGTATTCCCAGGCGGTCTCCCATCCAAGTACTAACCAGGCCCGACCTTGCTTAGCTTCCGAGATCAGACGAGATCGGGCGTGTTCACGGTGGTGTGGCCGTAAGCAGTTGCTCCTGGCACCAGACAGGACTTTAAACAGGAGAAAGGATCATTTTTTTTTACCCCAAATGAAAATAGATTACAGCACCTGGTATTCCCAGGCGGTCTCCCATCCAGGTACTAACCAGGCCCGACCGTGCATAGCTTCCGAGATCAGACGAGATCGGGCGTGTTCGCAGTGGTGTGGCCGTAAGCAATTGCTCCTGGCACCAGACAAGACTTTAAAAAGGAGAAAGGATCATTTTTTTTACCCCAAATGAAAATAGATTACAGCACCTGGTATTCCCAGGCGGTCTCCCATCCAAGTACTAACCAGGCCCCACCGTGATTAGCTTCCGAGATCAGACGAGATCGGGCGTGTTCACGGTGGTGTGGCCGTAAGCAATTGCTCCTGGCACCAGACAGGACTTTAAACAGGAGAAAGGATCATTTTTTTTACCCCAAATGAAAATAGCTTACAGCACCTGGTATTCCCAGGCGGTCTCCCATCCAGGTACTAACCAGGTCCGACCGTGCTTAGCTTCCGAGATCAGACGAGATCGGGCGTGTTCGCAGTGGTGTGGCCGTAAGCAATTGCTCCTGGCACCAGACAGGACTTTAAACAGGAGAAAGGATCATTTTTTTTACCCCAAATGAAAACACAATTACAGCACCTGGTATTCCCAGGCTGTCTCCCATCCAAGTACTAACCAGGCCCGCCCGTGCTTAGCTTCCGAGATCAGACGAGATCGGGCGTGTTCACGGTAGTGTGGCCGTAAGCAATTGCTCCTGGCACCAGACAGGACTTTAAACAGGAGAAAGGATCATTTTTTTTACCCCAAATGAAAATAGATTACAGCACCTGGTATTCCCAGGCGGTCTCCCATCCAAGTACTAACCAGGCCCGACCGTGCTTAGCTTCCGAGATCAGACGAGATCGGGCGTGTTCACGGTGGTGTGGCCGTAAGCAATTGCTCCTGGCACCAGACAGGACTTTAAACAGGAGAAAGGATGATTTTTTTTACCCCAAATGAAAATAACTTACAGCACCTGGTATTCCCATCCAGGTACTAACCAGGCCCGACCGTGCATAGCTTCCGAGATCAGACGAGATCGGGCGTGTTCGCAGTTGTGTGGCCGTAAACAATTGCTCCTGGCACCAGACAGGACTTTAAACAGGAGAAAGGATCATTTTTTTTACCCCAAATGAAAATTGATTACAGCACCTGGTATTCCCAGGCGGTCTCCCATCCAAGTACTAACCAGGCCCGACCGTGCTTAGCTTCCGAGATCAGACGAGATCGGGCGTGTTCACGGTGGTGTGGCCGTAAGCAATTGCTCCTGGCACCAGACAGGACTTTAAACAGGAGAAAGGATGTTTTTTTTTACCCCAAATGATAATAGCTTACAGCACCTGGTATTCCCAGGCGGTCTCCCATCCAGGTACTAACCAGGCCCGACCGTGCTTAGTTTCCGAGATCAGACGAGATCGGGCGTGTTCGCAGTGGTGTGGCCGTAAGCAATTTCTCCTGGCACCAGACAGGACTTTAAACAGGAGAAAGGATCATTTTTTTTACCCCAAATGAAAATAGATTACAGCACCTGGTATTCCCAGGCGGTCTCCAGTCCAAGAACTATCCAGGCCCGACCGTGCTTAGCTTCCGAGATCAGACGAGATCGGGCGTGTTCACGGTGGTGTGGCCGTAAGCAATTGCTCCTGGCACCAGACAGGACTTTAAACAGGAGAAAGGATGATTTTTTTTACCCCAAATGAAAATAGCTTACAGCACCTGGTATTCCCAGGCGGTCTCCCATCCAGGTACTAACCAGGCCCCACCGTGCTTAGCTTCCGAGATCAAACGAGATCGGGCGTGTTCACGGTGGTGTGGCCGTAAGCAATTGCTCCGGGCACCAGACAGGACTTTAAACAGGAGAAAGGATGATTTTTTTTACCCCAAATGAAAATAGATTACAGGACCTGGTATTCCCAGGCGGTCTCCCATCCAGGTACTAACCAGGCCCGACCGTGCTTAGCTTCCGAGATCAGACGAGATCGGGCGTGTTCGCAGTGGTGTGGCCGTAAGCAATTGCTCCTGGCACCAGACAGGACTTTAAACAGGAGAAAGGATGATTTTTTTTACCCCAAATGAAAATAGCTTACAGCACCTGGTATTCCCAGGCGGTCTCCCATCCAGGTACTAACCTGGCCCGACCGTGCTTTGCTTCCGAGATCAGACGAGATCGGGCGTGTTCGCAGTGGTGTGGCCGTAAGCAATTGCTCCTGGCACCAGACAGGACTTTAAACAGGAGAAAGGATGATTTTTTTTACCCCAAATGAAAATAGATTACAGCACCTGGTATTCCCAGGCTGTCTCCCATCCAGGTACTAACCAGGCCCGACCGTGTATAGCTTCCGAGATCAGACGAGATCGGGCGTGTTCGCAGTGGTGTGGCCGTAAGCAATTGCTCCTGGCACCAGACAGGACTTTAAAAAGGAGAAAGGATCATTTTTTTTACCCCAAACGAAAATAGATTACAGCACCTGGTATTCCCAGGCGGTCCCCCATCCAAGTACTAACCAGGCCCGACCGTGCTTAGCTTCCGAGATCAGACGAGATCGGGCGTGTTCACGGTGGTGTGGCCGTAAGCAATTGCTCCTGGCACCAGACAGGACTTTAAACAGGAGAAAGGAATATTTTTTTTACCCCAAATGAAAATAGCTTACAGCACCTGGTATTCCCAGGCGGTCTCCCATCCAAGTACTAACCTCGCCCGACCGTGCTTAAATTCCGAGATCAGATGAGATCGGGCGTGTTCGCAGTGGTTTGGCCGTAAGTAATTACTCCTGGCACCAGACAGGACTTTAAACAGGAGAAAGGATGATTTTTTTTACCCCAAATGAAAATAGCTTACAGCACCTGGTATTCCCAGGCGGTCTCCCATCCAAGTACTAACCAGGCCCGACCGTGCTTAGTTTCCGAGATCAGACGAGATCGGGCGTGTTCACGGTGGTGTGGCCGTAAGCAATTGCTCCTGGCACCAGACAGGACTTTAAACAGGAGAAAGGATCATTTTTTTTACCCCAAATGAAAACACAATTACAGCACCTGTTATTCCCAGGCGGTCTCCCATCCAAGTACTAACCAGGCCCGACCGTGCTTAGCTTCCGAGATCAGACGAGATCGGGCGTGTTCACGGTGGTGTGGCCGTAAGCAATTACTCCCGGCACCAGACAGGACTTTAAACAGGAGAAAGGATGATTTTTTTTACCCCAAATGAAAATAGCTTACAGCACCTGGTATTCCCAGGCGGTCTCCCATCCAGGTACTAACCTGGCCCGACCGTGCTTTGCTTCCGAGATCAGACGAGATCGGGCGTGTTCGCAGTGGTGTGGCCGTAAGCAATTGCTCCTGGCACCAGACAGGACTTTAAACAGGAGAAAGGATGATTTTTTTTTCCCCAAATGAAAATAGATTACAGCACCTGGTATTCCCAGGCTGTCTCCCATCCAGGTACTAACCAGGCCCGACCGTGTATAGCTTCCGAGATCAGACGAGATCGGGCGTGTTCGCAGTGGTGTGGCCGTAAGCAATTGCTCCTGGCACCAGACAGGACTTTAAAAAGGAGAAAGGATCATTTTTTTTACCCCAAACGAAAATAGATTACAGCACCTGGTATTCCCAGGCGGTCTCCCATCCAAGTACTAACCAGGCCCGACCTTGCTTAGCTTCCGAGATCAGACGAGATCGGGCGTGTTCACGGTGGTGTGGCCGTAAGCAATTGCTCCTGGCACCAGACAGGACTTTAAACAGGAGAAAGGATGATTTTTTTTACCCCAAATGAAAATAGCTTACAGCACCTGGTATTCCCAGGCGGTCTCCCATCCAAGTACTAACCTCGCCCGACCGTGCTTAAATTCCGAGATCAGATGAGATCGGGCTTGTTCGCAGTGGTTTGGCCGTAAGTAATTACTCCTGGCACCAGACAGGACTTTAAACAGGAGAAAGGATGATTTTTTTTACCCCAAATGAAAATAGCCTACAGCACCTGGTATTCCCAGGCGGTCTCCCATCCAGGTACTAACCTGGCCCGACCGTGCTTCGCTTCCGAGATCAGACGAGATCGGGCGTGTTCGCAGTGGTGTGGCCGTAAGCAATTGCTCCTGGCACCAGACAGGACTTTAAACAGGAGAAAGGATGATTTTTTTTACCCCAAATGAAAATAGATTACAGCACCTGTTATTCCCAGGCGGTATCCCATCCAGGTACTAACCAGGCCCGACCGTGCTTAGCTTCCGAGATCAGACGAGATTGGGCGTGTTCGCAGTGGTGTGGCCGTAAGCAAATTCTCCTGGCACCAGACAGGACTTTAAACAGGAGAAAGGATCATTTTTTTTACCCCAAATGAAAATCGATTACCGCACCTGGTATTCCCAGGCGGTCTCCCATCCAAGTACTAACCAGGCCCCACCGTGCTTAGCTTCCGAGATCAGACGAGATCGGGCGTGTTCACGGTGGTGTGGCCTTAGGCAATTACTCATGGCACCAGACAGGACTTTAAACAGGAGAAAGGATGATTTTTTTTACCACAAATGAAAATAGATTACAGCACCTGGTATTCCCAGGCGGTCTCCCATCCAAGTACTACCCAGGCCCGACCGTGCTTAGCTTCCGAGATCAGACGAGATCGGGCGTGTTCACGGTGGTGTAGCCTTAAGCAATTACACCTGGCACCAGACAGGACTTTAAACAGGAGAAAGGATGATTTTTTTTACCCCAAATGAAAATAGATTACAGCACCTGGTATTCCCAGGCGGTCTCCCATCCAAGTACTAACCAGGCCCGACCGTACTTAGCTTCCGAGATCAGACGAGATCGGGCGTGTTCACGGTGGTGTGGCCTTAAGCAATTGCACCTGGCACCAGACAGGACTTTAAACAGGAGAAAGGATGATTTTTTTTACCCCAAATGAAAATCGATACAGCACCTGGTATTCCCAGGCGGTCTCCCATCCAGGTACTTACCAGGCCCGACCGTGCATAGCTTCCGAGATCAGACGAGATCGGATGTGTTCGCAGTTGTGTGGCCGTAAGCAATTGCTCCTGGCACCAGACAGGACTTTAAACAGGAGAAAGGATGATTTTTTTTACCCCAAATGAAAATAGCTTACAGCACCTGGTATTCCCAGGCGGTCTCTCATCCAGGTACTTACCAGGCCCGACCGTGCATAGCTTCCGAGATCAGACGAGATCGGGCGTGTTCGCAGTTGTGTGGCCGTAAGCAATTGCTCCTGGCACCAGACAGGACTTTAAACAGGAGAAAGGATCATTTTTTTTACCCCAAATGAAAATAGATTACAGCACCTGGTATTCCCAGGCGGTCTCCCATCCAAGTACTAACCAGGCCCGACCGTGCTTAGCTTCCGAGATCAGACGAGATTGGGCGTGTTCACGGTGGTGTGGCCGTAAGCAATTGCTCCTGGCACCAGACAGGACTTTAAACAGGAGAAAGGATGTTTTTTTTTACCCCAAATGATAATAGCTTACAGCACCTGGTATTCCCAGGCGGTCTCCCATCCAAGAACTATCCAGGCCCGACCGTGCTTAGCTTCCGAGATCAGACGAGATCGGGCGTGTTCACGGTGGTGTGGCCGTAAGCAATTGCTCCTGGCACCAGACAGGACTTTAAACAGGAGAAAGGATGATTTTTTTTACCCCAAATGAAAATAGCTTACAGCACCTGGTATTCCCAGGCGGTCTCCCATCCAGGTACTAACCAGGCCCCACCATGCTTAGCTTCCGAGATCAAACGAGATCGGGCGTGTTCGCAGTGGTGTGGCCGTAAGCAATTGCTCCTGGCGCCAGACAGGACTTTAAACAGGAGAAAGGATGATTTTTTTTACCCCAAATGAAAATAGATTACAGCACCTGGTATTCCCAGGCGGTCTCCCATCCAAGTACTAACCAGGCCCGACCGTACTTAGCTTCCGAGATCAGACGAGATCGGGCGTGTTCACGGTGGTGTGGCCTTAAGCAATTGCACCTGGCACCAGACAGGACTTTAAACAGGAGAAAGGATGATTTTTTTTACCCCAAATGAAAATAGATTACACCACCTGGTATTCCCAGGCGGTCTCCCATCCAAGTACTAACCAAGCCCGACCGTGCTTAGCTTCCGAGATCAGACGAGATCGGGCGTGTTCACGGTGGTGTGGCCTTAAGCAATTACTCAAGGCACCAGACAGGACTTTAAACAGGAGAAAGGATGATTTTTTTTACCACAAATGAAAATAGATTACAGCACCTGGTATTCCCAGGCGGTCTCCCATCCAAGTACTAACCAGGCCCGACCGTGCTTAGCTTCCGAGATCAGACGAGATCGGGCGTGTTCACGGTGGTGTAGCCTTAAGCAATTGCATCTTGCACCAGACAGGACTTTAAACAGGAGAAAGGATGATTTTTTTCACCCCAAATGAAAATAGATTACAGCACCTGGTATTCCCAGGCGGTCTCCCATCCAAGTACTAACCAGGCACGACCATGCTTAGCTTCCGAGATCAGACGAGATCGGGCGTGTTCACGGTGGTGTGGCCTTAAGCAATTACTCATGGCACCAGACAGGACTTTAAACAGGAGAAAGGATGATTTTTTTTACCCCAAATGAAAATAGATTACAGCACCTGGTATTCCCATGCGGTCTCCCATCCAAGTACTAACCAGCCCCGACCGTGCTTAGCTTCCGAGATCAGACGAGATCGGGCGTGTTCACGGTGGTGTGGCCGTAAGCAATTGCTCCTGGCACCAGACAGGACTTTAAACAGGAGAAAGGATGATTTTTTTTACCCAAATGAAAACACAATTACAGCACCTGTTATTCCCAGGCGGTCTCCCATCCAAGTACTAACCAGGGCCGACCTTTCTTAGCTTCCGAGATCAGACGAGATCGGGCGTGTTCACGGTAGTGTGGCCGTAAGCAGTTGCTCCTGGCACCAGACAGGACTTTAAACAGGAGAAAGGATGATTTTTTTTACCCCAAATGAAAATAGATTATAGCACCTGGTATTCCCAGGCGGTCTCCCATCCAAGTCCGACCGTGCTTAGCTTCCGAGATCAGACGAGATCGGGCGTGTTCACGGTGGTGTGGCCGTAAGCAATTGCTCCTGGCACCAGACAGGACTTTAAACAGGAGAAAGGATCATTTTTTTTACACCAAATGAAAATAGATTACAGCACCTGGTATTCCCAGGCGGTCTCCCATCCACGTACTAACCAGGCCCGACCGTGCTTAGCTTCCGAGATCAGACGAGATCGAGCGTGTTCACGGTGGTGTGGCCTTAAGCAATTGCACCTGGCACCAGACAGGACTTTAAACAGGAGAAAGGATGATTTTTTTTACCCCAAATGAAAATAGATTACAGCACCTGGTATTCCCATGCGGTCTCCCATCCAAGTACTAACCAGCCCCGACCGTGCTTAGCTTCCGAGATCAGACGAGATCGGGCGTGTTCACGGTGGTGTGGCCGTAAGCAATTGCTCCTGGCACCAGACAGGACTTTAAACAGGAGAAAGGATGATTTTTTTTACCCAAATGAAAACACAATTACAGCACCTGTTATTCCCAGGCGGTCTCCCATCCAAGTACTAACCAGGCCCGACCTTGCTTAGCTTCCGAGATCAGACGAGATCGGGCGTGTTCACGGTGGTGTGGCCGTAAGCAGTTGCTCCTGGCACCAGACAGGACTTTAAACAGGAGAAAGGATGATTTTTTTTACCCCAAATGAAAATAGATTATAGCACCTGGTATTCCCAGGCGGTCTCCCACCCAAGTCCGACCGTGCTTAGCTTCCGAGATCAGACGAGATCGGGCGTGTTCACGGTGGTGTGGCCGTAAGCAATTGCTCCTGGCACCAGACAGGACTTTAAACAGGAGAAAGGATGATTTTTTTTACCCCAAATGAAAATAGCTTACAGCACCTGGTATTCCCAGGCGGTCTCCCATCCAGGTACTAACCAGGCCCCACCATGCTTAGCTTCCGAGATCAAACGAGATCGGGCGTGTTCGCAGTGGTGTGGCCGTAAGCAATTGCTCCTGGCGCCAGACAGGACTTTAAACAGGAGAAAGGATGATTTTTTTTACCCCAAATGAAAATAGATTACAGCACCTGGTATTCCCAGGCGGTCTCCCATCCAAGTACTAACCAGGCCCGACCGTACTTAGCTTCCGAGATCAGACGAGATCGGGCGTGTTCACGGTGGTGTGGCCTTAAGCAATTGCACCTGGCACCAGACAGGACTTTAAACAGGAGAAAGGATGATTTTTTTTACCCCAAATGAAAATAGATTACACCACCTGGTATTCTCAGGCGGTCTCCCATCCAAGTACTAACCAAGCCCGACCGTGCTTAGCTTCCGAGATCAGACGAGATCGGGCGTGTTCACGGTGGTGTGGCCTTAAGCAATTACTCACGGCACCAGACAGGACTTTAAACAGGAGAAAGGATGATTTTTTTTACCACAAATGAAAATAGATTACAGCACCTGGTATTCCCAGGCGGTCTCCCATCCAAGTACTAACCAGGCCCGACCGTGCTTAGCTTCCGAGATCAGACGAGATCGGGCGTGTTCACGGTGGTGTAGCCTTAAGCAATTGCATCTTGCACCAGACAGGACTTTAAACAGGAGAAAGGATGATTTTTTTCACCCCAAATGAAAATAGATTACAGCACCTGGTATTCCCAGGCGGTCTCCCATCCAAGTACTAACCAGGCACGACCATGCTTAGCTTCCGAGATCAGACGAGATCGGGCGTGTTCACGGTGGTGTGGCCTTAAGCAATTACTCATGGCACCAGACAGGACTTTAAACAGGAGAAAGGATGATTTTTTTTACCCCAAATGAAAATAGATTACAGCACCTGGTATTCCCATGCGGTCTCCCATCCAAGTACTAACCAGCCCCGACCGTGCTTAGCTTCCGAGATCAGACGAGATCGGGCGTGTTCACGGTGGTGTGGCCGTAAGCAATTGCTCCTGGCACCAGACAGGACTTTAAACAGGAGAAAGGATGATTTTTTTTACCCAAATGAAAACACAATTACAGCACCTGTTATTCCCAGGCGGTCTCCCATCCAAGTACTAACCAGGGCCGACCTTGCTTAGCTTCCGAGATCAGACGAGATCGGGCGTGTTCACGGTAGTGTGGCCGTAAGCAGTTGCTCCTGGCACCAGACAGGACTTTAAACAGGAGAAAGGATGATTTTTTTTACCCCAAATGAAAATAGATTATAGCACCTGGTATTCCCAGGCGGTCTCCCATCCAAGTCCGACCGTGCTTAGCTTCCGAGATCAGACGAGATCGGGCGTGTTCACGGTGGTGTGGCCGTAAGCAATTGCTCCTGGCACCAGACAGGACTTTAAACAGGAGAAAGGATCATTTTTTTTACACCAAATGAAAATAGATTACAGCACCTGGTATTCCCAGGCGGTCTCCCATCCACGTACTAACCAGGCCCGACCGTGCTTAGCTTCCGAGATCAGACGAGATCGAGCGTGTTCACGGTGGTGTGGCCTTAAGCAATTGCACCTGGCACCAGACAGGACTTTAAACAGGAGAAAGGATGATTTTTTTTACCCCAAATGAAAATAGATTACAGCACCTGGTATTCCCATGCGGTCTCCCATCCAAGTACTAACCAGCCCCGACCGTGCTTAGCTTCCGAGATCAGACGAGATCGGGCGTGTTCACGGTGGTGTGGCCGTAAGCAATTGCTCCTGGCACCAGACAGGACTTTAAACAGGAGAAAGGATGATTTTTTTTACCCAAATGAAAACACAATTACAGCACCTGTTATTCCCAGGCGGTCTCCCATCCAAGTACTAACCAGGCCCGACCTTGCTTAGCTTCCGAGATCAGACGAGATCGGGCGTGTTCACGGTGGTGTGGCCGTAAGCAGTTGCTCCTGGCACCAGACAGGACTTTAAACAGGAGAAAGGATGATTTTTTTTACCCCAAATGAAAATAGATTATAGCACCTGGTATTCCCAGGCGGTCTCCCACCCAAGTCCGACCGTGCTTAGCTTCCGAGATCAGACGAGATCGGGCGTGTTCACGGTGGTGTGGCCGTAAGCAATTGCTCCTGGCACCAGACAGGACTTTAAACAGGAGAAAGGATGATTTTTTTTACCCCAAATGAAAATAGCTTACAGCACCTGGTATTCCCAGGCGGTCTCCCATCCAGGTACTAACCAGGCCCGACCGTGCATAGCTTCCGAGATCAGACGAGATCTGGCGTGTTCGCAGTGGTGTGGCCGTAAGCAATTGCTCCTGGCACCAGACAAGACTTTAAAAAGGAGAAAGGATCATTTTTTTTACCCCAAATGAAAATAGATTACAGCACCTGGTATTCCCAGGCGGTCTCCCATCCAAGTACTAACCAGGTCCGACCGTGCTTAGCTTCCGAGATCAGACGAGATCGGGCGTGTTCGCAGTGGTGTGGCCGTAAGCAATTGCTCCTGGCACCAGACAGGACTTTAAACAGGAGAAAGGATCATTTTTTTTACCCCAAATGAAAACACAATTACAGCACCTGGTATTCCCAGGCTGTCTCCCATCCAAGTACTAACCAGGCCCGCCCGTGCTTAGCTTCCGAGATCAGACGAGATCGGGCGTGTTCACGGTAGTGTGGCCGTAAGCAATTGCTCCTGGCACCAGACAGGACTTTAAACAGGAGAAAGGATCATTTTTTTTACACCAAATGAAAATAGATTACAGCACCTGGTATTCCCAGGCGGTCTCCCATCCAAGTACTAACCAGGCCCGACCGTGCTTAGCTTCCGAGATCAGACGAGATCGGGCGTGTTCACGGTTGTGTGGCCGTAAGCAATTGCTCCTGGCACCAGACAGGACTTTAAACAGGAGAAAGGATGATTTTTTTTACCCCAAATGAAAATAGCTTACAGCACCTGGTATTCCCATCCAGGTACTTACCAGGCCCGACAGTGCATAGCTTCCGAGATCAGACGAGATCGGGCGTGTTCGCAGTTGTGTGGCCGTAAACAATTGCTCCTGGCACCAGACAGGACTTTAAACAGGAGAAAGGATCATTTTTTTTACCCCAAATGAAAATTGATTACAGCACCTGGTATTCCCAGGCGGTCTCCCATCCAAGTACTAACCAGGCCCGACCGTGCTTAGCTTCCGAGATCAGACGAGATCGGGCGTGTTCACGGTGGTGTGGCCGTAAGCAATTGCTCCTGGCACCAGACAGGACTTTAAACAGGAGAAAGGATGTTTTTTTTTACCCCAAATGAAAATAGCTTACAGCACCTGGTATTCCCAGGCGGTCTCCCATCCAGGTACTAACCAGGCCCGACCGTGCTTAGCTTCCGAGATCAGACGAGATCGGGCGTGTTCACGGTGGTGTGGCCTTAGGCAATTACTCATGGCACCAGACAGGACTTTAAACAGGAGAAAGGATGATTTTTTTTACCACAAATGAAAATAGATTACAGCACCTGGTATTCCCAGGCGGTCTCCCATCCAAGTACTACCCAGGCCCGACCGTGCTTAGCTTCCGAGATCAGACGAGATCGGGCGTGTTCACGGTGGTGTAGCCTTAAACAATTACACCTGGCACCAGACAGGACTTTAAACAGGAGAAAGGATGATTTTTTTTACCCCAAATGACAATAGATTACAGCACCTGGTATTCCCAGGCGGTCTCCCATCCAAGTACTAACCAGGCCCGACCGTACTTAGCTTCCGAGATCAGACGAGATCGGGCGTGTTCACGGTGGTGTGGCCTTAAGCAATTGCACCTAGCACCAGACAGGACTTTAAACAGGAGAAAGGATGATTTTTTTTACCCCAAATGAAAATCGATACAGCACCTGGTATTCCCAGGCGGTCTCCCATCCAGGTACTTACCAGGCCCGACCGTGCATAGCTTCCGAGATCAGACGAGATCGGGCGTGTTCGCAGTTGTGTGGCCGTAAGCAATTGCTCCTGGCACCAGACAGGACTTTAAACAGGAGAAAGGATGATTTTTTTTACCCCAAATGAAAATAGCTTACAGCACCTGGTATTCCCAGGCGGTCTCCCATCCAGGTACTTACCAGGCCCGACCGTGCATAGCTTCCGAGATCAGACGAGATCGGGCGTGTTCGCAGTTGTGTGGCCGTAAGCAATTGCTCCTGGCACCAGACAGGACTTTAAACAGGAGAAAGGATCATTTTTTTTACCCCAAATGAAAATAGATTACAGCACCTGGTATTCCCAGGCGGTCTCCCATCCAAGAACTATCCAGGCCCGACCGTGCTTAGCTTCCGAGATCAGACGAGATCGGGCGTGTTCACGGTGGTGTGGCCGTAAGCAATTGCTCCTGGCACCAGACAGGACTTTAAACAGGAGAAAGGATGATTTTTTTTACCCCAAATGAAAATAGCTTACAGCACCTGGTATTCCCAGGCGGTCTCCCATCCAGGTACTAACCAGGCCCCACCGTGCTTAGCTTCCGAGATCAAACGAGATCGGGCGTGTTCGCAGTGGTGTGGCCGTAAGCAATTGCTCCTGGCGCCAGACAGGACTTTAAACAGGAGAAAGGATCATTTTTTTTACCCCAAATGAAAATAGATCACAGCACCTGGTATTCCCAGGCGGTCTCCCATCCAAGTACTAACCAGGCCCGACCGTGCTTAGCTTCCGAGATCAGACAAGATCGGGCGTGTTCACGGTGGTGTGGCCGTAAGCAATTCCTCCGAGCACCAGACAGGACTTTAAACAGGAGAAAGGATCATTTTTTTTACCCCAAATGAAAATAGCTTACAGCACCTGGTATTCCCAGGCGGTCTCCCATCCAGGTACTAACCAGGCCCGACCGTGCTTAGCTTCCGATATCAGACGAGATCGCTCGTGTTCGCAGTGGTGTGGCCGTAAGCTATTGCTCCTGGCACCAGACAGGACTTTAAACAGGAGAAAAGATCATTTTTTTTACCCCAAATGAAAATAGATTACAGCACCTGGTATTCCCAGGCGGTCTCCCATCCAAGTACTAACCAGGCCCGACCGTGCTTAGTTTCCGAGATCAGACGAGATCGGGCGTGTTCACGGTGGTGTGGCCGTAAGCAATTGCTCCTGGCACCAGACAGGACTTTAAACAGGAGAAAGGATCATTTTTTTTACCCCAAATGAAAACACAATTACAGCACCTGTTATTCCCAGGCGGTCTCCCATCCAAGTACTAACCAGGCCCGACCGTGCTTAGCTTCCGAGATCAGACGAGATCGGGCGTGTTCATGGTGGTGTGGCCGTAAGCAATTACTCCCGGCACCAGACAGGACTTTAAACAGGAGAAAGGATGATTTTTTTTACCCCAAATGAAAATAGCTTACAGCACCTGGTATTCCCAGGCGGTCTCCCATCCAGGTACTAACCTGGCCCGACCGTGCTTTGCTTCCGAGATCAGACGAGATCGGGCGTGTTCGCAGTGGTGTGGCCGTAAGCAATTGCTCCTGGCACCAGACAGGACTTTAAACAGGAGAAAGGATGATTTTTTTTACCCCAAATGAAAATAGATTACAGCACCTGGTATTCCCAGGCTGTCTCCCATCCAGGTACTAACCAGGCCCGACCGTGTATAGCTTCCGAGATCAGACGAGATCGGGCGTGTTCGCAGTGGTGTGGCCGTAAGCAATTGCTCCTGGCACCAGACAGGACTTTAAAAAGGAGAAAGGATCATTTTTTTTACCCCAAACGAAAATAGATTACAGCACCTGGTATTCCCAGGCGGTCTCCCATCCAAGTACTAGCCAGGCCCGACCGTGCTTAGCTTCCGAGATCAGACGAGATCGGGCGTGTTCACGGTGGTGTGGCCGTAAGCAATTGCTCCTGGCACCAGACAGGACTTTAAACAGGAGAAAGGATGATTTTTTTTACCCCAAATGAAAATAGCTTACAGCACCTGGTATTCCCAGGCGGTCTCCCATCCAAGTACTAACCTCGCCCGACCGTGCTTAAATTCCGAGATCAGATGAGATCGGGCGTGTTCGCAGTGGTTTGGCCGTAAGTAATTACTCCTGGCACCAGACAGGACTTTAAACAGGAGAAAGGATGATTTTTTTTACCCCAAATGAAAATAGCTTACAGCACCTGGTATTCCCAGGCGGTCTCCCATCCAGGTACTAACCTGGCCCGACCGTGCTTCACTTCCGAGATCAGACGAGATCGGACGTGTTCGCAGTGGTGTGGCCGTAAGCAATTGCTCCTGGCACCAGACAGGACTTTAAACAGGAGAAAGGATGATTTTTTTTACCCCAAATGAAAATAGATTACAGCACCTGGTATTCCCAGGCGGTCTCCCATCCAGGTACTAACCAGGCCCGACCGTGCTTAGCTTCCGAGATCAGACGAGATTGGGCGTGTTCGCAGTGGTGTGGCCGTAAGCAAATTCTCCTGGCACCAGACAGGACTTTAAACAGGAGAAAGGATCATTTTTTTTACCCCAAATGAAAATAGATTACAGCACCTGGTATTCCCAGGCGGTCTCCCATCCAAGTACTAACCAGGCCCGACCGTGCTTAGCTTCCGAGATCAGACGAGATCGGGCGTGTTCACGGTGGTGTGGCCTTAGGCAATTACTCATGGCACCAGACAGGACTTTAAACAGGAGAAAGGATGATTTTTTTTTACCACAAATGAAAATAGATTACAGCACCTGGTATTCCCAGGCGGTCTCCCATCCAAGTACTACCCAGGCCCGACCGTGCTTAGCTTCCGAGATCAGACGAGATCGGGCGTGTTCACGGTGGTGTAGCCTTAAGCAATTACACCTGGCACCAGACAGGACTTTAAACAGGAGAAAGGATGATTTTTTTTACCCCAAATGAAAATAGATTACAGCACCTGGTATTCCCAGGCGGTCTCCCATCCAAGTACTAACCAGGCCCGACCGTACTTAGCTTCCGAGATCAGACGAGATCGGGCGTGTTCACGGTGGTGTGGCCTTAAGCAATTGCACCTGGCACCAGACAGGACTTTAAACAGGAGAAAGGATGATTTTTTTTACCCCAAATGAAAATCGATACAGCACCTGGTATTCCCAGGCGGTCTCCCATCCAGGTACTTACCAGGCCCGACCGTGCATAGCTTCCGAGATCAGACGAGATCGGGCGTGTTCGCAGTTGTGTGGCCGTAAGCAATTGCTCCTGGCACCAGACAGGACTTTAAACAGGAGAAAGGATGATTTTTTTTACCCCAAATGAAAATAGCTTACAGCACCTGGTATTCCCAGGCGGTCTCCCATCCAGGTTCTTACCAGGCCCGACCGTGCATAGCTTCCGAGATCAGACGAGATCGGGCGTGTTCGCAGTTGTGTGGCCGTAAGCAATTGCTCCTGGCACCAGACAGGACTTTAAACAGGAGAAAGGATCATTTTTTTTACCCCAAATGAAAATAGATTACAGCACCTGGTATTCCCAGGCGGTCTCCCATCCAAGTACTAACCAGGCCCGACCGTGCTTAGCTTCCGAGATCAGACGAGATTGGGCGTGTTCACGGTGGTGTGGCCGTAAGCAATTGCTCCTGGCACCAGACAGGACTTTAAACAGGAGAAAGGATGTTTTTTTTTACCCCAAATGATAATAGCTTACAGCACCTGGTATTCCCAGGCGGTCTCCCATCCAGGTACTAACCAGGCCCGACCGTGCTTAGTTTCCGAGATCAGACGAGATCAGGCGTGTTCGCAGTGGTGTGGCCGTAAGCAATTTCTCCTGGCAACAGACAGGACTTTAAACAGGAGAAAGGATCATTTTTTTTACCCCAAATGAAAATAGATTACAGCACCTGGTATTCCCAGGCGGTCTCCCATCCAAGAACTATCCAGGCCCGACCGTGCTTAGCTTCCGAGATCAGACGAGATCGGGCGTGTTCACGGTGGTGTGGCCGTAAGCAATTGCTCCTGGCACCAGACAGGACTTTAAACAGGAGAAAGGATGATTTTTTTTACCCCAAATGAAAATAGCTTACAGCATCTGGTATTCCCAGGCGGTCTCCCTTCCAGGTACTAACCAGGCCCCACCATGCTTAGCTTCCGAGATCAAACGAGATCGGGCGTGTTCGCAGTGGTGTGGCCGTAAGCAATTGCTCCTGGCGCCAGACAGGACTTTAAACAGGAGAAAGGATGATTTTTTTTACCCCAAATGAAAATAGATTACAGCACCTGGTATTCCCAGGCGGTCTCCCATCCAAGTACTAACCAGGCCCGACCGTACTTAGCTTCCGAGATCAGACGAGATTGGGCGTGTTCACGGTGGTGTGGCCTTAAGCAATTGCACCTGGCACCAGACAGGACTTTAAACAGGAGAAAGGATGATTTTTTTTACCCCAAATGAAAATAGATTACACCACCTGGTATTCCCAGGCGGTCTCCCATCCAAGTACTAACCAGGCCCGACCGTGCTTAGCTTCCGAGATCAGACGAGATCGGGCGTGTTCACGGTGGTGTGGCCTTAAGCAATTACTCATGGCACCAGACAGGACTTTAAACAGGAGAAAGGATGATTTTTTTTTACCACAAATGAAAAACGATTACAGCACCTTGTATTCCCAGGCGGTCTCCCATCCAAGTACTAACCAGGCCCGACCGTGCTTAGCTTCCGAGATCAGACGAGATCGGGCGTGTTCACGGTGGTGTGGCCGTAAGCAATTGCTCCTGGCACCAGACAAGACCTTAAAAAGGAGAAAGGATCATTTTTTTTACCCCAAATGAAAATAGATTACAGCACCTGGTATTCCCATCCGGTCGCCCATCCAAGTACTAACCAGGTCCGACCGTGCTTAGCTTCCGAGATCAGACGAGATCGGGCGTGTTCGCAGTGGTGTGGCCGTAAGCAATTGCTCCTGGCACCAGACAGGACTTTAAACAGGAGAAAGGATCATTTTTTTTACCCCAAATGAAAATAGATTACAGCACCTGGTATTCCCAGGCGGTCTCCCATCCAAGTACTTACCAGGCCCGACCGTGCTTAGCTTCCGAGATCAGACGAGATCGGGCGTGTTCACGGTGGTGTGGCCGTAAGCAATTGCTCCTGGCACCAGACAGGACTTTAAACAGGAGAAAGGATGATTTTTTTTACCCCAAATGAAAATAGCTTACAGCACCTGGTATTCCCATCCAGGTACTTACCAGGCCCGACCGTGCATAGCTTCCGAGATCAGACGAGATCGGGCGTGTTCGCAGTTGTGTGGCCGTAAACAATTGCTCCTGGCACCAGACAGGACTTTAAACAGGAGAAAGGATCATTTTTTTTACCCCAAATGAAAATTGATTACAGCACCTGGTATTCCCAGGCGGTCTCCCATCCAAGTACTAACCAGGCCCGACCGTGCTTAGCTTCCGAGATCAGACGAGATCGGGCGTGTTCACGGTGGTGTGGCCGTAAGCAATTGCTCCTGGCACCAGACAGGACTTTAAACAGGAGAAAGGATTTTTTTTTTTACCCCAAATGATAATAGCTTACAGCACCTGGTATTCCCAGGCGGTCTCCCATCCAGGTACTAACCAGGCCCCACCGTGCTTAGCTTCCGAGATCAAACGAGATCGGGCGTGTTCGCAGTGGTGTGGCCGTAAGCAATTGCTCCTGGCGCCAGACAGGACTTTAAACAGGAGAAAGGATCATTTTTTTTACCCCAAATGAAAATAGATTACAGCACCTGGTATTCCCAGGCGGTCTCCCATCCAAGTACTAACCAGGCCCGACCGTGCTTAGCTTCCGAGATCAGACAAGATCGGGCGTGTTCACGGTGGTGTGGCCGTAAGCAATTCCTCCGAGCACCAGACAGGACTTTAAACAGGAGAAAGGATCATTTTTTTTACCCCAAATGAAAATAGCTTACAGCACCTGGTATTCCCAGGCGGTCTCCCATCCAGGTACTAACCAGGCCCGACCGTGCTTAGCTTCCGATATCAGACGAGATCGCTCGTGTTCGCAGTGGTGTGGCCGTAAGCTATTGCTCCTGGCACCAGACAGGACTTTAAACAGGAGAAAAGATCATTTTTTTTACCCCAAATGAAAATAGATTACAGCACCTGGTATTCCCAGGCTGTCTCCCATCCAAGTACTAACCAGGCCCGACCGTGCTTAGTTTCCGAGATCAGACGAGATCGGGCGTGTTCACGGTGGTGTGGCCGTAAGCAATTGCTCCTGGCACCAGACAGGACTTTAAACAGGAGAAAGGATCATTTTTTTTACCCCAAATGAAAACACAATTACAGCACCTGTTATTCCCAGGCGGTCTCCCATCCAAGTACTAACCAGGCCCGACCGTGCTTAGCTTCCGAGATCAGTCGAGATCGGGCGTGTTCATGGTGGTGTGGCCGTAAGCAATTACTCCCGGCACCAGACAGGACTTTAAACAGGAGAAAGGATGATTTTTTTTACCCCAAATGAAAATAGCTTACAGCACCTGGTATTCCCAGGCGGTCTCCCATCCAGGTACTAACCAGGCCCGACCGTGCTTAGTTTCCGAGATCAGACGAGATCGGGCGTGTTCGCAGTGGTGTGGCCGTAAGCACTTTCTCCTGGCACCAGACAGGACTTTAAACAGGAGAAAGGATCATTTTTTTTACCCCAAATGAAAATAGATTACAGCACCTGGTATTCCCAGGCGGTCTCCCATCCAAGAACTATCCAGGCCCGACCGTGCTTAGCTTCCGAGATCAGACGAGATCGGGCGTGTTCACGGTGGTGTGGCCGTAAGCAATTGCTCCTGGCACCAGACAGGACTTTAAACAGGAGAAAGGATGATTTTTTTTACCCCAAATGAAAATAGCTTACAGCACCTGGTATTCCCAGGCGGTCTCCCATCCAGGTACTAACCAGGCCCCACCGTGCTTAGCTTCCGAGATCAAACGAGATCGGGCGTGTTCGCAGTGGTGTGGCCGTAAGCAATTGCTCCTGGCGCCAGACAGGACTTTAAACAGGAGAAAGGATCATTTTTTTTACCCCAAATGAAAATAGATTACAGCACCTGGTATTCCCAGGCGGTCTCCCATCCAAGTACTAACCAGGCCCGACCGTGCTTAGCTTCCGAGATCAGACAAGATCGGGCGTGTTCACGGTGGTGTGGCCGTAAGCAATTCCTCCGAGCACCAGACAGGACTTTAAACAGGAGAAAGGATCATTTTTTTTACCCCAAATGAAAATAGCTTACAGCACCTGGTATTCCCAGGCGGTCTCCCATCCAGGTACTAACCAGGCCCGACCGTGCTTAGCTTCCGATATCAGACGAGATCGCTCGTGTTCGCAGTGGTGTGGCCGTAAGCTATTGCTCCTGGCACCAGACAGGACTTTAAACAGGAGAAAAGATCATTTTTTTTACCCCAAATGAAAATAGATTACAGCACCTGGTATTCCCAGGCGGTCTCCCATCCAAGTACTAACCAGGCCCGACCGTGCTTTGCTTCCGAGATCAGACGAGATCGGGCGTGTTCGCAGTGGTCAAGGTCAAGGTCAAGGTTTCTTTATTAATACCAGCTGGTAAATTTGTTGTGCAGACAGGCACTCAGCAGTCCCAGTACAAAAAACAGCCGCACACACACAAATCACAAATATAAAAGACAACATAATCAAAATACATGGTCAAAGTCATAGGGGTAGAAATAGAAAAGTGCTTCTACATAGACAACTAAGTTCAATATGAACAAGATCACCTTGTGGCTTTACTATTCAGCATTACTATTGCTGTGGGTATGAAGCTACTTCTGTACCGTTTTGTCCTGCCCTTAGGGGCCACAAAACGACAGCCAGAGCGAAGGAGCTGGAACTCGCCATGCAAAGGATGTGAGCAGTCATTACGAATAGCGCTGGCTTTACGCTGCAGCTGTGTGTCATAGAGGGCTGCCATGGTGAGTTGAGGCTCACCAATTATCCTACCAGCCCATTTGATAATCTGGTTCAGGGAATTTTTGTCCTGCAATGACAGATTACCAAACCAGGACACCAGGGCAAAAGATAACACTGACTCGATAAAAGCTCGATAAAATAGCCTGAGCAAAGTTTTGTCAATGTAAAAACTGGACAATTTCCGAAGATAAAACAGACGCTGGTGTCCCCTCTTACACACTGCTTCACAATTCTTGTTGAAAGACAGTTTAGAATCGATTACAGTCCCCAGATATTTATAGCTTTCCACACATTCCACAGATTGGCCCTTAATGACTGTGGGATCACAATTTGGAGTCTGTGCCCTAAAATCAATAGTCATGTCCTTTGTCTTGGATGTGTTGAGCACCAAAAAAGAGAGATCACACCAACTAATAAAATCCTGCAAGACTGGGCCATGGCTGGATTCATTGTTATGCAACAAACTCACAATGACTGTGTCGTCTGCAAATTTTAAAATGTGCCTGTTTTCATAGACACTCCTGCACATGTTTGTGTAGAGAATAAAAAGTAAAGGGGAGAGAACACATCCCTGAGGTGAGCCAGTAGAGGAACATAGTGACTCAGATAAGATACCATTCACTTTGACTCTTTGTGTTCTATCTGTTAAGAAATCTAAAATCCAACCCACCAAATTCTGGCTCAGCTGAAAGTGCTCGATAAGCCTTGTGGCTAAAATGTGAGGTTGGATGGTGTTAAAAGCTGACGAAAAATCAATAAAAGTCAGTTTAACATGGGTTTTGTTTCCCTCCAGATGTTTAAATAAAAGATTCAGCAGGGTAAGTATGGCGTCATCAACACCTCTATGGGCCCTGTAAGCAAACTGCATAGGGTCAAGTGCATGTGCTGTTCTCCCTAGCATTTCTGATTTGACAAGTTTTTCGAATACTTTCATTAAAAGAGAGGTGAGGGCGATCGGTCTAAAATCATTCAGATTTTTAGGTCTGCTGACTTTAGGGACAGGGATAATCTCTGCTTGTTTCCATAACCTGGGCACCTTTTGCTGACTCAATGACACATTGAAAATGTGATGAACAATAGGACTCAATTGTTTTGCACATGACTTCAGTAAAATACCACTGATTTTATCGGGTCCAGGGCTTTTATTGGTTTTTAGAGAGAGGAGACACTTTTCCACTTCTCGCTGTTCTAGTGCAAGGTGTTGGTCATTTTTAAGACTGTGTTCGCAGTGGTGTGGCCGTAAGCAATTGCTCCTGGCACCAGACAGGACTTTAAACAGGAGAAAGGATGATTTTTTTTACCCCAAATGAAAATAGATTACAGCACCTGGTATTCCCAGGCTGCCTCCCATCCAGGTACTAACCAGGCCCGACCGTGTATAGCTTCCGAGATCAGACGAGATCGGGCGTGTTCGCAGTGGTGTGGCCGTAAGCAATTGCTCCTGGCACCAGACAGGACTTTAAAAAGGAGAAAGGATCATTTTTTTTACCCCAAACGAAAATAGATTACAGCACCTGGTATTCCCAGGCGGTCTCCCATCCAAGTACTAACCAGGCCCGACCGTGCTTAGCTTCCGAGATCAGACGAGATCGGGCGTGTTCACGGTGGTGTGGCCGTAAGCAATTGCTCCTGGCACCAGACAGGACTTTAAACAGGAGAAAGGATGATTTTTTTTACCCCAAATGAAAATAGCTTACAGCACCTGGTATTCCCAGGCGGTCTCCCATCCAAGTACTAACCTCGCCCGACCGTGCTTAAATTCCGAGATCAGATGAGATCGGGCGTGTTCGCAGTGGTTTGGCCGTAAGTAATTACTCCTGGCACCAGACAGGACTTTAAACAGGAGAAAGGATGATTTTTTTTACCCCAAATGAAAATAGCTTACAGCACCTGGTATTCCCAGGCGGTCTCCCATCCAGGTACTAACCTGGCCCGACCGTGCTTCGCTTCCGAGATCAGACGAGATCGGGCGTGTTCGCAGTGGTGTGGCCGTAAGCAATTGCTCCTGGCACCAGACAGGACTTTAAACAGGAGAAAGGATCATTTTTTTTACCCCAAATGAAAATAGATTACAGCACCTGGTAATCCCAGGCGGTCTCCCATCCAAGTACTAACCAGGCCCGACCGTGCTTAGCTTCCGAGATCAGACGAGATCGGGCGTGTTCACGGTGGTGTGGCCTTAGGCAATTACTCATGGCACCAGACAGGACTTTAAACAGGAGAAAGGATGATTTTTTTTACCACAAATGAAAATAGATTACAGCACCTGGTATTCCCAGGCGGTCTCCCATCCAAGTACTACCCAGGCCCGACCGTGCTTAGCTTCCGAGATCAGACGAGATCGGGCGTGTTCACGGTGGTGTAGCCTTAAGCAATTACACCTGGCACCAGACAGGACTTTAAACAGGAGAAAGGATGATTTTTTTTACCCCAAATGAAAATAGATTACAGCACCTGGTATTCCCAGGCGGTCTCCCATCCAAGTACTAACCAGGCCCGACCGTACTTAGCTTCCGAGAACAGACGAGATCGGGCGTGTTCACGGTGGTGTGGCCTTAAGCAATTGCACCTGGCACCAGACAGGACTTTAAACAGGAGAAAGGATGATTTTTTTTACCCCAAATGAAAATCGATACAGCACCTGGTATTCCCAGGCGGTCTCCCATCCAGGTACTTACCAGGCCCGACCGTGCATAGCTTCCGAGATCAGACGAGATCGGGCGTGTTCGCAGTTGTGTGGCCGTAAGCAATTGCTCCTGGCACCAGACAGGACTTTAAACAGGAGAAAGGATGATTTTTTTTACCCCAAATGAAAATAGCTTACAGCACCTGGTATTCCCAGGCGGTCTCCCATCCAGGTACTTACCAGGCCCGACCGTGCATAGCTTCCGAGATCAGACGAGATCGGGCGTGTTCGCAGTTGTGTGGCCGTAAGCAATTGCTCCTGGCACCAGACAGGACTTTAAACAGGAGAAAGGATCATTTTTTTTACCCCAAATGAAAATAGATTACAGCACCTGGTATTCCCAGGCGGTCTCCCATCCAAGTACTAACCAGGCCCGACCGTGCTTAGCTTCCGAGATCAGACGAGATTGGGCGTGTTCACGGTGGTGTGGCCGTAAGCAATTACTCCTGGCACCAGACAGGACTTTAAACAGGAGAAAGGATGTTTTTTTTTACCCCAAATGATAATAGCTTACAGCACCTGGTATTCCCAGGCGGTCTCCCATCCAGGTACTAACCAGGCCCGACCGTGCTTAGTTTCCGAGATCAGACGAGATCAGGCGTGTTCGCAGTGGTGTGGCCGTAAGCAATTTCTCCTGGCACCAGACAGGACTTTAAACAGGAGAAAGGATCATTTTTTTTACCCCAAATGAAAATAGATTACAGCACCTGGTATTCCCAGGCGGTCTCCCATCCAAGAACTATCCAGGCCCGACCGTGCTTAGCTTCCGAGATCAGACGAGATCGGGCGTGTTCACGGTGGTGTGGCCGTAAGCAATTGCTCCTGGCACCAGACAGGACTTTAAACAGGAGAAAGGATGATTTTTTTTTACCCCAAATGAAAATAGCTTACAGCACCTGGTATTCCCAGGCGGTCTCCCATCCAGGTACTAACCAGGCCCCACCATGCTTAGCTTCCGAGATCAAACGAGATCGGGCGTGTTCGCAGTGGTGTGGCCGTAAGCAATTGCTCCTGGCGCCAGACAGGACTTTAAACAGGAGAAAGGATGATTTTTTTTACCCCAAATGAAAATAGATTACAGCACCTGGTATTCCCAGGCGGTCTCCCATCCAAGTACTAACCAGGCCCGACCGTGCTTAGCTTCCGAGATCAGACGAGATTGGGCGTGTTCACGGTGGTGTGGCCTTAAGCAATTACTCATGGCACCAGACAGGACTTTAAACAGGAGAAAGGATGATTTTTTTTACCACAAATGAAAATAGATTACAGCACCTGGTATTCCCAGGCGGTCTCCCATCCAAGTACTAACCAGGCACGACCGTGCTTAGCTTCCGAGATCAGACGAGATCGGGCGTGTTCACGGTGGTGTGGCCTTAAGCAATTACTCATGGCACCATACAGGACTTTAAACAGGACAAAGGATGATTTTTTTTACCACAAATGAAAATAGATTACAGCACCTGGTATTCCCAGGCGGTCTCCCATCCACGTACTAACCAGGCCCGACCGTGCTTAGCTTCCGAGATCAGACGAGATCGAGCGTGTTCACGGTGGTGTGGCCTTAAGCAATTGCACCTGGCACCAGACAGGACTTTAAACAGGAGAAAGGATGATTTTTTTTACCCCAAATGAAAATAGATTACAGCACCTGGTATTCCCAGGCGGTCTCCCATCCAAGTACTAACCAGCCCCGACCGTGCTTAGCTTCCGAGATCAGACGAGATCGGGCGTGTTCACGGTGGTGTGGCCGTAAGCAATTGCTCCTGGCACCAGACAGGACTTTAAACAGGAGAAAGGATGATTTTTTTTACCCCAAATGAAAATAGCTTACAGCACCTGGTATTCCCAGGCGGTCTCCCATCCAGGTACTTACCAGGCCCGACCGTGCATAGCTTCCGAGATCAGACGAGATCGGGCGTGTTCGCAGTTGTGTGGCCGTAAGCAATTGCTCCTGGCACCAGACAGGACTTTAAACAGGAGAAAGGATCATTTTTTTTACCCCAAATGAAAATTGATTACAGCACCTGGTATTCCCAGGCGGTCTCCCATCCAAGTACTAACCAGGCCCGACCGTGCTTAGCTTCCGAGATCAGACGAGATCGGGCGTGTTCACGGTGGTGTGGCCGTAAGCAATTGCTCCTGGCACCAGACAGGACTTTAAACAGGAGAAAGGATGTTTTTTTTTACCCCAAATGATAATAGCTTACAGCACCTGGTATTCCCAGGCGGTCTCCCATCCAGGTACTAACCAGGCCCGACCGTGCTTAGTTTCCGAGATCAGACGAGATCGGGCTTGTTCGCAGTGGTGTGGCCGTAAGCAATTTCTCCTGGCACCAGACAGGACTTTAAACAGGAGAAAGGATCATTTTTTTTACCCCAAATGAAAATAGATTAGAGCACCTGGTATTACCAGGCGGTCTCCCATCCAAGAACTATCCAGGCCCGACCGTGCTTAGCTTCCGAGATCAGACGAGATCGGGCGTGTTCACGGTGGTGTGGCCGTAAGCAATTGCTCCTGGCACCAGACAGGACTTTAAACAGGAGAAAGGATGTTTTTTTTTACCCCAAATGAAAATAGATTAGAGCACCTGGTATTACCAGGCGGTCTCCCATCCAAGAACTATCCAGGCCCGACCGTGCTTAGCTTCCGAGATCAGACGAGATCGGGCGTGTTCACGGTGGTGTGGCCGTAAGCAATTGCTCCAGGCACCAGACAGGACTTTAAACAGGAGAAAGGATGATTTTTTTTACCCCAAATGAAAATAGCTTACAGCACCTGGTATTCCCAGGCGGTCTCCCATCCAGGTACTAACCAGGCCCCACCGTGCTTAGCTTTCGAGATCAAACGATATCGGGCGTGTTCGCAGTGGTGTGGCCGTAAGCAATTGCTCCTGGCGCCAGACAGGACTTTAAACAGGAGAAAGGATCATTTTTTTTACCCCAAATGAAAATAGATTACAGCACCTGGTATTCCCAGGCGGTCTCCCATCCAAGTACTAACCAGGCCCGACCGTGCTTAGCTTCCGAGATCAGACAAGATCGGGCGTGTTCACGGTGGTGTGGCCGTAAGCAATTGCTCCTGGCACCAGACAGGACTTTAAACAGGAGAAAGGATGATTTTTTTTACCCCAAATGAAAATAGCTTACAGCACCTGGTATTCCCAGGCGGTCTCCCATCCAGGTACTAACCAGGCCCGACCGTGCTTAGCTTCCGATATCAGACGAGATCGCGCGTGTTCGCAGTGGTGTGGCCGTAAGCTATTGCTCCTGGCACCAGACAGGACTTTAAACAGGAGAAAAGATCATTTTTTTTACCCCAAATGAAAATAGATTACAGCACCTGGTATTCCCAGGCGGTCTCCCATCCAAGTACTAACCAGGCCCGACCGTGCTTAGTTTCCGAGATCAGACGAGATCGGGCGTGTTCACGGTGGTGTGGCCGTAAGCAATTGCTCCTGGCACCAGACAGGACTTTAAACAGGAGAAAGGATGATTTTTTTTACCCCAAATGAAAATAGCTTACAGCACCTGGTATTCCCAGGCGGTCTCCCATCCAGGTACTAACCTGCCCCGACCGTGCTTTGCTTCCGAGATCAGACGAGATCGGGCGTGTTCGCAGTGGTGTGGCCGTAAGCAATTGCTCCTGGCACCAGACAGGACTTTAAAAAGGAGAAAGGATCATTTTTTTTTACCCCAAACGAAAATAGATTACAGCACCTGGTATTCCCAGGCGGTCTCCCATCCAAGTACTAACCAGGCCCCACCGTGCTTAGCTTCCGAGATCAGACGAGATCGGGCGTGTTCACGGTGGTGTGGCCGTAAGCAATTGCTCCTGGCACCAGACAGGACTTTAAACAGGAGAAAGGATGATTTTTTTTACCCAAATGAAGACACAATTACAGCACCTGTTATTCCCAGGCGGTCTCCCATCCAAGCACTAACCAGGCCCGACCTTGCTTAGCTTCCGAGATCAGACGAGATCGGGCGTGTTCACGGTGGTGTGGCCGTAAGCAGTTGCTCCTGGCACCAGACAGGACCTTAAACAGGAGAAAGGATCATTTTTTTTTACCCCAAATGAAAATCGATTACAGCACCTGGTATTCCCAGGCGGTCTCCCATCCAAGTACTAACCAGGCCCGACCGTGCTTAGCTTCCGAGATCAGACGAGATCGGGCGTGTTCACGGTGGTGTGGCCGTAAGCAATTGCTCCTGGCACCAGACAGGACTTTAAACAGGAGAAAGGATGATTTTTTTTACCCCAAATGAAAATAGCTTACAGCACCTGGTATTCCCAGGCGGTCTCCCATCCAAGTACTAACCTCGCCCGACCGTGCTTAAATTCCGAGATCAGATGAGATCGGGTGTGTTCGCAGTGGTTTGGCCGTAAGTAATTACTCCTGGCACCAGACAGGACTTTAAACAGGAGAAAGGATGATTTTTTTTACCCCAAATGAAAATAGCTTACAGCACCTGTTATTCCCAGGCGGTCTCCCATCCAGGTACTAACCTGGCCCGACCGTGCTTAGCTTCCGAGATCAGACGAGATCGGGCGTGTTCTCAGTGGTGTGGCCGTAAGCAATTGCTCCTGGCACCAGACAGGACTTTAAACAGGAGAAAGGATGATTTTTTTTACCCCAAATGAAAATAGATTACAGCACCTGGTATTCCCAGGCGGTCTCCCATCCAGGTACTAACCAGGCCCGACCGTGCTTAGCTTCCGAGATCAGACGAGATCGGGCGTGTTCGCAGTGGTGTGGCCGTAAGCAAATTCTCCTGGCACCAGACATGACTTTAAACAGGAGAAAGGATCATTTTTTTTACCCCAAATGAAAATAGATTACAGCACCTGGTATTCCCAGGCGGTCTCCCATCCAAGAACTATCCAGGCCCGACCGTGCTTAGCTTCCGAGATCAGACGAGATCGGGCGTGTTCACGGTGGTGTGGCCGTAAGCAATTGCTCCTGGCACCAGACAGGACTTTAAACAGGAGAAAGGATGATTTTTTTTACCCCAAATGAAAATAGCTTACAGCACCTGGTATTCCCAGGCGGTCTCCCATCCAGGTACTAACCAGGCCCCACCATGCTTAGCTTCCGAGATCAAACGAGATCGGGCGTGTTCGCAGTGGTGTGGCCGTAAGCAATTGCTCCTGGCGCCAGACAGGACTTTAAACAGGAGAAAGGATGATTTTTTTTACCCCAAATGAAAATAGATTACAGCACCTGGTATTCCCAGGCGATCTCCCATCCAAGTACTAACCAGGCCCGACCGTACTTAGCTTCCGAGATCAGACGAGATCGGGCGTGTTCACGGTGGTGTGGCCTTAAGCAATTGCACCTGGCACCAGACAGGACTTTAAACAGGAGAAAGGATGATTTTTTTTACCCCAAATGAAAATAGATTACAGCACCTGGTATTCCCAGGCGGTCTCCCATCCAAGTACTAACCAGGCCCGACCGTGCTTAGCTTCCGAGATCAGACGAGATCGGGCGTGTCCACGGTGGTGTGGCCTTAAGCAATTACTCATGGCACCAGACAGGACTTTAAACAGGAGAAAGGATGATTTTTTTAACCACAAATGAAAATAGATTACAGCACCTGGTATTCCCAGGCGGTCTCCCATCCAAGTACTAACCAGGCCCGACCGTGCTTAGCTTCCGAGATCAGACGAGATCGGGCGTGTTCACGGTGGTGTGGCCTTAAGCAATTGCATCTTGCACCAGACAGGACTTTAAACAGGAGAAAGGATGATTTTTTTCACCCCAAATGAAAATAGATTACAGCACCTGGTATTCCCAGGCGGTCTCCCATCCAAGTACTAACCAGGCCCGACCGTGCTTAGCTTCCGAGATCAGACGAGATCGGGCGTGTTCACGGTGGTGTGGCCTTAAGCAATTACTCATGGCACCATACAGGACTTTAAACAGGACAAAGGATGATTTTTTTTACCACAAATGAAAATAGATTACAGCACCTGGTATTCCCAGGCGGTCTCCCATCCACGTACTACCCAGGCCCGACCGTGCTTAGCTTCCGAGATCAGACGAGATCGGGCGTGTTCACGGTGGTGTAGCCTTAAGCAATTACACCTGGCACCAGACAGGACTTTAAACAGGAGAAAGGATGATTTTTTTTACCCCAAATGAAAATAGATTACAGCACCTGGTATTCCCAGGGGGTCTCCCATCCAAGTACTAACCAGGCCCGACCGTACTTAGCTTCCGAGATCAGACGAGATCGGGCGTGTTCACGGTGGTGTGGCCTTAAGCAATTGCACCTGGCACCAGACAGGACTTTAAACAGGAGAAAGGATGATTTTTTTTACCCCAAATGAAAATCGATACAGCACCTGGTATTCCCAGGCGGTCTCCCATCCAGGTACTAACCAGGCCCGACCGTGCTTAGCTTCCGAGATCAGACGAGATCGGGCGTGTTCGCAGTGGTGTGGCCGTAAGCAATTGCTCCTGGCACCAGACAGGACTTTAAACAGGAGAAAGGATCATTTTTTTTACCCCAAATGAAAATAGATTACAGCACCTGGTATTCCCAGGCGGTCTCAATTGCACCTGGCACCAGACAGGACTTTAAACAGGAGAAAGGATGATTTTTTTTACCCCAAATGAAAATAGATTACAGCACCTGGTATTCCCAGGCGGTCTCCCATCCAAGTACTAACCAGGCCCGACCGTGCTTAGCTTCCGAGATCAGACGAGATCGGGCGTTTTCACGGTGGTGTGGCCTTAAGCAATTACTCATGGCACCAGACAGGACTTTAAACAGGAGAAAGGATGATTTTTTTTACCACAAATGAAAATAGATTACAGCACCTGGTATTCCCAGGCGGTCTCCCATCCAAGTACTAACCAGGCCCGACCGTGCTTAGCTTCCGAGATCAGACGAGATCGGGCGTGTTCACGGTGGTGTGGCCGTAAGCAATTGCTCCTGGCACCAGACAGGACTTTAAACAGGAGAAAGGATGATTTTTTTTACCACAAATGAAAATAGATTACAGCACCTGGTATTCCCAGGCGGTCTCCCATCCAAGTACTAACCAGGCCCGACCGTGCTTAGCTTCCGAGATCAGACGAGATCGGGCGTGTTCACGGTGGTGTGGCCTTAAGCAATTGCATCTTGCACCAGACAGGACTTTAAACAGGAGAAAGGATGATTTTTTTCACCCCAAATGAAAATAGATTACAGCACCTGGTATTCCCAGGCGGTCTCCCATCCAAGTACTAACCAGGCCCGACCGTGCTTAGCTTCCGAGATCAGACGAGATCGGGCGTGTTCACGGTGGTGTGGCCTTAAGCAATTACTCATGGCACCATACAGGACTTTAAACAGGACAAAGGATGATTTTTTTTACCACAAATGAAAATAGATTACAGCACCTGGTATTCCCAGGCGGTCTCCCATCCACGTACTAACCAGGCCCGACCGTGCTTAGCTTCCGAGATCAGACGAGATTGAGCGTGTTCGCAGTGGTGTGGCCGTAAGCAATTTCTCCTGGCACCAGACAGGACTTTAAACAGGAGAAAGGATGATTTTTTTTACCCCAAATGAAAATAGCTTACAGCACCTGGTATTCCCAGGCGGTCTCCCATCCAGGTACTAACCAGGCCCGACCGTGCTTAGCTTCCGATATCAGACGAGATCGCGCGTGTTCGCAGTGGTGTGGCCGTAAGCTATTGCTCCTGGCACCAGACAGGACTTTAAACAGGAGAAAAGATCATTTTTTTTTACCCCAAATGAAAATAGATTACAGCACCTGGTATTCCCAGGCGGTCTCCCATCCAAGTACTAACCAGGCCCGACCGTGCTTAGTTTCCGAGATCAGACGAGATCGGGCGTGTTCACGGTGGTGTGGCCGTAAGCAATTGCTCCTGGCACCAGACAGGACTTTAAACAGGAGAAAGGATCATTTTTTTTACCCCAAATGAAAACACAATTACAGCACCTGTTATTCCCAGGCGGTCTCCCATCCAAGTACTAACCAGGCCCGACCGTGCTTAGCTTCCGAGATCAGACGAGATCGGGCGTGTTCATGGTGGTGTGGCCGTAAGCAATTACTCCCGGCACCAGACAGGACTTTAAACAGGAGAAAGGATGATTTTTTTTACCCCAAATGAAAATAGCTTACAGCACCTGGTATTCCCAGGCGGTCTCCCATCCAGGTACTAACCTGGCCCGACCGTGCTTTGCTTCCGAGATCAGACGAGATCGGGCGTGTTCGCAGTGGTGTGGCCGTAAGCAATTGCTCCTGGCACCAGACAGGACTTTAAACAGGAGAAAGGATGATTTTTTTTACCCCAAATGAAAATAGATTACAGCACCTGGTATTCCCAGGCTGTCTCCCATCCAGGTACTAACCAGGCCCGACCGTGCATATCTTCCGAGATCAGACGAGATCGGGCGTGTTCGCAGTGGTGTGGCCGTAAGCAATTGCTCCTGGCACCAGACAGGACTTTAAAAAGGAGAAAGGATCATTTTTTTTTACCCCAAACGAAAATAGATTACAGCACCTGGTATTCCCAGGCGGTCTCCCATCCAAGTACTAACCAGGCCCCACCGTGCTTAGCTTCCGAGATCAGACGAGATCGGGCGTGTTCACGGTGGTGTGGCCGTAACCAATTGCTCCTGGCACCAGACAGGACTTTAAACAGGAGAAAGGATGATTTTTTTTACCCAAATGAAAACACAATTACAGCACCTATTATTCCCATGCGGTCTCCCATCCAAGCACTAACCAGGCCCGACCTTGCTTAGCTTCCGAGATCAGACGAGATCGGGCGTGTTCACGGTGGTGTGGCCTTAAGCAATTACTCATGGCACCAGACAGGACTTTAAACAGGAGAAAGGATCATTTTTTTTACCCCAAATGAAAATAGCTCACAGCACCTGGTATTCCCAGGCGGTCTCCCATCCAGGTACTAACCAGGCCCCTTCGTGCTTAGCTTCCGAGATCAGACGAGATCGGGCGTGTTCGCAGTGGTGTGGCCGTAAGCAATTGCTCCTGGCACCAGACAGGACTTTAAACAGGAGAAAGGATGATTTTTTTTACCCCAAATGAAAATAGCTTACAGCACCTGGTATTCCCAGGCGGTCTCCCATCCAGGTACTTACCAGGCCCGACCGTACATAGCTTCCGAGATCAGACGAGATCGGGCGTGTTCGCAGTTGTGTGGCCGTAAGCAATTGCTCCTGGCACCAGACAGGACTTTAAACAGGAGAAAGGATGATTTTTTTTACCCCAAATGAAAATAGATTACAGCACCTGGTATTCCCAGGCGGTCTCCCATCCAAGTACTAACCAGGCCCGACCGTGCTTAGCTTCCGAGATCAGACGAGATTGGGCGTGTTCACGGTGGTGTGGCCGTAAGCAATTGCTCCTGGCACCAGACAGGACTTTAAACAGGAGAAAGGATGTTTTTTTTTACCCCAAATGATAATACCTTACAGCACCTGGTATTCCCAGGCGGTCTCCCATCCAGGTACTAACCAGGCCCGACCGTGCTTAGTTTCCGAGATCAGACGAGATCAGGCGTGTTCGCAGTGGTGTGGCCGTAAGCAATTTCTCCTGGCACCAGACAGGACTTTAAACAGGAGAAAGGATCATTTTTTTTACCCCAAATGAAAATAGATTACAGCACCTGGTATTCCCAGGCGGTCTCCCATCCAAGAACTATCCAGGCCCGACCGTGCTTAGCTTCCGAGATCAGACGAGATCGGGCGTGTTCACGGTGGTGTGGCCGTAAGCAATTGCTCCTGGCACCAGACAGGACTTTAAACAGGAGAAAGGATGATTTTTTTTACCCCAAATGAAAATAGCTTACAGCACCTGGTATTCCCAGGCGGTCTCCCATCCAGGTACTAACCAGGCCCCACCATGCTTAGCTTCCGAGATCAAACGAGATCGGGCGTGTTCGCAGTGGTGTGGCCGTAAGCAATTGCTCCTGGCGCCAGACAGGACTTTAAACAGGAGAAAGGATGATTTTTTTTACCCCAAATGAAAATAGATTACAGCACCTGGTATTCCCAGGCGGTCTCCCATCCAAGTACTAACCAGGCCCGACCGTACTTAGCTTCCGAGATCAGACGAGATCGGGCGTGTTCACGGTGGTGTGGCCTTAAGCAATTGCACCTGGCACCAGACAGGACTTTAAACAGGAGAAAGGATGATTTTTTTTACCCCAAATGAAAATAGATTACAGCACCTGGTATTCCCAGGCGGTCTCCCATCCAAGTACTAACCAGGCCCGACCGTGCTTAGCTTCCGAGATCATACGAGATCGGGCGTGTTCACGGTGGTGTGGCCTTAAGCAATTACTCATGGCACCAGACAGGACTTTAAACAGGAGAAAGGATGATTTTTTTTACCACAAATGAAAATAGATTACAGCACCTGGTATTCCCAGGCGGTCTCCCATCCAAGTACTAACCAGGCCCGACCGTGCTTAGCTTCCGAGATCAGACGAGATCGGGCGTGTTCACGGTGGTGTGGCCTTAAGCAATTGCATCTTGCACCAGACAGGACTTTAAACAGGAGAAAGGATGATTTTTTTCACCCCAAATGAAAATAGATTACAGCACCTGGTATTCCCAGGCGGTCTCCCATCCAAGTACTAACCAGGCCCGACCGTGCTTAGCTTCCGAGATCAGACGAGATCGGGCGTGTTCGCAGTGGTGTGGCCGTAAGCAATTGCTCCTCGCACCAGACAGGACTTTAAACAGGAGAAAGGATGATTTTTTTTACCCCAAATGAAAATAGATTACAGCACCTGGTATTCCCAGGCGGTCTCCCATCCAGGTACTAACCAGGCCCGACCGTGCTTAGCTTCCGAGATCAGACGTGTTCGCAGTGGTGTGGCCGTAAGCAATTGCTCCTGGCACCAGACAGGACTTTAAACAGGAGAAAGGATGATTTTTTTTACCCCAAATGAAAATAGCTTACAGCACCTGGTATTCCCAGGCGGTCTCCCATCCAGGTACTAACCAGGCCCGACCGTGCTTACCTTCCGAGATCAGACGAGATCCGGCGTGTTTTTTTTTTTTTTATCTTTAAAAATTGTCTGATTTTATATACAAACATTAATATTAATTACACAGAGAAAATACAGCTGAGGTGACCTTTCTTAAAAAACAAATAAAAGAACAAGAGAACAAAATCAAAATCAGAAATTAAACATAAGTTTTCCGTCATCTATCACAGAAATTAACTTGCATCCATTTATAAAGGTTCCAAAATCCATCTTTTCGCATTTGTAAATCCAGAAAATATCTTTCTTCAACTCAGATTCAAAGTATGACCATACACCTATATGTTTTCCCTCAAAATGCGCTAGGTTCCTTCTCAGCCATATCGCATATCTGGCATGACTTAAAACGTAATTTAACATATTCACGTTAACTCCTTTTTTCTTTTCCCACACCCCAAATAGAAAAACCTTTTTCCACTCCATCCCCTCAATATACTCCCTTCCCCAGTTCTCATGCAGGAATTCTCTCAATTTCATAAAAAACATCTTCAACTTGTCACACTCATAGTACAGGTGCATTAGTGTCTCTGGATCAAATTTACATACATCACATTCCCTCTTTACATTTCTATTTATTTGGTGTATCACCACATTTGTGAACATCCTGTTATGTCTAAATTTAAAATCATGATTCTGGCATTCTATACTATTTTTCTTTACAATCCAATTTTTCCATATTTCATTTCCCTTCATACCTGGAAACACCTTTTCCCAAACCTTTTCGGAAGCAGGTTCTTTAAGCTCTTCCTTTATCAGCACTTTGTAATAGTCCTTTGCTTTTAGATTACATAGTACTATTTTCTTCCCATTATTTTCTGTATATAGCTCAGGAAACGTTATTTTTCTGTCTGTTACCACATTATTTTCTATTTGTATAACCCATTCCATCGGTATGCTTTCTTTTATTTTCTCATACATATTTACAATACTTCTTTCACTCATATCCTCATCGTACTCCTGTACTGTATCTATGATCGCCTGGTTTCTAAGGAATCCAGGTATGAATTCGTATATGTAGTCCTTAATTTGCCTTAATCCTGCATAGAAGAATTTTTTCTCCCATAGCATGTTATTGTTCTTTGTTATTATGGGATTACACCATACTGGCTGATTTATTATTTGACTAAGTTTTTTACATTCATACTTAATATTGACTCTATATTTTCCCCATGCTTCAAACACTTCTTTATAAAATCGAGGTACTTTTTCATACATAGTATTTTTCATTATCATAATTAACCCATTCTCTTCACACCTTCCGTTTTTATACAAATACTCCTTGAAAACATTTTTCCATCCGTAATCCACCCTGTCATACAAATACTTTTTGACAGTTTTGATTCTTATTGCTTTTTTCTTTATATTTAAATCCACCAGTTTCAGTCCACCTTCTTCATATTTCCCTATCAGTGTTTTATGTGCTATTCTAGCCGGTTTCCCATCCCATATGTAATTATTAATTATACTGTTCAGCTCTTTATGCACCCACTCTGGCATGTCTACCACGGTCATTGCATATACAACCTTGGATAATATCAGAGCATTTATCACCACAACCTTCCCCTTCAATTTCAATCTCCTTGGCCTCCACGCATTTAATGTGTTTTTCACTTTGTTTATAACCCCGTTCCACGTCTCGTCTCTAGCCTCCTTTTCTTTCACTCCAATATGTATCCCCAATATTTTTATATAATCATTTGCAACTCTAAAAGGCATACTACAACCCATCTGGTTTACATTTCCAACGTACATTATTTCAGTTTTATCTACATTTACCTTAGCCCCTGATGCTTTCCCATATATTTCTATTTTATCCATTATCCTTTTCACACCATTCATATTTTTCACCATACATGTGGTATCATCAGCATATTGCTGAATTATGCTTTCTCCCCCATTTGGCAATTGGATCCCCTCAATTTCTTTATCATTTTTTATCATTTCAGCCAGACTTTCCGCAGTTAAGCTGTATAATACAGCAGATAGTGGACACCCTTGTCTTACAGATCTCTCAAGCGGAAAAGGATCCGTTATAGCTCCATTTATTTTAACGCTGCTTGTTGCATTCCTGTATAACAGTTTTATCCAATTTATTATTCTCTCTCCGAACCCAAACTTCTCCAATGTGCAAAAAAGGAAACTGTGCTCAACCCTATCGAAGGCTTTATTCAAGTCTACACTTAAAATAATTCCCCCAGCCTTGCCCATGTACTCTACCGTGTCCCTTATTGTGCTAATGATGTCTGATATGTCCCTCCCTGGTATCCCATACGCCTGTGTTGATGATATGACTGTTGGTGCTGCCCTTTTTATTCTGTTTGCTAATACCTTTGCTAATATTTTGTAATCTGTGTTTAGTAAGCTTAGTGGTCTGTAGTTCTCTAGTTTTCTTCTGCCTCCCTTGTTTTTATATAGTACCGTTATTAATCCTGTTGCAATTGACTCTGGTATCTCCTGTTCTTTTTCCATCTCTGCATAAATCCTATTTAATATAGGGAACATAATTTCTATAAACGTTTTATAAAACTCACTCGTAAGGCCATCTGTACCCGGACTTTTATTGTTTTTTAAAGACATTATTGCTTCTCTTATTTGCGTCTTACTTATGTCCGCGATCTTTCTCGTTGTCGTTTCCCTTCCAATGTCGGCGTTCCTCGTCACTTGCTGCGTCTTGCCGTTGTCCATGATCCTGCTCGTAGTCGTGGTCTTTCCATAGTCGGCGTTCTTTGTCCCTTGCTGCGTCTTGCCGTTGTCCGTGATCCTGCTCGTAGTCGTGGTCTTTCCATGGTCGGTGTTCTTGGTCGATATCTGCTCCGTTCCGTTGTCCACGTTCCTTGTCATTGTTTGTGCCGGTCCGCTGTCAGTTGCCATGTGATCCGTCCTACTCCTCTCTACTCTCTCTCTCCTATCCATTCCGTCACTCATTCAACACACACACACACACACAAACTAAAAAGACGTTCCCCCGAACAGCAAGCTGCTGGGGGAAAAAGACGAACAAGAAAAAAAACGAAAAATGCAAAACAACTCACACACACACTCACTTACTATCAAACTAACACAAACACACACGTCTACCTGCTCTCTCTCTCTCTCGCTTCTCTCTCTGCTGATTCACTTCCGGTTCACGGTGGTGTGGCCTTAAGCAATTGCTCCTGGCACCAGACAGGACTTTAAACAGGAGAAAGGATGATTTTTTTTACCCCAAATGAAAATTGCTTACAGCACCTGGTATTCCCAGGCGGTCTCCCATCCAGGTACTAACCAGGCCCGACCTTGCTTAGCTTCCGAGATCAGACGAGATCGGGCGTGTTCGCAGTGGTGTGGCCGT
>NC_140271.1:19107382-19139882 GCF_964030765.1 Micromesistius poutassou | reverse complement strand
AAAGGATGATTTTTTTTACCCCAAATGAAAATAGATTACAGCACCTGGTATTCCCAGGCGGTCTCCCATCCAAGTACTAACCAGGCCCGACCGTGCTTTGCTTCCGAGATCAGACGAGAACGGGCGTGTTCACGGTGGTGTGGCCTTAAGCAGTTACTCATGGCACCAGACAGGACTTTAAACAGGAGAAAGGATGATTTTTTTTACCACAAATGAAAATAGATTACAGCACCTGGTATTCCCAGGCGGTCTCCCATCCAAGTACTATCCAGGCCCGACCGTGCTTAGCTTCCGAGATCAGACGAGATCGGGCGTGTTCACGGTGGTGTGGCCTTAAGCAATTACTCATGGCACCAGACAGGACTTTAAACAGGAGAAAGGATGATTTTTTTTTATCCAAATGAAATTAGATTACAGCACCTGGTATTCCCAGGCGGTCTCCCATCCAAGTACTAACCAGGCCCGACCGTGCTTAGCTTCCGAGATCAGACGAGATCGGGCGTGTTCACGGTGGTGTGGCCTTAAGCAATTACTCATGGCACCAGACAGGACTTTAAACAGGAGAAAGGATGATTTTTTTTACCACAAATGAAAATAGATTACAGCACCTGGTATTCCCAGGCGGTCTCCCATCCAAGTACTAACCAGGCCCGACCGTGCTTAGCTTCCGAGATCAGACGAGATCGGGCGTGTTCACGGTGGTGTGGCCTTAAGCAATTGAACCTGGCACCAGACAGGACTTTAAACAGGAGAAAGGATGATTTTTTTTTATCCAAATGAAAATAGATTACAGCACCTGGTATTCCCAGGCGGTCTCCCATCCAAGTACTAACCAGGCCCGACCGTGCTTAGCTTCCGAGATCAGAAGAGATCGGGCGTGTTCACGGTGGTGTGGCCTTAAGCAATTACTCATGGCACCAGACAGGACTTTAAACAGGAGAAAGGATGATTTTTTTTACCACAAATGAAAATAGATTACAGCACCTGGTATTCCCAGGCGGTCTCCCATCCAAGTACTAACCAGGCCCGACCGTGCTTAGCTTCCGAGATCAGACGAGATCGGGCGTGTTCACGGTGGTGTGGCCTTAAGCAATTACTCATGGCACCAGACAGGACTTTAAACAGGAGAAAGGATGATTTTTTTTTATCCAAATGAAATTAGATTACAGCACCAGGTATTCCCAGGCGGTCTCCCATCCAAGTACTAACCAGGCCCGACCGTGCTTAGCTTCCGAGATCAGACGAGATCAGGCGTGTTCACGGTGGTGTGGCCTTAAGCAATTGCACCTGGCACCAGACAGGACTTTAAACAGGAAAAAGGATGATTTTTTTTACCCCAAATGAAAATAGATTACAGCACCTGGTATTCCCAGGCGGTCTCCCATTCAAGTTCTAACCAGGCCCGACCGTGCTTAGCTACCGAGATCAGACGAGATCGGGCGTGTTCACGGTGGTGTGGCCTTAAGAAATTACTCATTGCACCAGACAGGACTTTAAACAGGAGAAAGGATGATTTTTTTTACCACAAATGAAAATAGATTACAGCACCTGGTAATCCCAGGCGGTCTCCCATCGAAGTACTAACCAGGCACGACCGTGCTTAGCTTCCGAGATCAGACGAGATCGGGCGTTTTCACGGTGGTGTGGCCTTAAGCAATTGCACCTGGCACCAGACAGGACTTTAAACAGGAGAAAGGATGATTTTTTTTACCCCAAATGAAAATAGATTACAGCACCTGGTATTCCCAGGCGGTCTCCCATCCAAGTACTAACCAGGCCCGACCGTGCTTTGCTTCCGAGATCAGACGAGATCGGGCGTGTTCACGGTGGTGTGGCCTTAAGAAATTACTCATGGCACCAGACAGGACTTTAAACAGGAGAAAGGATGATTTTTTTTACCACAAATGAAATAGATTACAGCACCTGGTATTCCCAGGCGGTCTCCCATCCAAGTACTAACCAGGCCCGACCGTGCTTAGCTTCCGAGATCAGACGAGATCGGGCGTGTTCACGGTGGTGTGGCCTTAAGCAATTACTCATGGCACCAGACAGGACTTTAAACAGGAGAAAGGATGATTTTTTTTACCACAAATGAAAATAGATTACAGCACCTGGTATTCCCAGGCGGTCTCCCATCCAAGTACTAACCAGGCCCGACCGTGCTTAGCTTCCGAGATCAGACGAGATCGGGCGTGTTCACGGTGGTGTGGCCTTAAGCAATTGCACCTGGCACCAGACAGGACTTTAAACAGGAGAAAGGATGATTTTTTTTTATCCAAATGAAAATAGATTACAGCACCTGGTATTCCCAGGCGGTCTCCCATCCAAGTACTAACCACGCCCAACCGTGCTTAGCTTCCGAGATCAGACGAGATCGGGCGTGTTCACGGTGGTGTTGCCTTAAGCAATTACTCATGGCACCAGACAGGACTTTAAACAGGAGAAAGGATGATTTTTTTTTATCCAAATGAAAATAGATTACAGCACCTGGTATTCCCAGGCGGTCTCCCATCCAAGTACTAACCACGCCCAACCGTGCTTAGCTTCCGAGATCAGACGAGATCGGGCGTGTTCACGGTGGTGTGGCCTTAAGCAATTACTCATGGCACCAGACAGGACTTTAAACAGGAGAAAGGATGATTTTTTTTACCACAAATGAAAATAGATTACAGCACCTGGTATTCCCAGGCGGTCTCCCATCGAAGTACTAACCAGGCCCGACCGTGCTTAGCTTCCGAGATCAGACGAGATCGGGCGTGTTCACGGTGGTGTGGCCTTAAGCAATTACTCATGGCACCAGACAGGACTTTAAACAGGAGAAAGGATGATTTTCTTTTTATCCAAATGAAATTAGATTACAGCACCTGGTATTCCCAGGCGGTCTCCCATCCAAGTACTAACCAGGCCCGACCGTGCTTAGCTTCCGAGATCAGACGAGATCGGGCGTGTTCACGGTGGTGTGGCCTTAAGCAATTGCACCTGGCACCAGACAGGACTTTAAACAGGAGAAAGGATGATTTTTTTTACCCCAAATGAAAATAGATTACAGCACCTGGTATTCCCAGGCGGTCTCCCATTCAAGTTCTAACCAGGCCCGACCGTGCTTAGCTACCGAGATCAGACGAGATCGGGCGTGTTCACGGTGGTGTGGCCTTAAGAAATTACTCATTGCACCAGACAGGACTTTAAACAGGAGAAAGGATGATTTTTTTTACCACAAATGAAAATAGATTACAGCACCTGGTAATCCCAGGCGGTCTCCCATCCAAGTACTAACCAGGCACGACCGTGCTTAGCTTCCGAGATCAGACGAGATCGGGCGTTTTCACGGTGGTGTGGCCTTAAGCAATTGCACCTGGCACCAGACAGGACTTTAAACAGGAGAAAGGATGATTTTTTTTACCCCAAATGAAAATAGATTACAGCACCTGGTATTCCCAGGCTGTCTCCCATCCAAGTACTAACCAGGCCCGACCGTGCTTTGCTTCCGAGATCAGACGAGATCGGGCGTGTTCACGGTGGTGTGGCCTTAAGAAATTACTCATGGCACCAGACAGGACTTTAAACAGGAGAAAGGATGATTTTTTTTACCACAAATGAAATAGATTACAGCACCTGGTATTCCCAGGCGGTCTCCCATCCAAGTACTAACCAGGCCCGACCGTGCTTAGCTTCCGAGATCAGACGAGATCGGGCGTGTTCACGGTGGTGTGGCCTTAAGCAATTGCACCTGGCACCAGACAGGACTTTAAACAGGAGAAAGGATGATTTTTTTTACCCCAAAATGAAAATAGATTACAGCACCTGGTATTCCCAGGCGGTCTCCCATCCAAGTACTAACCAGGCCCGACCGTGCTTAGCTTCCGAGATCAGACGAGATCGGGCGTGTTCACGGTGGTGTGGCCTTAAGCAATTACTCATGGCACCAGACAGGACTTTAAACAGGAGAAAGGATGATTTTTTTAACCACAAATGAAAATAGATTACAGCACCTGGTATTCCCAGGCGGTCTCCCATCCAAGTACTAACCAGGCCCGACCGTGCTTAGCTTCCGAGATCAGACGAGATCGGGCGTGTTCACGGTGGTGTGGCCTTAAGCAATTACTCATGGCACCAGACAGGACTTTAAACAGGAGAAAGGATGATTTTTTTTACCACAAATGAAAATAGATTACAGCACCTGGTATTCCCAGGCGGTCTCCCATCCAAGTACTAACCAGGCCCGACCGTGATTAGCTTCCGAGATCAGACGAGATCGGGCGTGTTCACGGTGGTGTGGCCTTAAGCAATTACTCATGGCACCAGACAGGACTTTAAACAGGAGAAAGGATGATTTTTTTTACCCCAAATGAAAATAGATTACAGGACCTGGTATTCCCAGGCGGTCTCCCATCCAAGTACTAACCAAGCCCGACCGTGCTTAGCTTCCGAGATCAGACGAGATCGGGCGTGTTCACGGTGGTGTTGCCTTAAGCAATTGAACCTGGCACCAGACAGGACTTTAAACAGGAGAAAGGATGATTTTTTTTACCCCAAATGAAAATAGATTACAGCACCTGGTATTCCCAGGCGGTCTCCCATCCAAGTACTAACCAGGCCCGACCGTGCTTAGCTTCCGAGATCAGACGAGATCGGGCGTGTTCACGGTGGTGTGGCCTTAAGCAATTAGTCATGGCACCAGACAGGACTTTAAACAGGAGAAAGGATGATTTTCTTTACCAAAAATGAAAATAGATTACAGCACCTGGTATTCCCAGGCGGTCTCCAATCCAAGTACTAACCAGGCCCGACCGTGCTTAGCTTCCGAGATCAGACGAGATCGGGCGTGTTCACTGTGGTGTGGCCTTAAGCAATTACTCATGGCACCAGACAGGACTTTAAACATGAGAAAGGATGATTTTTTTTACCACAAATGAAAATAGATTACAGCACATGGTATTCCCAAGCGGTCTCCCATCCAAGTACTAACCAGGCCCGACCGTGCTTAGCTTCCGAGATCAGACGAGATCGGGCGTGTTCACGGTGGTGTGGCCTTAAGCAATTGAACCTGGCACCAGACAGGACTTTAAACAGGAGAAAGGATGATTTTTTTTACCCCAATTGAAAATAGATTACAGCACCTGGTATTCCCAGGCTGTCTCCCATCCAAGTACTAACCTGGCCCGACCGTGCTTAGCTTCCGAGATCAGACGAGATGGGGCGTGTTCACGGTGGTGTGGCCTTAAGCAATTACTCATGGCACCAGACAGGACTTTAAACAGGAGAAAGGATAATTTTTTTTACCACAAATGAAAATAGATTACAGCACCTGGTATTCCCAGGCGGTCTCCCACCCAAGTACTAACCAGGCCCGACCGTGCTTAGCTTCCGAGATCAGACGAGATCGGGCGTGTTCACGGTGGTGTGGCCTTAAGCAATTGCACCTGGCACCAGACAGGACTTTAAACAGGAGAAAGGATGATTTTTTTTACCCCAAATGAAAATAGATTACAGCACCTGGTATTCCCAGGCGGTCTCCCATCCAAGTTCTAACCAGGCCCGACCGTGCTTAGCTTCCGAGATCAGACGAGATCGGGCGTGTTCACGGTGGTGTGGCCTTAAGCAATTACTCATGGCACCAGACAGGACTTTAAACAGGAGAAAGGATGATTTTTTTTACCACAAATGAAAATAGATTACAGCACCTGGTGTTCCCAGGCGGTCTCCCATCCAAGTACTAACCAGCCCCGACCGTGCTTAGCTTCCGAGATCAGACGAGATCGGGCGTTTTCACGGTGGTGTGGCCTTAAGCAATTGCACCTGGCACCAGACAGGACTTTAAACAGGAGAAAGGATGATTTTTTTTACCCCAAATGAAAATAGATTACAGCACCTGGTATTCCCAGGCGGTCTCCCATCCAAGTACTAACCAGGCCCGACCGGGCTTAGCTTCCGAGATCAGACGAGATCGGGCTTGTTCACGGTGGTGTGGCCTTAAGCAATTAGTCATGGCACCAGACAGGACTTTAAACAGGAGAAAGGATGATTTTTTTCACCACAAATGAAAATAGATTACAGCACCTGGTATTCCCAGGCGGTCTCTCATCCAAGTACTAACCAGGCCCGACCGTGCTTAGCTTCCGAGACCAGACGAGATCGGGCGTGTTCACGGTGGTGCGGCCTTAAACAATTACTCATGGCACCAGACAGGACTTTAAACAGGAGAAAGGATGATTTTTTTTACCACAAATGAAAATAGATTACAGCACCTGGTATTCCCAGGCGGTCTCCCATCCTAGTACTAACCAGGCCCGACCGTGCTTAGCTTCCAAGATCAGACGAGATCGGGCGTGTTCACGGTGGTGTGGCCTTTAGCAATTGCACCTGGCACCAGACAGGACTTTAAACAGGAGAAAGGATGATTTTTTTTACCACAAATGAAAATAGATTACAGCACCTGGTATTCCTAGGCGGTCTCCCATCCAAGTACTAACCAGGCCCGACCGTGCTTAGCTTCCGAGATCAGACGAGATCGGGCGTGTTCACGGTGGTGTGGCCCTAAGCAATTACTCCTGGCACCAGACAGGACTTTAATCAGGAGAAAGGATGATTTTTTTTACCCCAAATGAAAATAGCTTACAGCACCTGGTATTCCTAGGCGGTCTCCTATCCAGGTACTAACCAGGCCCGACCGTTCTTAGCTTCCGAGATCAGACGAGATTGGGCGTGTTCCCGGTGGTGTGGCCGTAAGCAATTGCTCCTGGCACCAGACAGGACTTTAAACAGGAGAAACGATGATTTTTTTTTTCCCCAAATGAAAATTGCTTACAGCACCTGGTATTCCCAGGCGGTCTCCCATCCAGGTACTAACCAGGCCCGACCGTGCTTAGCTTCCGAGATCAGACGAGATCGGGCGTGTTCACGGTGGTGTGGCCGTAAGCAATTGCTCCGGGCACCAGACAGGACTTTAAACAGGAGAAAGGATCATTTTTTTTACCCCAAATGAAAATAGATTACAGCACCTGGTATTCCCAGGCGGTCTCCCATCCAAGTACTAACCAAGCCCGACCGTGCTTAGCTTCCGAGATCAGACGAGATTGGGCGTGTTCACGGTGGTGTGGCCGTAAGCAATTGCTCCTGGCACTAGACAGGACTTTAAACAGGAGAAAGGATCATTTTTTTTACCCCAAATGAAAATACATTACAGCACCTTGTATTCCCAGGCGGTCTCCCATCCAGGTACTACCCAGGCCCGACCGTGCATAGCTTCCGAGATCAGACGAGATCGGGCGTGTTCACGGTGGTGTGGCCGTAAGCAATTGCTCCTGGCACCAGACAGGACTTTAAACAGGAGAAAGGATGATTTTTTTTACCCCAAATGAATACAGCACCTGATATTACCAGGCGGTCTCCCATCCAGGTACTAACCAGGCCCGACCGTGCTTAGCTTCCGAGATCAGACGAGATCGGGCGTGTTCGCAGTGGTGTGGCCGTAAGGAATTGCTCCTGGCACCAGACAGGACTTTAAACAGGAGAAAGGATCATTTTTTTTACCCCAAATGAAAATAGATCATAGCACCTGGTATTCCCAGGCGGTCTCCCATCGAAGTACTAACCAGGCCCGACCGTGCTTAGCTTCCGAAATCAGACGAGATCGGGCGTGTTCAAGGTGGTGTGGCCGTAAGCAATTGCTCCTGGCACCAGACAGGACTTTAAACAGGAGAAAGGATGATTTTTTTTACCCCAAATGAAAATAGCTTACAGCACCTGGTATTCCTAGGCGGTCTCCCATCCAGGTACTAACCAGGCCCGACCGTTCTTAGCTTCCGAGATCAGACGAGATCGGGCGTGTTCCCGGTGGTGTAGCCGTAAGCAATTGCTCCTGGCACCAGACAGGACCTTAAACAGGAGAAAGGATGATTTTTTTTACCCCAAATGAAAATAGCTTACAGCACCTGGTATTCCCAGGCGGTCTCCCATCCAGGTACTAACCAGGCCCGACCGTGCTTAGCTTCCGAGATCAGGCGAGATCGGGCGTGTTCGCAGTGTTGTGGTCGTAAGCAATTGCTCCTGGCACCAGACAGGACCTTAAACAGGAGAAAGGATCATTTTTTTTACCCCAAATGAAAATAGCTTACAGCACCTTGTATTCCCAGGCGGTCTCCCATCCAGGTACTAACCAGGCCCGACCGTGCTTAGCTTCCGAGATCAGATGAGATCGGGCGTGTTCGCAGTGGTGTGGCCGTAAGCAATTGCTACGGGCACCAGAAAGGACTTTAAACAGGAGAAAGGATGATTTTTTTTACCCCAAATGAAATTAGCTTACAGCACCTGGTATTCCCAGGCGGTCTCCCATCCAGGTACTAACCAGGCCCGACCGTGCTTAGCTTCCGAGATCAGACGAGATCGGGCGTGTTCGCAGTGGTGTGGCCGTAAGCAATTGCTCCCGGCACCAGACAGGACTTTAAACAGGAGAAAGGATGATTTTTTTTACCCTAAATGAAAATAGTTTACAGCACCTGGTATTCCCAGGCGGTCTCCCATCCAAGTACTAACCAGGCCTGACCGTGCTTAGCTTCCGAGATCAGACGAGATCGTGCGTGTTCACGGTGGTGTGGCCGTAAGCAATTGCTCCGGGCACCAGACAGGACTTTAAACAGGAGAAAGGATGATTTTTTTTACCCCAAATGAAAATTGCTTACAGCACCTGGTATTCCCAGGCGGTCTCCCATCCAGGTACTAACCAGGCCCGACCGTGCTTAGCTTCCGAGATCAGACGAGATCGGGCGTGTTCACGGTGGTGTGGCCGTAAGCAATTGCTCCTTGCACCAGACAGGACTTTAAACAGGAGAAAGGATCATTTTTTTTACCCCAAATGAAAATAGCTTACAACACCTTGTATTCCCAGGCGGTCTCCCATCCAGGTACTAACCAGGCCCGACCGTGCTTAGCTTCCGAGATCAGACGAGATCGGGCGTGTTCGCAGTGGTGTGGCCGTAAGCAATAGCTCCTGGCACCAGACAGGACTTTAAACAGGAGAAAGGATCATTTTTTTTACCCCAAATGAAAATAGATCACAGCACCTGGTATTCCCAGGCGGTCTCCCATCCAAGTACTAACCAGGCCCGACCGTGCCTAGCTTCCGAGAGCAGACGAGATCGGGCGTGTTCACGGTGGTGTGGCCGTAAGCAATTGCTCCTGGCACCAGACAGGACTTTAAACAGGAGAAAGGATGATTTTTTTTACCCCAAATGAAAATAGCTTACAGCACCTTGTATTCCCAGGCGGTCTCCCATCCAGGTACTAACCAGGCCCGACCGTGCTTAGCTTCCGAGATCAGACGAGATCGGGCGTGTTCGCAGTGGTGTGGCCGTAAGCAATTTCTCCGTGCACCAGAAAGGACTTTAAACAGGAGAAAGGATGATTTTTTTTACCCCAAATGAAATTAGCTTACAGCACCTGGTATTCCCAGGCGGTCTCCCATACAGGTACTAACCAGGCCCGACCGTGCTTAGCTTCCGAGATCAGACGAGATCGGGCGTGTTCGCAGTGGTGTGGCCGCAAGCAATTGCTCCCGGCACCAGACAGGACTTTAAACAGGAGAAAGGATGATTTTTTTTACCCTAAATGAAAATAGATTACAGCACCTGGTATTCCCAGGCGGTCTCCCATCCAAGTACTAACCAGACCCGACCGTGCTTAGCTTCCGAGATCAGACGAGATCGGGCGTGTTCACGGTGGTGTGACCGTAAGCAATTGCTCCTGGCACCAGACAGGACTTTAAACATGAGAAAGGATGATTTTTTTTACCCCAAATGAAAATAGCTTACAGCACCTGGTATTCCCAGGCGGTCTCCCATCCAAGTACTAACCAGGCCCGACCGTGCTTAGCTTCCGAGATCAGACGAGATCGGGCGTGTTCGCAGTGGTGTGGCCTTAAGCAATAGCTCCTGGCACCAGACAGGACTTTAAACAGGAGAAAGGATCATTTTTTTTACCCCAAATGAAAATAGATTACAGCACCTGGTATTCCCAGGCGTCTCCCATCCAAGATTTAACCAGGCCCGACCGTGCTTAGCTTCCGAGATCAGACGAGATCGGGCGTGTTGACGGTGGTGTGGCCGTAAGCAATTGCTCCTGGCACCAGACAGGACTTTAAACAGGAGAAAGGATGATTTTTTTTACCCCAAATGAAAATAGCTTACAGCACCTGGTATTCCCAGGCGGTCTCCCAACCAGGTACTAACCAGGCCGGACCGTGCTTAGCTTCCGAGATCAGACGAGATCGGGCGTGTTCGCAGTGGTGTGGCCGTAAGCAATTGCTCCTGGCACCAGACAGGACTTTAAACAGGAGAAAGGATGATTTTTTTTACCCCAAATTAAAATTGATTACAGCACCTGGTATTCCCAGGCGGTCTTCCATCCAAGTACTAACCAGGCCCGACCGTGCTTAGCTTCCGAGATCAGACGAGATCGGGCGTGTTCACGGTGGTGTGGCCGTAAGCAATTGCTCCTGGCACCAGACAGGACTTTAAACAGGAGAAAGGATGATTTTTTTTACCCCAAATGAAAATAGCTTACAGCACCTGGTATTCCCAGGCGGTCTCCCATCCAGGTACTAACCAGGCCCGACCGTGCTTAGCTTCCTAGATCAGACGAGATCGGGCGTGTTCGCGGTTGTGTGGCCGTAAGCAATTTCTCCTGGCACCAGACAGGACCTTAAACAGGAGTAAGGATGATTTTTTTTACCCCAAATGAAAATAGCTTACAGCACCTGGTATTCCCAGGCGGTCTACCATCCAGGTACTAACCAGGCCCGACCGTGCTTAGCTTCCGAGATCAGGCGAGATCGGGCGTGATCGCAGTGTTGTGGCCGTAAGCAATTGCTCCTGGCACCAGACAGGACCTTAAACAGGAGAAAGGATCATTTTTTTTACCCCAAATGAAAATAGCTTACAGCACCTTGTATTCCCAGGCGGTCTCCCATCCAGGTACTAACCAGGCCCGACCGTGCTTAGCTTCCGAGATCAGACGAGATCGGGCGTGTTCGCAGTGGTGTGGCCGTAAGCAATTTCTCCGTGCACCAGAAAGGACTTTAAACAGGAGAAAGGATGATTTTTTTTACCCCAAATGAAATTAGCTTACAGCACCTGGTATTCCCAGGCGGTCTCCCATACAGGTACTAACCAGGCCCGACCTTGCTTAGCTTCCGAGATCAGACGAGATCGGGCGTGTTCGCAGTGGTGTGGCCGTAAGCAATTGCTCCCGGCACCAGACAGGACTTTAAACAGGAGAAAGGATGATTTTTTTTACCCTAAATGAAAATAGTTTACAGCACCTGGTATTCCCAGGCGGTCTCCCATCCAAGTACTAACCAGGCCTGACCGTGCTTAGCTTCCGAGATCAGACGAGATCGGGCGTGTTCACGGTGGTGTGGCCGTAAGCAATTGCTCCGGGCACCAGACAGGACTTTAAACAGGAGAAAGGATGATTTTTTTTACCACAAATGAAAATTGCTTACAGCACCTGGTATTCCCAGGCGGTCTCTCATCCAGGTACTAACCAGGCCCGACCGTGCTTAGCTTCCGAGATCAGACGAGATCGGGCGTATTCGCAGTGGTGTGGCCGTAAGCAATTGCTCCTGGCACCAGACAGGACTTTAAACAGGAGAAAGGATCATTTTTTTTACCCCAAATGAAAATAGATTACAGCACCTGGTATTCCCAGGCGGTCTCCCATCCAAGTACTAACCAGACCCGACCGTGCTTAGCTTCCGAGATCAGACGAGATCGGGCGTGTTCACGGTGGTGTGACCGTAAGCAATTGCTCCTGGCACCAGACAGGACTTTAAACATGAGAAAGGATGATTTTTTTTACCCCAAATGAAAATAGCTTACAGCACCTGGTATTCCCAGGCGGTCTCCCATCCAGGTACTAACCAGGCCCGACCGTGCTTAGCTTCCGAGATCAGACGAGATCGGGCGTGTTCGCAGTGGTGTGGCCTTAAGCAATAGCTCCTGGCACCAGACAGGACTTTAAACAGGAGAAAGGATCATTTTTTTTACCCCAAATGAAAATAGATTACAGCACCTGGTATTCCCAGGCGTCTCCCATCCAAGTTTTAACCAGGCCCGACCGTGCTTAGCTTCCGAGATCAGACGAGATCGGGCGTGTTGACGGTGGTGTGGCCGTAAGCAATTGCTCCTGGCACCAGACAGGACTTTAAACAGGAGAAAGGATGATTTTTTTTACCCCAAATGAAAATAGCTTACAGCACCTGGTATTCCCAGGCGGTCTCCCATCCAGGTACTAACCAGGCCGGACCGTGCTTAGCTTCCGAGATCAGACGAGATCGGGCGTGTTCGCAGTGGTGTGGCCGTAAGCAATTGCTCCTGGCACCAGACAGGACTTTAAACAGGAGAAAGGATCATTTTTTTTACCCCAAATTAAAATTGATTACAGCACCTGGTATTCCCAGGCGGTCTTCCATCCAAGTACTAACCAGGCCCGACCGTGCTTAGCTTCCGAGATCAGACGAGATCGGGCGTGTTCACGGTGGTGTGGCCGTAAGCAATTGCTCCTGGCACCAGACAGGACTTTAAACAGGAGAAAGGATGATTTTTTTTACCCCAAATGAAAATAGCTTACAGCACCTGGTATTCCCAGGCGGTCTCCCATCCAGGTACTAACCAGGCCCGACCGTGCTTAGCTTCCTAGATCAGACGAGATCGGGCGTGTTCGCGGTTGTGTGGCCGTAAGCAATTTCTCCTGGCACCAGACAGGACCTTAAACAGGAGTAAGGATGATTTTTTTTACCCCAAATGAAAATAGCTTACAGCACCTGGTATTCCCAGGCGGTCTACCATCCAGGTACTAACCAGGCCCGACCGTGCTTAGCTTCCGAGATCAGGCGAGATCGGGCGTGATCGCAGTGTTGTGGCCGTAAGCAATTGCTCCTGGCACCAGACAGGACCTTAAACAGGAGAAAGGATCATTTTTTTTACCCCAAATGAAAATAGCTTACAGCACCTTGTATTCCCAGGCGGTCTCCCATCCAGGTACTAACCAGGCCCGACCGTGCTTAGCTTCCGAGATCAGACGAGATCGGGCGTGTTCGCAGTGGTGTGGCCGTAAGCAATTTCTCCGTGCACCAGAAAGGACTTTAAACAGGAGAAAGGATGATTTTTTTTACCCCAAATGAAATTAGCTTACAGCACCTGGTATTCCCAGGCGGTCTCCCATACAGGTACTAACCAGGCCCGACCGTGCTTAGCTTCCGAGATCAGACGAGATCGGGCGTGTTCGCAGTGGTGTGGCCGTAAGCAATTGCTCCCGGCACCAGACAGGACTTTAAACAGGAGAAAGGATGATTTTTTTTACCCTAAATGAAAATAGTTTACAGCACCTGGTATTCCCAGGCGGTCTCCCATCCAAGTACTAACCAGGCCTGACCGTGCTTAGCTTCCGAGATCAGACGAGATCGGGCGTGTTCACGGTGGTGTGGCCGTAAGCAATTGCTCCGGGCACCAGACAGGACTTTAAACAGGAGAAAGGATGATTTTTTTTACCACAAATGAAAATTGCTTACAGCACCTGGTATTCCCAGGCGGTCTCTCATCCAGGTACTAACCAGGCCCGACCGTGCTTAGCTTCCGAGATCAGACGAGATCGGGCGTATTCGCAGTGGTGTGGCCGTAAGCAATTGCTCCTGGCACCAGACAGGACTTTAAACAGGAGAAAGGATCATTTTTTTTACCCCAAATGAAAATAGATTACAGCACCTGGTATTCCCAGGCGGTCTCCCATCCAAGTACTAACCAGACCCGACCGTGCTTAGCTTCCGAGATCAGACGAGATCGGGCGTGTTCACGGTGGTGTGACCGTAAGCAATTGCTCCTGGCACCAGACAGGACTTTAAACATGAGAAAGGATGATTTTTTTTACCCCAAATGAAAATAGCTTACAGCACCTGGTATTCCCAGGCGGTCTCCCATCCAGGTACTAACCAGGCCCGACCGTGCTTAGCTTCCGAGATCAGACGAGATCGGGCGTGTTCGCAGTGGTGTGGCCTTAAGCAATAGCTCCTGGCACCAGACAGGACTTTAAACAGGAGAAAGGATCATTTTTTTTACCCCAAATGAAAATAGATTACAGCACCTGGTATTCCCAGGCGTCTCCCATCCAAGTTTTAACCAGGCCCGACCGTGCTTAGCTTCCGAGATCAGACGAGATCGGGCGTGTTGACGGTGGTGTGGCCGTAAGCAATTGCTCCTGGCACCAGACAGGACTTTAAACAGGAGAAAGGATGATTTTTTTTACCCCAAATGAAAATAGCTTACAGCACCTGGTATTCCCAGGCGGTCTCCCATCCAGGTACTAACCAGGCCGGACCGTGCTTAGCTTCCGAGATCAGACGAGATCGGGCGTGTTCGCGGTTGTGTGGCCGTAAGCAATTTCTCCTGGCACCAGACAGGACCTTAAACAGGAGTAAGGATGATTTTTTTTACCCCAAATGAAAATAGCTTACAGCACCTGGTATTCCCAGGCGGTCTACCATCCAGGTACTAACCAGGCCCGACCGTGCTTAGCTTCCGAGATCAGGCGAGATCGGGCGTGATCGCAGTGTTGTGGCCGTAAGCAATTGCTCCTGGCACCAGACAGGACCTTAAACAGGAGAAAGGATCATTTTTTTTACCCCAAATGAAAATAGCTTACAGCACCTTGTATTCCCAGGCGGTCTCCCATCCAGGTACTAACCAGGCCCGACCGTGCTTAGCTTCCGAGATCAGACGAGATCGGGCGTGTTCGCAGTGGTGTGGCCGTAAGCAATTTCTCCGTGCACCAGAAAGGACTTTAAACAGGAGAAAGGATGATTTTTTTTACCCCAAATGAAATTAGCTTACAGCACCTGGTATTCCCAGGCGGTCTCCCATACAGGTACTAACCAGGCCCGACCGTGCTTAGCTTCCGAGATCAGACGAGATCGGGCGTGTTCGCAGTGGTGTGGCCGTAAGCAATTGCTCCCGGCACCAGACAGGACTTTAAACAGGAGAAAGGATGATTTTTTTTACCCTAAATGAAAATAGTTTACAGCACCTGGTATTCCCAGGCGGTCTCCCATCCAAGTACTAACCAGGCCTGACCGTGCTTAGCTTCCGAGATCAGACGAGATCGGGCGTGTTCACGGTGGTGTGGCCGTAAGCAATTGCTCCGGGCACCAGACAGGACTTTAAACAGGAGAAAGGATGATTTTTTTTACCACAAATGAAAATTGCTTACAGCACCTGGTATTCCCAGGCGGTCTCTCATCCAGGTACTAACCAGGCCCGACCGTGCTTAGCTTCCGAGATCAGACGAGATCGGGCGTATTCGCAGTGGTGTGGCCGTAAGCAATTGCTCCTGGCACCAGACAGGACTTTAAACAGGAGAAAGGATCATTTTTTTTACCCCAAATGAAAATAGATTACAGCACCTGGTATTCCCAGGCGGTCTCCCATCCAAGTACTAACCAGACCCGACCGTGCTTAGCTTCCGAGATCAGACGAGATCGGGCGTGTTCACGGTGGTGTGACCGTAAGCAATTGCTCCTGGCACCAGACAGGACTTTAAACATGAGAAAGGATGATTTTTTTTACCCCAAATGAAAATAGCTTACAGCACCTGGTATTCCCAGGCGGTCTCCCATCCAGGTACTAACCAGGCCCGACCGTGCTTAGCTTCCGAGATCAGACGAGATCGGGCGTGTTCGCAGTGGTGTGGCCTTAAGCAATAGCTCCTGGCACCAGACAGGACTTTAAACAGGAGAAAGGATCATTTTTTTTACCCCAAATGAAAATAGATTACAGCACCTGGTATTCCCAGGCGTCTCCCATCCAAGTTTTAACCAGGCCCGACCGTGCTTAGCTTCCGAGATCAGACGAGATCGGGCGTGTTGACGGTGGTGTGGCCGTAAGCAATTGCTCCTGGCACCAGACAGGACTTTAAACAGGAGAAAGGATGATTTTTTTTACCCCAAATGAAAATAGCTTACAGCACCTGGTATTCCCAGGCGGTCTCCCATCCAGGTACTAACCAGGCCGGACCGTGCTTAGCTTCCGAGATCAGACGAGATCGGGCGTGTTCGCAGTGGTGTGGCCGTAAGCAATTGCTCCTGGCACCAGACAGGACTTTAAACAGGAGAAAGGATCATTTTTTTTACCCCAAATTAAAATTGATTACAGCACCTGGTATTCCCAGGCGGTCTTCCATCCAAGTACTAACCAGGCCCGACCGTGCTTAGCTTCCTAGATCAGACGAGATCGGGCGTGTTCGCGGTTGTGTGGCCGTAAGCAATTTCTCCTGGCACCAGACAGGACCTTAAACAGGAGTAAGGATGATTTTTTTTACCCCAAATGAAAATAGCTTACAGCACCTGGTATTCCCAGGCGGTCTACCATCCAGGTACTAACCAGGCCCGACCGTGCTTAGCTTCCGAGATCAGGCGAGATCGGGCGTGATCGCAGTGTTGTGGCCGTAAGCAATTGCTCCTGGCACCAGACAGGACCTTAAACAGGAGAAAGGATCATTTTTTTTACCCCAAATGAAAATAGCTTACAGCACCTTGTATTCCCAGGCGGTCTCCCATCCAGGTACTAACCAGGCCCGACCGTGCTTAGCTTCCGAGATCAGACGAGATCGGGCGTGTTCGCAGTGGTGTGGCCGTAAGCAATTTCTCCGTGCACCAGAAAGGACGTTAAACAGGAGAAAGGATGATTTTTTTTACCCCAAATGAAATTAGCTTACAGCACCTGGTATTCCCAGGCGGTCTCCCATACAGGTACTAACCAGGCCCGACCGTGCTTAGCTTCCGAGATCAGACGAGATCGGGCGTGTTCGCAGTGGTGTGGCCGTAAGCAATTGCTCCCGGCACCAGACAGGACTTTAAACAGGAGAAAGGATGATTTTTTTTACCCTAAATGAAAATAGTTTACAGCACCTGGTATTCCCAGGCGGTCTCCCATCCAAGTACTAACCAGGCCTGACCGTGCTTAGCTTCCGAGATCAGACGAGATCGGGCGTGTTCACGGTGGTGTGGCCGTAAGCAATTGCTCCGGGCACCAGACAGGACTTTAAACAGGAGAAAGGATGATTTTTTTTACCACAAATGAAAATTGCTTACAGCACCTGGTATTCCCAGGCGGTCTCTCATCCAGGTACTAACCAGGCCCGACCGTGCTTAGCTTCCGAGATCAGACGAGATCGGGCGTATTCGCAGTGGTGTGGCCGTAAGCAATTGCTCCTGGCACCAGACAGGACTTTAAACAGGAGAAAGGATCATTTTTTTTACCCCAAATGAAAATAGATTACAGCACCTGGTATTCCCAGGCGGTCTCCCATCCAAGTACTAACCAGACCCGACCGTGCTTAGCTTCCGAGATCAGACGAGAGCTTACAGCACCTGGTATTCCCAGGCGGTCTCCCATCCAGGTACTAACCAGGCCCGACCGTGCTTAGCTTCCGAGATCAGACGAGATCGGGCGTGTTCGCAGTGGTGTGGCCGTAAGCAATTGCTCCTGGCACCAGACAGGACTTTAAACAGGAGAAAGGATGATTTTTTTTACCCCAAATGAAAATAGCTTACAGCACCTGGTATTCCCAGAAGGTCTCCCATCCAGGTACTAACCAGGCCCGACCGTGCTTAGCTTCCGAGATGAGACGAGATCGGGCGTGTTCGCAGTGGTGTGGCCGTAAGGAATTGCTCCGGGCACCAGAAAGGACTTTAAACAGGAGAAAGGATGATTTTTTTTACCCCAAATGAAAATATCTTACAGCACCTGGTATTCCCAGTCGGTCTCCCATCCAGGTACTAACCAGGCCCGACCGTGCTTAGCTTCCGAGATCAGACGAGATCGGGCGTGTTCGCAGTGGTGTGGCCGTAAGCAATTGCTCCCGGCACTAGACAGGACTTTAAACAGGAGAAAGGATGATTTTTTTTACCCCAAATGAAAATAGATTACAGCACCTGGTATTCCCAGGCGGTCTCCCATCCAAGTACTAACCAGGCCTGACCGTGCTTAGCTTCCCAGATCAGACGAGATCGGGCGTGTTCACGGTGGTGTGGCCGTAAGCAATTGCTCCAGGCACCAGAAAGGATGATTTTTTTTACCCCAAATGAAAATAGCTTACAGCACCTGGTATTCCCAGGCGGTCTCCGATCCAGGTACTAACCAGGCCCGACCATGCTTAGCTTCCGAGATCAGACGAGATCGGGCGTGTTCGCAGTGGTGTGGCCGTAAGCAATTGCTCCGGGCACCAGACAGGACTTTAAACAGGAGAAAGGATGATTTTTTTTACCCCAAATGATAATAGCTTACAGCACCTGGTATTCCCAGGCGGTCTCCCATCCAGGTACTACCCAGGCCCGACCGTGCTTAGCTTCCGAGATCAGACGAGATCGGGCGTGTTCGCAGTGGTGTGGCCGTAAGCAATTGCTCCTGGCACCAGACAGGACTTTAAACAGGAGAAAGGATCATTTTCTTTACCCCAAATGATAATAGCTTACAGCACCTGGTATTCCCAGGCGGTCTCCCATCCAGGTACTAACCAGGCCCGACCGTGCTTAGCTTCCGAGATCAGACGAGATCGGGCGTGTTCGCAGTGGTGTGGCCGTAAGCAATAGCTCCTGGCACCAGACAGGACTTTAAACAGGAGAAAGGATGATTTTTTTTACCCCGAATGAAAATAGATTACAGCACCTGGTATTCCCAGGCGGTCTCCCATGCAAGTACTAACCAGGGCCGACCGTGCTTAGCTTCCGAGATCAGACGAGATCGGGCGTGTTCACGGTGGTGTGGCCGTAAGCAATTGCTCCTGGCACCAGACAGGACTTTAAACAGGAGAAAGGATGATTTTTTTTACCCCAAATGAAAATAGCTTACAGCACCTGGTATTCCCAGACGGTCTCCCATCCAGGTACTAACCAGGCCCGACCGTGCTTAGCTTCCGAGATGAGACGAGATCGGGCGTGTTCGCAGTGGTGTGGCCGTAAGCAATTGCTCCGGGCACCAGAAAGGACTTTAAACAGGAGAAAGGATGATTTTTTTTACCCCAAATGAAAATAGCTTACAGCACCTGGTATTCTAACCAGGTGCTGTAAGGTGCTGACGGCTGCTCGTCATATTGACCTATGACGAGCAGCCGTCTCGGATGAAAGAGCATCCAGATAAGCTTGGCTGATCGCCGCGGCGGCGCCAGGTGTCCCCGGTTGTAAAACCCCTTCGCAAAGGGACCGTTTTCTGGGGTTTTGTTTTAGACGGCCTTGGAAGAGGTTCATTCCAGCAGAGACGAGAGCATATCCTGGGTGGGTTGGTTGGGTTGTTGGCGCCGCTCTATCGAGCACGGTGGGTGATTTGCCTTTTCTGCTGGCGAGCGCCGTGGGGTCGTTACCCCGGCGTCTCCGTGGCCCATCGTCATAAGGTGGGGATATGAAGCTGGGTGCCAGTACTTGAGAGACTCATCTAAAAGGTATTCAACTCAGCACCAGAGGGAAAGGGTATATAACGTCAAGCCGGGAGAAATCGCAGCTACGAGCCCCAGCCGCCGAGCTACGAGCCCCAGCCCCAGGCTAGCTACGAGCCCCAGCCGCCGAGCTACGAGCCCCAGCCCCAGGCTAGCTACGAGCCCCAGCCGCCGAGCTACGAGCCCCAGCCCCAGGCTAGCTACGAGCCCCAGCCGCCGAGCTACGAGCCCCAGCCCCAGGCTAGCTACGAGCCCCAGCCGCCGAGCTACGAGCCCCAGCCCCAGGCTAGCTACGAGCCCCAGCCGCCGAGCTACGAGCCCCAGCCCCAGCCGCCGCCGAGCTACAAGCCCCAGCCGCCGCCTAGCTACAAGCCCCAGCCGCAAAGATACAGAAGTTGTATCTTTCACAAAAATTTATCTTTTACATTGGTACCGTCGACATAAGCGCCGTGTTTGGTCCACTCGCTACGGACGTCGAGCGGAAAGAATGGAGATCGAGAGAGAAGTTAAAAAGTGCATCGCATCCACATCCATGCCTCCGCTCACCTCGCCGTCCAGCTGTGACAGCTGCACCCGTCTGTCCGGAAAGATCCTGGAGCTGGAAGCAAGAATCTCTCGCCTCTACCAGATCCAGGAAGATGAGAAATTCTTGGACACCATTGTCTTCGGTCCAGCCCAATCGGACCCAAACAGAGTCTTGGGGTCAGATGTCACCGTGCCCTCAAATATTGCCCCGCCCCCTTCTACCCCAGAGCTTCTCGCTTCCGCACCCCCTCCCCCCCCTGTCCTGGAGAAGTTTTGGCCACAGCTTGGGGCCAAACCGAAGGGCCTGATTAGCTCAACCCCCCTCCACCATGAAAACTGGTCCCTGGCCAGTGGAAAAGGAAGGAAAAAATCCCCCCCACCTCTTCCATCTCTTTTTAATTTCCACCTTGAAAGTAGATATGACATCCTCAGTCAGGGAGACTTTCCTCCTTTGCCTGTATCCTCTCAACTCAGGTCCCCCACCAGGTCAGCCCCCCCCCCCTCCACCCACTGTGCCTAAGCCTCCCCCTGGGTCCCGCCGCTCCACACCCTGCTTCACTCCTGCACCCCGGGCAGGCCCTGCCAGGCTCCCAGCCTCTGGTCACACAAGGTCACAACACACTAACCCCCCCCCCTGTCACCTGGCCCCCCGCTCAACTCTCCCCCGTCCCTCTCCACCCACCAAGATAGTTGTGGGCGACTCCATCACTAGAAACATCCGTCTGCATAACTCTACTACACACTGTCTACCTGGTGCCACTGTCAATTCACTATTAGAGAAGCTCCCTGACCTGCTCCAATCAACTCCCCCCTCTGTTAACCGCATCATTGTCCATGTGGGGACAAATGACACTGCCCACCGGCAATCTGAGGTGCTCAAAGCCAGATTCAACAATCTATTTGAGTTTTTGAAAACGTGTGGTAAAACAGTTTTCATCAGTGGCCCTCTTCCCACACTCAACCTTGGTTCAGAACGTTTTAGCAGACTCCTGTCCCTCAACTCCTGGCTCCAGGCTGCCTGCAGAGAGCAGGACATCAACTACATTGACAATTTTAATTTATTCTGGAACCGTCCCTCTTTTTACCAGCGTGATGGTATCCATCCAAGCAGGTTGGGCAGCCGCGTTCTGTCTGGCAACCTCCAGCACGCGGTATTGAATGCATGACTGATAACGGCTGAATCAGCCCCCCCCACCCCTTGCAGGGGAGAAGCTCCCCCCTCCTTCTCCCTCTCCGTTCCCCCCCTTGATTCTACACGTCAACAGACTCTCCCAATCTCTAGCCATCTCCACTCATTGCCTATAACCACTTCAACTGTTGGTTCTGTCGCCCTCACCACAGCCTTTACACCATGCAATTCTCCACTCGTCATTCCTGTCTTCATCTCGCATAGACGGCGTCCTGCTCAAAGTCACCAGCATGGGGCCCATACATGTCTCCTGCGTTCACTACGCCCCTCCTCACTTCCCCCTCCCTCGACTGTTAAGATGGCACTGATCAATATCAGATCTCTTAATAATAAGACTTTTATTTTGAAAAACTTTTTTTCTGCTCACACTTTGGATTTTTTGCTGTTAACCGAAACCTGGCAAAAGCCAGGTGATGTTAGTGCCTTCTCTGAGCTCCTCCCTCCCAGCTGCTCTTTTTTCAGCTGTCCACGAGCCACTGGTCGAGGTGGTGGTGTAGCCTCTGTGTTCAAAAATAAATTCAAATGCAGGCTCATCACAACAAATACTTACTCTAGTTTTGAGCTCCAGGTTTTTGTGCTAGATAATAACTGCTCCATCCTGTGTGCCATTATCTACCGTCCCCCTAAGGCAAACCAGAATTTTATTTCTGAAATTTCTGAGTTTTTAGCAGAGTTTTTACCAAAATTTGACAAAATTCTAATCTGCGGAGATTTTAATATACATGTCTGCTGCTCAGCTAATCAATTGGGAAATGACTTCAGAGATCTTTTAGATTCTTTTGATCTCACACAATTAGTGGCCGGACCAACACATAATCTTGGCCATACATTGGATTTAATAATCACCTATGGTCTCTCGGTGTCAGTCAAAGAGATCAGTGTCACTCCCCTCTCTGACCATCTTCCCATACTCTTCGACCTAAGAGTACCATCTCCTGCAACTAAGCCCATCTTACCTCCTTGCCGTCGCCGCATTACCACCTCTTCCACTGCCAGTGATTTTGCATCAGCATTTCAAAATAGTGATCCCACTACCTTAGACAACCTGTGTTATCCTGCCTCACCTGACTGTTTCATCTCCTCCTTCCACTCTACTTGCACTTCAATTCTTGACTCTGTAGCTCCTCTAAGGATAAAATCCTCAAAGTCCAGGGCTGATCCTTGGCTGAATGATTACACTCGCGCTCTTAGGCAAGACTGTAGATTGGCAGAACGGAAATGGAAGAAGCACAAATCTCCCATTTTGCTGGGTATCTGGAGGGACAAGTTAGCTACTTTTCAGAGAGCTATGAGAGATGCAAAAGCTCTTTATCTGTCCAGACTCATCTCTACGAGCAGCAATCGTCCAAGGGTATTATTTAGTACAATAAACTCTGTCATTAATCCATCCACTAGTAGCCCTCTAGATGCTTCAACAGCAACTTGTGAAGAGTTTTTAAAATTCTTTGTTGACAAAATCGTTTCTGTTAGGGGAAAGATTACTGCTAACACCAATGTCGCAGATAATAGGCTGAATTCTGCCTCTGTGCACCCAACTGTTGTTCTTAATAATTTTGAGCCTGTTTCCCTCTCCCTCCTTTCTGAGATCGTGCAAAAGCTAAAGGCAACCACCTGTCCCTCAGACATTGTTCCCGCTAAGGTGCTGAAAGAGGTTTTTAATACTGTCGGACCTTACCTCCTTGTTTTTATCAACATGTGCCTTAGCTCAGGTACTGTCCCAGATCTTTTTAAACATGCCGTGGTCAGACCACTTCTCAAGAAACCTCACCTGGATCCCTCAGTTTTATCTAATTTTAGGCCCGTTTCTCATCTGTCTTTTTTATCTAAGGTCTTAGAGAAGGTTGTTTTTATTCAGTTACAATCTTTTCTGGAAAAAAATGCCATCTTCGAAAAATTTCAATCTGGTTTTAGATCCCGCCATAGCACTGAGTCGGCTCTACTTAAAATCCACAACGATATCCTCCTTTCAGCTGACAATAAAACCCCCATGATACTAGTCCTCCTAGACCTCACAGCAGCATTCGATACAGTAGACCACTCTATTCTCATCTCCCGTCTGTCCAATCACGTGGGCATTCAGGGTCCAGTTCTTAAATGGTTTTCCTCTTACCTCAAAACCAGGTCTTTCTCCGTTATGATTGGAGACCTCTCATCCTCCTGTGCCCCCCTCTCTTGTGGGGTTCCACAGGGTTCCATTCTCGGCCCCCTTCTTTTCACCCTCTATCTACTGCCTCTTGGAAAGATCATATCAACGCATAATCTTCATTTTCATTGTTATGCTGATGACATTCAGGTTTACCTCCCAATCATTCCAAATGCTCCAGCTGCTCTAAAATCCCTCCTCAATTGCCTAGAAGATATTAACCTGTGGTTGACAAAAAACTTTCTGCACTTGAACCAGTCAAAAATGGAATGTATTGTTTTTGGTACCTCTAATGTTTGCGAAAATGTGATTAGTAACTGTGTTTCCTCTTCCGTTGCCGCTCTTTTTAAACCTGCTGTAAGAAACCTGGGAGTTATTTTAGACCCTGGCCTTTGTTTTGATCAGCAGATTGACTCAGTAGTGAAGCTAAGTTTCTTTCAACTGCGCCTTTTAAGTAAAGTTAAACCATTCCTCAGCAGGAACGATCTTGAAATGGCTATACATGCTTTTATCAGTTCTAGGTTAGATTATTGCAATTCCCTGTACTTTGGCATTAAGCAATCATCTCTCTCCCGCCTTCAACTGGTACAAAATGTTGCAGCACGCCTCCTAACCAACACCTCCCGTTACAGTCACATCACTCCCGTTCTCTGTTCACTACATTGGCTCCCGGTTAAATTTAGAATCACTTTTAAACTGTTATTATTTGTTTTTAAAGCTATTCATGGTCTTGCTCCAGAGTATCTGTCCGATTGTTTAAAACTTAGACGACACTGTAGAGCCCTCCGGTCCTCAAAACAGCCCCTGTTAGAGGTCCCTTTCTCTAATTGCAAACAGTGGGGGGATCGGACCTTTTCAATAGCGGGACCAAAACTGTGGAACTCCCTACCCCCTGAATTCTATTTTATTGATGACTTGGCACTTTTTAAAGCACGTCTTGAAACTCATTTGTTTAAACTGGCTTTTAATATTGATTAACTTTTACCTTTTGATATGTATTTCATTGTTATGTTTTCTTGTTTTGTTTTTTCTATGCCATTTGTCACCTGAAATGTTATTTCTTTTCTGTAAAGCACTTTGATCATCTGTCCGATGTTGTAAGGTGCTATATAAATTAACTTTATTATTATTATTATTATTCCCAGACAGTCTCCCATCCAGGTACTAACCAGGCCCGACCGTGCTTAGCTTCCGAGATCAGACGAGATCGGGCGTGTTCGCAGTGGTGTGGCCGTAAGCAATTGCTCCTGGCACCAGACAGGACTTTAAACAGGAGAAAGGATGATTTTTTTTACCCCAAATGAAAATAGCTTACAGCACCTGGTATTCCCAGACGGTCTCCCATCCAGGTACTAACCAGGCCCGACCGTGCTTAGCTTCCGAGATGAGACGAGATCGGGCGTGTTCGCAGATGTGTGGCCGTAAGCAATTGCTCTGGGCACCAGAAAGGACTTTAAACAGGAGAAAGGATGATTTTTTTTACCCCAAATGAAAATAGCTTACAGCACCTGGTATTCCCAGACGGTCTCCCATCCAGGTACTAACCAGGCCCGAACGTGCTTAGCTTCCGAGATCAGACGAGATCGGGCGTGTTCGCAGTGGTGTGGCCGTAAGCAATAGCTCCTGGCACCAGACAGGACTTTAAACAGGAGAAAGGATGATTTTTTTTACCCCAAATGGAAATAGATTACAGCACCTGGTGGTCTCCCATCCAAGTACTAACCATGCCCGACCGTGCATAGCTTCAAAGATCAGACGAGATCGGGCGTGTTCACGGTGGTGTGGCCGTAAGCAATTGCTCCTGGCACCAGACAGGACTTTAAACAGGAGAAAGGATGATTTTTTTTACTCCAAATGAAAATAGCTTACAGCACCTGGTATTCCCAGACGGTCTCCCATCCAGGTACTAACCAGGCCCGACCGTGCTTAGCTTCCGAGATGAGACGAGATCGGGCGTGTTCGCAGTGGTGTGGCCGTAAGCAATTGCTCCCGGCACCAGAAAGGACTTTAAACAGGAGAAAGGATCATTTTTTTTTACCCCAAATGAAAATAGATTACAGCACCTGGTATTCCCAGGCGGTCTCCCATCCAAGTACTAACCAGGCCTGACCGTGCTTAGCTTCCGAGATCGGGCGTGTTCACGGTGGTGTGGCCGTAAGCAATTGCTCCGGGCACCAGACAGGACTTTGAACAGGAGAAAGGATGATTTTTTTTACCCCAAATGAAAATAGCTTACAGCACCTGGTATTCCCAGGCGGTCTCCCATCCAGGTACTAACCAGGCCCGACCGTGCTTAGCTTCCGAGATCAGACGAGATCGGGCGTGTTCCCGGTGGTGTGACCGTAAGCAATTTCTCCTGGCACCAGACAGGACTTTAAACATGAGAAAGGATGATTTTTTTTACCCCAAATGAAAATAGCTTACAGCACCTGGTATTCCCAGGCGGTCTCCCATCCAGGTACTAACCAGACCCGACCTTGCTTAGCTTCCGAGATCAGACGAGATCGGGCGTGTTCGCAGTGGTGTGGCCGTAAGCAATTGCTCCGGGCACCAGAAAGGACTTTTAACAGGAGAAAGGATGATTTTTTTTACCCCAAATGAAAATAGCTTACAGCACCTGGTATTCCCAGGCGGTCTCCGATCCAGGTACTAACCAGGCCCGACCATGCTTAGCTTCCGAGATCAGACGAGATCGGGCGTGTTCGCAGTGGTGTGGCCGTAAGCAATTGCTCCGGGCACCAGACAGGACTTTAAACAGGAGAAAGGATGATTTTTTTTACCCCAAATGATAATAGCTTACAGCACCTGGTATTCCCAGGCGGTCTCCCATCCAGGTACTACCCAGGCCCGACCGTGCTTAGCTTCCGAGATCAGACGAGATCGGGCGTGTTCGCAGTGGTGTGGCCGTAAGCAATTGCTCCTGGCACCAGACAGGACTTTAAACAGGAGAAAGGATCATTTTCTTTACCCCAAATGATAATAGCTTACAGCACCTGGTATTCCCAGGCGGTCTCCCATCCAGGTACTAACCAGGCCCGACCGTGCTTAGCTTCCGAGATCAGACGAGATCGGGCGTGTTCGCAGTGGTGTGGCCGTAAGCAATAGCTCCTGGCACCAGACAGGACTTTAAACAGGAGAAAGGATGATTTTTTTTACCCCGAATGAAAATAGATTACAGCACCTGGTATTCCCAGGCGGTCTCCCATGCAAGTACTAACCAGGGCCGACCGTGCTTAGCTTCCGAGATCAGACGAGATCGGGCGTGTTCACGGTGGTGTGGCCGTAAGCAATTGCTCCTGGCACCAGACAGGACTTTAAACAGGAGAAAGGATGATTTTTTTTACCCCAAATGAAAATAGCTTACAGCACCTGGTATTCCCAGACGGTCTCCCATCCAGGTACTAACCAGGCCCGACCGTGCTTAGCTTCCGAGATGAGACGAGATCGGGCGTGTTCGCAGTGGTGTGGCCGTAAGCAATTGCTCCGGGCACCAGAAAGGACTTTAAACAGGAGAAAGGATGATTTTTTTTACCCCAAATGAAAATAGCTTACAGCACCTGGTATTCTAACCAGGTGCTGTAAGGTGCTGACGGCTGCTCGTCATATTGACCTATGACGAGCAGCCGTCTCGGATGAAAGAGCATCCAGATAAGCTTGGCTGATCGCCGCGGCGGCGCCAGGTGTCCCCGGTTGTAAAACCCCTTCGCAAAGGGACCGTTTTCTGGGGTTTTGTTTTAGACGGCCTTGGAAGAGGTTCATTCCAGCAGAGACGAGAGCATATCCTGGGTGGGTTGGTTGGGTTGTTGGCGCCGCTCTATCGAGCACGGTGGGTGATTTGCCTTTTCTGCTGGCGAGCGCCGTGGGGTCGTTACCCCGGCGTCTCCGTGGCCCATCGTCATAAGGTGGGGATATGAAGCTGGGTGCCAGTACTTGAGAGACTCATCTAAAAGGTATTCAACTCAGCACCAGAGGGAAAGGGTATATAACGTCAAGCCGGGAGAAATCGCAGCTACGAGCCCCAGCCGCCGAGCTACGAGCCCCAGCCCCAGGCTAGCTACGAGCCCCAGCCGCCGAGCTACGAGCCCCAGCCCCAGGCTAGCTACGAGCCCCAGCCGCCGAGCTACGAGCCCCAGCCCCAGGCTAGCTACGAGCCCCAGCCGCCGAGCTACGAGCCCCAGCCCCAGGCTAGCTACGAGCCCCAGCCGCCGAGCTACGAGCCCCAGCCCCAGGCTAGCTACGAGCCCCAGCCGCCGAGCTACGAGCCCCAGCCCCAGCCGCCGCCGAGCTACAAGCCCCAGCCGCCGCCTAGCTACAAGCCCCAGCCGCAAAGATACAGAAGTTGTATCTTTCACAAAAATTTATCTTTTACATTGGTACCGTCGACATAAGCGCCGTGTTTGGTCCACTCGCTACGGACGTCGAGCGGAAAGAATGGAGATCGAGAGAGAAGTTAAAAAGTGCATCGCATCCACATCCATGCCTCCGCTCACCTCGCCGTCCAGCTGTGACAGCTGCACCCGTCTGTCCGGAAAGATCCTGGAGCTGGAAGCAAGAATCTCTCGCCTCTACCAGATCCAGGAAGATGAGAAATTCTTGGACACCATTGTCTTCGGTCCAGCCCAATCGGACCCAAACAGAGTCTTGGGGTCAGATGTCACCGTGCCCTCAAATATTGCCCCGCCCCCTTCTACCCCAGAGCTTCTCGCTTCCGCACCCCCTCCCCCCCCTGTCCTGGAGAAGTTTTGGCCACAGCTTGGGGCCAAACCGAAGGGCCTGATTAGCTCAACCCCCCTCCACCATGAAAACTGGTCCCTGGCCAGTGGAAAAGGAAGGAAAAAATCCCCCCCACCTCTTCCATCTCTTTTTAATTTCCACCTTGAAAGTAGATATGACATCCTCAGTCAGGGAGACTTTCCTCCTTTGCCTGTATCCTCTCAACTCAGGTCCCCCACCAGGTCAGCCCCCCCCCCCTCCACCCACTGTGCCTAAGCCTCCCCCTGGGTCCCGCCGCTCCACACCCTGCTTCACTCCTGCACCCCGGGCAGGCCCTGCCAGGCTCCCAGCCTCTGGTCACACAAGGTCACAACACACTAACCCCCGTCCCTCTCCACCCACCAAGATAGTTGTGGGCGACTCCATCACTAGAAACATCCGTCTGCATAACTCTACTACACACTGTCTACCTGGTGCCACTGTCAATTCACTATTAGAGAAGCTCCCTGACCTGCTCCAATCAACTCCCCCCTCTGTTAACCGCATCATTGTCCATGTGGGGACAAATGACACTGCCCACCGGCAATCTGAGGTGCTCAAAGCCAGATTCAACAATCTATTTGAGTTTTTGAAAACGTGTGGTAAAACAGTTTTCATCAGTGGCCCTCTTCCCACACTCAACCTTGGTTCAGAACGTTTTAGCAGACTCCTGTCCCTCAACTCCTGGCTCCAGGCTGCCTGCAGAGAGCAGGACATCAACTACATTGACAATTTTAATTTATTCTGGAACCGTCCCTCTTTTTACCAGCGTGATGGTATCCATCCAAGCAGGTTGGGCAGCCGCGTTCTGTCTGGCAACCTCCAGCACGCGGTATTGAATGCATGACTGATAACGGCTGAATCAGCCCCCCCCACCCCTTGCAGGGGAGAAGCTCCCCCCTCCTTCTCCCTCTCCGTTCCCCCCCTTGATTCTACACGTCAACAGACTCTCCCAATCTCTAGCCATCTCCACTCATTGCCTATAACCACTTCAACTGTTGGTTCTGTCGCCCTCACCACAGCCTTTACACCATGCAATTCTCCACTCGTCATTCCTGTCTTCATCTCGCATAGACGGCGTCCTGCTCAAAGTCACCAGCATGGGGCCCATACATGTCTCCTGCGTTCATTACGCCCCTCCTCACTTCCCCCTCCCTCGACTGTTAAGATGGCACTGATCAATATCAGATCTCTTAATAATAAGACTTTTATTTTGAAAAACTTTTTTTCTGCTCACACTTTGGATTTTTTGCTGTTAACCGAAACCTGGCAAAAGCCAGGTGATGTTAGTGCCTTCTCTGAGCTCCTCCCTCCCAGCTGCTCTTTTTTCAGCTGTCCACGAGCCACTGGTCGAGGTGGTGGTGTAGCCTCTGTGTTCAAAAATAAATTCAAATGCAGGCTCATCACAACAAATACTTACTCTAGTTTTGAGCTCCAGGTTTTTGTGCTAGATAATAACTGCTCCATCCTGTGTGCCATTATCTACCGTCCCCCTAAGGCAAACCAGAATTTTATTTCTGAAATTTCTGAGTTTTTAGCAGAGTTTTTACCAAAATTTGACAAAATTCTAATCTGCGGAGATTTTAATATACATGTCTGCTGCTCAGCTAATCAATTGGGAAATGACTTCAGAGATCTTTTAGATTCTTTTGATCTCACACAATTAGTGGCCGGACCAACACATAATCTTGGCCATACATTGGATTTAATAATCACCTATGGTCTCTCGGTGTCAGTCAAAGAGATCAGTGTCACTCCCCTCTCTGACCATCTTCCCATACTCTTCGACCTAAGAGTACCATCTCCTGCAACTAAGCCCATCTTACCTCCTTGCCGTCGCCGCATTACCACCTCTTCCACTGCCAGTGATTTTGCATCAGCATTTCAAAATAGTGATCCCACTACCTTAGACAACCTGTGTTATCCTGCCTCACCTGACTGTTTCATCTCCTCCTTCCACTCTACTTGCACTTCAATTCTTGACTCTGTAGCTCCTCTAAGGATAAAATCCTCAAAGTCCAGGGCTGATCCTTGGCTGAATGATTACACTCGCGCTCTTAGGCAAGACTGTAGATTGGCAGAACGGAAATGGAAGAAGCACAAATCTCCCATTTTGCTGGGTATCTGGAGGGACAAGTTAGCTACTTTTCAGAGAGCTATGAGAGATGCAAAAGCTCTTTATCTGTCCAGACTCATCTCTACGAGCAGCAATCGTCCAAGGGTATTATTTAGTACAATAAACTCTGTCATTAATCCATCCACTAGTAGCCCTCTAGATGCTTCAACAGCAACTTGTGAAGAGTTTTTAAAATTCTTTGTTGACAAAATCGTTTCTGTTAGGGGAAAGATTACTGCTAACACCAATGTCGCAGATAATAGGCTGAATTCTGCCTCTGTGCACCCAACTGTTGTTCTTAATAATTTTGAGCCTGTTTCCCTCTCCCTCCTTTCTGAGATCGTGCAAAAGCTAAAGGCAACCACCTGTCCCTCAGACATTGTTCCCGCTAAGGTGCTGAAAGAGGTTTTTAATACTGTCGGACCTTACCTCCTTGTTTTTATCAACATGTGCCTTAGCTCAGGTACTGTCCCAGATCTTTTTAAACATGCCGTGGTCAGACCACTTCTCAAGAAACCTCACCTGGATCCCTCAGTTTTATCTAATTTTAGGCCCGTTTCTCATCTGTCTTTTTTATCTAAGGTCTTAGAGAAGGTTGTTTTTATTCAGTTACAATCTTTTCTGGAAAAAAATGCCATCTTCGAAAAATTTCAATCTGGTTTTAGATCCCGCCATAGCACTGAGTCGGCTCTACTTAAAATCCACAACGATATCCTCCTTTCAGCTGACAATAAAACCCCCATGATACTAGTCCTCCTAGACCTCACAGCAGCATTCGATACAGTAGACCACTCTATTCTCATCTCCCGTCTGTCCAATCACGTGGGCATTCAGGGTCCAGTTCTTAAATGGTTTTCCTCTTACCTCAAAACCAGGTCTTTCTCCGTTATGATTGGAGACCTCTCATCCTCCTGTGCCCCCCTCTCTTGTGGGGTTCCACAGGGTTCCATTCTCGGCCCCCTTCTTTTCACCCTCTATCTACTGCCTCTTGGAAAGATCATATCAACGCATAATCTTCATTTTCATTGTTATGCTGATGACATTCAGGTTTACCTCCCAATCATTCCAAATGCTCCAGCTGCTCTAAAATCCCTCCTCAATTGCCTAGAAGATATTAACCTGTGGTTGACAAAAAACTTTCTGCACTTGAACCAGTCAAAAATGGAATGTATTGTTTTTGGTACCTCTAATGTTTGCGAAAATGTGATTAGTAACTGTGTTTCCTCTTCCGTTGCCGCTCTTTTTAAACCTGCTGTAAGAAACCTGGGAGTTATTTTAGACCCTGGCCTTTGTTTTGATCAGCAGATTGACTCAGTAGTGAAGCTAAGTTTCTTTCAACTGCGCCTTTTAAGTAAAGTTAAACCATTCCTCAGCAGGAACGATCTTGAAATGGCTATACATGCTTTTATCAGTTCTAGGTTAGATTATTGCAATTCCCTGTACTTTGGCATTAAGCAATCATCTCTCTCCCGCCTTCAACTGGTACAAAATGTTGCAGCACGCCTCCTAACCAACACCTCCCGTTACAGTCACATCACTCCCGTTCTCTGTTCACTACATTGGCTCCCGGTTAAATTTAGAATCACTTTTAAACTGTTATTATTTGTTTTTAAAGCTATTCATGGTCTTGCTCCAGAGTATCTGTCCGATTGTTTAAAACTTAGACGACACTGTAGAGCCCTCCGGTCCTCAAAACAGCCCCTGTTAGAGGTCCCTTTCTCTAATTGCAAACAGTGGGGGGATCGGACCTTTTCAATAGCGGGACCAAAACTGTGGAACTCCCTACCCCCTGAATTCTATTTTATTGATGACTTGGCACTTTTTAAAGCACGTCTTGAAACTCATTTGTTTAAACTGGCTTTTAATATTGATTAACTTTTACCTTTTGATATGTATTTCATTGTTATGTTTTCTTGTTTTGTTTTTTCTATGCCATTTGTCACCTGAAATGTTATTTCTTTTCTGTAAAGCACTTTGATCATCTGTCCGATGTTGTAAGGTGCTATATAAATTAACTTTATTATTATTATTATTATTCCCAGACAGTCTCCCATCCAGGTACTAACCAGGCCCGACTGTGCTTAGCTTCCGAGATCAGACGAGATCGGGCGTGTTCGCAGTGGTGTGGCCGTAAGCAAAAGCTCCTGGCACCAGACAGGACTTTAAACAGGAGAAAGGATGATTTTTTTTACCCCAAATGAAAATAGATTACAGCACCTGGTATTCCCAGGCTGTCTCCCATCCAAGTACTAACCAGGCCCGACCGTGCTTAGCTTCCGAGATCAGACGAGATCGGGCG
>NC_140271.1:19094882-19099882 GCF_964030765.1 Micromesistius poutassou | reverse complement strand
ACGAGATCGGGCGTGTTCACGGTGGTGTGGCCTTAAGCAAATACTCATGGCACCAGACAGGACTTTAAACAGGAGAAAGGATGATTTTTTTTACCACAAATGAAAATAGATCACAGCACCTGGTATTCCCAGGCGGTCTCCCATCCAAGTACTAACCAGGCCCGACCGTGCTTAGCTTCCGAGATCAGACGAGATCGGGCGTGTTCACGGTGGTGTGGCCTTAAGCAATTGCACCTGGCACCAGACAGGACTTTAAACAGGTGAAAGGATGATTTTTTTTACCCCAAATGAAAATAGATTACAGCACCTGGTATTCCCAGGCGGTCTCCCATCCAAGTACTAACCAAGCACGACCGTGCTTAGCTTCCAAGATCAGACGAGATCGGGCGTGTTCGCGGTGGTGTGGCCCTAAGCAATTACTCCTGGCACCAGACAGGACTTTAAACAGGAGAAAGGATGATTTTTTTTTACCCCATATGAAAATAGCTTACAGCACCTGGTATTCCCAGGCGGTCTCCCATCCAGGTACTAACCAGGCCCGACCGTGCTTAGCTTCCGAGATCAGACGAGATCGATGGGAGACCGCCTGGGAACACCAGGTGCGGTAAGAGAATTTCATTTGGGGTAAAAAAAATCATCCTTTCTCCTGTTTAAAGTCCTGTCTGGTGCCAGGAGGAATTGCTTACGGCCACACCACTGCGAACACGCCCGATCTCGTCTGATCTCGGAAGCTAAGCACGGTCGGGCCTGGTTAGTACCTGGATGGGAGACCGCCTGGTAATATCAGGTGCTGTATTCATTTGGGGTAAAAAAAATCATCATTTCTCCTGTTTAAAGTCCTGTCTGGTGCCAGGAGCAATTGCTTACGGCCACACCACCGTGAACACGCCCGATCTCGTCTGATCTCGGAAGCTATGCATGGTCGGGCCTGGTTAGTACCTGGATGGGAGACCGCCTGGGAATACAAGGTGCTGTAATCTATTTTCATTTGGGGTAAAAAAATCATCCTTTCTCCTGTTTAAAGTCCTGTCTGGTGCCAGGAGCAATTGCTTACGGCCACACCACCGGGAACACGCCCGCTCTTTTCTGATCTCGGAAGCAAAGAACGGTCGGGCCTGGTTAGTACCTGGATGGGAGACCGCCTAGGAATACCAGGTGCTGTAAGCTATTTTCATTTGGGGTAAAAAAAATCATCCTTTCTCCTGTTTAAAGTCCTGTCTGGTGCCAGGAGCAATTGCTTACGGCCACACCACCGTGAACACGCCCAATCTCGTCTGATCTCGGAAGCTAAGCACGGTCGGGCCTGGTTAGTACATGGATGGGAGACCGCCTGGGAATACCAGGTGCTGTAAGCAATTTTCATTTGGGGTAAAAAAAATGATCCTTTCTCCTGTTTAAAGTCCTGTCTGGTGCCAGGAGCAATTGCTTACGGCCACACCACCGTGAACACGCCCGATCTCGTCTGATCTCGGAAGCTAAGCACGGTCGGGCCTGGTTAGTACATGGATGGGAGACCGCCTGGGAATACCAGGTGCTGTAAGCTATTTTCGTTTGGGGTAAAAAAAATCATCCTTTCTCCTGTTTAAAGTCCTGTCTGGTGACAGGAGCAATTGCTTACGGCCACACCACCGTGAACACGCCCGATCTCGTCTGATTTCGGAAGCTAAGCACGGTCGGGCCTGGTTAGTACTTGGATGGGAGACCGCCTGGGAATACCAGGTGCTATAATCTATTTTCATTTGGGGTAAAAAAAATGATCCTTTCTCCTGTTTAAAGTCCTGTCTGGTGCCAGGAGCAATTCCTTACGGCCACACCACCGCGAACACGCCCGATCTCGTCTGATCTCGGAAGCTAAGCACGGTCGGGCCTGGTTAGTACCTGGATGGGAGACCGCCTGGTAATATCAGGTGCTGTATTCATTTGGGGTAAAAAAAATGATCCTTTCTCCTGTTTAAAGTCCTGTCTGGTGCCAGGAGCAATTGCTTACGGCCACACCACCGTGAACACGCCCAATCTCGTCTGATCTCGGAAGCTAAGCACGGTCGGGCCTGGTTAGTACATGGATGGGAGACCGCCTGGGAATTCCAGGTGCTGTAAGCTATTTTCATTTGGGGTAAAAAAAATCATCCTTTCTCCTGTTTAAAGTCCTGTCTGGTGCGAGGAGAAATTGCTTACGGCCACACCACCGCGAATACGCCCGATCTCGTCTGATCTAGGAAGCTAAGCACGGTCGGGCCTGGTTAGTACCTGGATGGGAGACCGTCTGGTAATATCAGGTGCTGTATTCATTTGGGGTAAAAAAAATCATCCTTTCTCCTGTTTAAAGTCCTGTCTGGTGCCAGGAGCTATTGCTTACGGCCACACCACTGCGAACACGCCCGATCTCGTCTGATCTCGGAAGCTAAGCACGGTCGGGCCTGGTTAGTACCTGGATGGGAGAACGCCTGGGAATACCAGGTGCTGTAAGCTATTTTCATTTGGGGTAACAAAAATCATCCTTTCTCCTGTTTAAAGTCCTTTCTGGTGCCCGGAGAAATTGCTTACGGCCACACCACTGCGAACACGCCCGATCTCGTCTGATCTCGGAAGCTAAGCACGGTCGGGCCTGGTTAGTACCTGGATGGGAGACCGCCTGGGAATACCAGGTGCTGTAAGCTATTTTCATTTGGGGTAAAAAAAATCACCCTTTCTCCTGTTTAAGGTCCTGTCTGGTGCCAGGAGAAATTGCTTACGGCCACACCACCGTGAACACGCCCAATCTTGTCTGATCTAGGAAGCTAAGCACGGTCGGGCCTGGTTAGTACCTGGATGGGAAACCGCCTGGGAATACCAGGTGCTGTAAGCAATTTTCATTTGGGGTAAAAAAAATCATCCTTTCTCCTGTTTAAAGTCCTGTCTGGTGCCAGGAGCAATTGCTTACGGCCAAACCACCGGGAACACGCCCAATCTCGTCTGATCTCGGAAGCTAAGAACGGTCGGGCCTGGTTAGTACCTGGATGGGAGACCGCCTAGGAATACCAGGTGCTGTAAGCTATTTTCATTTGGGGTAAAAAAAATCATCCTTTCTCCTGTTTAAAGTCCTGTCTGGTGCCAGGAGCAATTGCTTACAGCCACACCACCGTGAACACGCCCGATCTCTTCTGATTTCGGAAGCTAAGCACGGTCGGGCCTGGTTAGTACTTGGATGGGAGACCGCCTGGGAATACCAGGTGCTGTAATCTATTTTCATTTGGGGTAAAAAAAATGATCCTTTCTCCTGTTTAATGTCCTGTCTGGTGCCAGGAGCAATTCCTTACGGCCACACCACTGCGAACACGCCCGATCTCGTCTGATCTCGGAAGCTAAGCACGGTCGGGCCTGGTTAGTACCTGGATGGGAGACCGCCTGGTAATATCAGGTGCTGTATTCATTTGGGGTAAAAAAAATCATCCTTTCTCCTGTTTAACGTCCTGTCTGGTGCCAGGAGTAAATGCTTACGGCCACACCACTGCGACCACGCCCGATATCGTCTGATCTCGGAAGCTAAGCACGGTCGGGCCTGGTTAGTACCTGGATGGGAGACCGACTGGGAATACCAGGTGCTGTAATCTATTTTCATTTGGGGTAAAAAAAAATGATCCTTTCTCCTGTTTAAAGTCCTGTCTGGTGCCAGGAGCAATTGCTTACGGCCACACCACTGCGAACACGCCCGATCTCGTCTGATCTCGGAAGCTAAGCACGGTCGGGCCTGGTTAGTACTTGGATGGGAGACCGCTTGGGAATACCAGGTGCTGTAATCTATTTTCATTAGGGGTAAAAAAAAATGATCCTTTCTCCTGTTTAAAGTCCTGTCTGGTGCCAGGAGTAATTGCTTACGGCCACACCACTGCGAACACGTCTGATCTCGGAAGCTAAGCACGGTCGGGCCTGGTTAGTACCTGAATGGGAGACCGCCTGGGAATACCAGGTGCTCTAAGCTATTCTCATTTGGGGTAAAAAAAATCATCCTTTCTCCTGTTTAAAGTCCTGTCTGGTGCCAGGAGCAATTGCTTACGGCCACACCACTGCGAACACGCCCGATCTCGTCTGATCTCGGAAGCTAAGCACGGTCGGGCCTGGTTATTACCTGGATGGGAGACCGCCTGGGAATACCAGGTGCTGTAAGCTATTTTCATTTGGGGTAAAAAAAAATCATCCTTTCTCCTGTTTAAAGTCCTGTCTGGTGCCAGGAGTAATTGCTTACGGCCACACCACCGTGAACACGCCCGATCTCGTCTGATCTCGGAAGCTAAGCACTGTCGGGCCTGGTTAGTACCTGGATGGGAGACCGCCTGGGAATACCAGGTGCTGTAAGCTTTTTTCATTTGGGGTAAAAAAAATCATCCTTTCTCCTGTTTAAAGTCCTGTCTGGTGCCAGGAGCAAATGCTTACGGCCACACCACCGTGAACACGCCCGATCTCGTCTGATCTCGGAAGCTAAGCACGGTCGGGCCTGGTAAGTACTTGGATGGGAGACCGCCTGGGAATACCAGGTGCTGTAATCTATTTTCATTTGGGGTAAAAAAAATGATCCTTTCTCCTGTTTAAAGTCCTGTCTGGTGCCAGGAGTAATTGCTTACGGCCACACCACCGTGAACACGCCCGATCTCGTCTGATATCGGAAGCTAAGCACGGTCGGGCCTGGTTAGTACTTGGATGGGAGACCGCTTGGGAATACCAGGTGCTGTAATCTATTTTCATTTGGGGTAAAAAAAATCATCCTTTCTCCTCTTTAAAGTCCTGTCTGGTGCCGGGAGCAATTGCTTACGGCCACACCACTGCGAACACGCCCGATCTCGTCTGATCTCGGAAGCTAAGCACGGTCGGGCCTGGTTAGTACCTGGATGGGAGACCGCCTGGGAATACCAGGTGCTGTAAGCTATTTTCATTTGGGGTAAAAAAAATCATCCTTTCTCCTGTTTAAAGTCCTGTCTGGTGCCAGGAGCAATTGCTTACGGCCACACCACCGGGAACACGCCCGA
>NC_140271.1:19087382-19089882 GCF_964030765.1 Micromesistius poutassou | reverse complement strand
TCTCCTGTTTAAAGTCCTGTCTGGTGCCAGGAGCAATTGCTTACGGCCACACCACCGTGAACACGGCCGATCTCGACTGATCTCGGTAGCTAAGCACGGTCGGGCCTGGTTAGTACTTGGATGGGAGACCGCCTGGGAATACCAGGTGCTGTAATCTATTTTCATTTGGGGTAAAAAAAATGATCCTTTCTCCTGTTTAAAGTCCTGTTTGGTGCCAGGAGCAATTGCTTACGGCCACACCACTGCGAACCCGCCCAATCTCGTCTGATCTCGGAAGCTAAGCACGGTCGGGCCTGGTTAGTACCTGGATGGGAGACCGCCTGGGAATACCAGGTGCTGTAATCTATTTTCATTTGGGGTAAAAAAAATGATCCTTTCTCCTGTTTAAAGTCCTGTCTGGTGCCAGGAGTAATTGCTTACGGCCACACCACTGCGAACACGCCCGATCTCGTCTGATCTCGGAAGCTAAGCACGGTCGGGCCTGGTTAGTACCTGGATGGGAGACCGCCTGGGAATACCAGGTGCTGTAAGCTATTTTTATTTGGGGTAAAAAAAATCATCCTTTCTCCTGTTTAAAGTCCTGTCTGGTGCGAGGAGCAATTGCTTACGGCCACACCACCGTGAACACGCCGGATCTCGTCTGATCTCGGAAGCTAAGCACGATCGGGCCTGGTTAGTACTTGGATGGGAGACCGCCTGGGAATACCAGGTGCTGTAAGCTATTTTCAATTGGGGTAAAAAAAAATCATCCTTTCTCCGGTTTAAAGTCCTGTCTGGTGCCAGGAGCAATTGCTTACGGCCACACCACCGTGAACACGCCCGATCTCGTCTGATCTCGGAAGCTAAGCACGGTCGGGCCTGGTAAGAACTTGGATGGGAGTCCGCCTGGGAATACCAGGTGCTGTAATCTATTTTCATTTGGGGTAAAAAAAATGATCCTTTCTCCTGTTTAAAGTCCTGTCTGGTGACAGGAGCAATTGCTTACGGCCACACCACTGCGAACACGCCCGATCTCGTCTGATCTCGGAAGCTATGCACGGTCGGGCCTGGTTAGTACCTGGATGGGAGACCGCCTGGGAATACCAGGTGCTGTAAGCTATTTTCATTTAGGGTAAAAAAAATCATCCTTTCTCCTGTTTAAAGTCCTGTCTGGTGCCAGGAGTAATTGCTTACGGCCACACCACCGCGAACACGCCCAATCTCGTCTGATCTCGGAAGCTAAGCACGGTCGGGCCTGGTTAGTACTTGGATGGGAAACTGCCTGGGAATACCAGGTGCTGTAATCTATTTTCATTTGGGGTAAAAAAAATGATCCTTTCTCCTGTTTAAAGTCCTGCCTGGTGCCAGGAGCAATTGCTTACGGCCACACCACTGCGAACACGCCCGATCTCGTCTGATCTCGGAAGCTAAGCACGGTCGGGCCTGGTTAGTACTTGGATGGGAGACCGCCTGGGAATACCAGGTGCTGTAATCTATTTTCATTTGGGGTAAAAAAAATGATCCTTTCTCCTGTTTAAAGCCCTGTCTGGTGCCAGGAGCAATTGCTTACGGCCACACCACTGCGAATACGTCTGATCTCGGAAGCTAAGCACGGTCGGGCCTGGTTAGTACCTGGATGGGGGACCGCCTGGGAATACCAGGTGCTGTAAGCTATTTTCATTTGGGGTAAAAAAAATCATCCTTTCTCCTGTTTAAAGTCCTGTCTGGTGCCCGGAGCAATTGATTACGGCCACACCACCGTGAACACGCCCGATCTCGTCTGATCTTGGAAGCTAAGCACGGTCAGGCCTGGTTAGTACTTGGATGGGAGACCGCCTGGGAATACCAGGTGCTGTAATCTATTTTCATTTGGGGTAAAAAAAATGATCCTTTCTCCTGTTTAAAGTCCTGTCTGGTGCCAGGAGCAATTGCTTACGGCCACACCACTGCGAACACGCCCGATCTCGTCTGATCTCGGAAGCTAAGCACGGTCGGGCCTGGTTAGTACCTGAATGGGAGACCGCCTGGGAATACCAGGTGCTGTAAGCTATTTTCATTTGGGGTAAAAAAAATGATCCTTTCTCCTGTTTAAAGTCCTGTCTGGTGACAGGAGCAATTGCTTACGGCCACACCACTGCGAACACGCCCGATCTCGTCTGATCTCGGAAGCTAAGCACGGTCGGGCCTGGTTAGTACCTGGATGGGAGACCGCCTGGGAATACCAGGTGCTGTAAGCTATTTTCATTTGGGGTAAAAAAAATGATCCTTTCTCCTGTTTAAAGTCCTGTCTGGTGCCAGGAGTAATTGCTTACGGCCACACCACTGCGAACACGCCCGATCTCGTCTGATCTCGGAAGCTAAGCACGGTCGGGCCTGGTTAGTACCTGGATGGGAGACCGCCTGGGAATACCAGGTGCTGTAAGCTATTTTCATTTGGGGTAAAAAAAATGATCCTTTCTCCTGTTTAAAGTCCTGTCTGGTGCCAGGAGTAATTGCTTACGGCCACACCACTGCGAACACG
>NC_140271.1:19079882-19082382 GCF_964030765.1 Micromesistius poutassou | reverse complement strand
ATCCTTTCTCATGTTTAAAGTCCTGTCTGGTGCCAGGAGCAATTGCTTACGGCCACACCACTGCGAACACGCCCAATCTCGTCTGATCTCGGAAGCTAAGCATGGTCGGGCCTGGTTAGTACCTGGATGGGAGACCGCCTGGGAATACCAGGTGCTGTAAGCTATTTTCATTTGGGGTAAAAAAAATCATCCTTTCTCCTGTTTAAAGTCCTGTCTGGTGCCAGGAGCAAATGCTTACGGCCAAACCACCGTGAACACGCCCGATCTCGTCTGATCTCGGAAGCTAAGCACGGTCGGGCATGGTTAGTACTTGGATGGGAGACCGCCTGGGAATACCAGGTGCTGTAATCTATTTTCATTTGGGGTAAAAAAAATGATCCGTTCTCCTGTTTAAAGTCCTGTCTGGTGCCAGGAGCAATTGCTTACGGCCACACCACTGCGAACACGCCCGATCTCGTCTGATCTCGGAAGCTAAGCACGGTCAGGCCTGGTTAGTACCTGGATGGGAGACCGCCTGGGAATACCAGGTGCTGTAAGCTATTTTCATTTGGGGTAAAAAAAATCATCCTTTCTCCTGTTTAAAGTCCTGTCTGGTGCCAGGAGCTATTGCTTACGGCCACACCACTACGAACACGCCCGATCTCGTCTGATCTCGGAAGCTAAGCACGGTCGGGCCTGGTTAGTAGCTGGATGGGAGACCGTCTGGGAATATCAGGTGTTGTAAGCTATTTTCATTTGGGGTAAAAAAAATCATCCTTTCTCCTGTTTAAAGTCCTGTCTGGTGCCAGGAGCAATTGCTTACGGCCACACCATCGGGAACACGCCCGATCTCATCTGATCTCGGAAGCTAAGAACGGTCGGACCTGGTTAGTACCTGGATGGGAGACCGCGTAGGAATACCAGGTGCTGTAAGCGATTTTATTTGGGGTAAAAAAAATCATCCTTTCTCCTGTTTAAAGTCCTGTCTGGTGCTAGGAGTAATTGCTTACGGCCACACCACCGTGAACACGCCCGATCTCGTCTGATCTCGGAAGCTAAGCACGGTCGGGCCTGGTTAGTACTTGGATGGGAGACCGCTTGGGAATACCAGGTGCTGTAATCTATTTTCATTTGGGGTAAAAAAAATGATCCTTTCTCCTGTTTAAAGTCCTGTCTGGTGCCAGGAGTAATTGCTTACGGCCACACCACTGCGAACACGCCCGATCTCGTCTGATCTCGGAAGCTAAGCACGGTCGGGCCTGGTTAGTACCTGGATGGGAGACCGCCTGGGAATACCAGGTGCTGTAAGCTATTTTTATTTGGGGTAAAAAAAATCATCCTTTCTCCTGTTTAAAGTCCTGTCTGGTGCCAGGAGCAATTGCTTACGGCCACACCACCGTGAACACGCCGGATCTCGTCTGATCTCGGAAGCTAAGCACGATCGGGCCTGGTTAGTACTTGGATGGGAGACCGCCTGGGAATACCAGGTGCTGTAATCTATTTTCATTTGGGGTAAAAAAAATGATCCGTTCTCCTGTTTAAAGTCCTGTCTGGTGCCCGGAGCAATTGCTTACGGCCACACCACTGCGAACACGCCCGATCTCGTCTGATCTCGGAAGCTAAGCACGTCAGGCCTGGTTAGTACCTGGATGGGAGACCGCCTGGGAATACCAGGTGCTGTAAGCTATTTTCATTTGGGGTAAAAAAAATGATCCTTTCTCCTGTTTAAAGTCCTGTCTGGTGCCAGGAGCAATTGCTTACGGCCACACCACCGCGAACACTCCCGATCTCGTCTGATTTCGGAAGCTAAGCTCGGTCGGGCCTGGTTAGTACCTGGATGGGAGACCGCCTCGGAATACCAGGTGCTGTAATCTATTTTCATTTGGGGTAAAAAAAATGATCCTTTCTCCTGTTTAAAGTCCTGTCTGGTGCCAGGAGCAATTGCTTACGGCCACACCACCGCGAACACTCCCGATCTCGTCTGATCTCGGAAGCCAAGCACGGTCGGGCCTGGTTAGTACCTGGATGGGAGACCGCCTCGGAATACCAGGTGCTGTAATCTATTTTCATTTGGGGTAAAAAAAATGATCCTTTCTCATGTTTAAAGTCCTGTCTGGTGCCAGGAGCAATTGCTTACGGCCACACCACTGCGAACACGCCCAATCTCGTCTGATCTCGGAAGCTAAGCATGGTCGGGCCTGGTTAGTACCTGGATGGGAGACCGCCTGGGAATACCAGGTGCTGTAAGCTATTTTCATTTGGGGTAAAAAAAATCATCCTTTCTCCTGTTTAAAGTCCTGTCTGGTGCCAGGAGCAAATGCTTACGGCCAAACCACCGTGAACACGCCCGATCTCGTCTGATCTCGGAAGCTAAGCACGGTCGGGCATGGTTAGTACTTGGATGGGAGACCGCCTGGGAATACCAGGTGCTGTAATCTATTTTCATTTGGGGTAAAAAAAATGATCCGTTCTCCTGTTTAAAGTCCTGTCTGGTGCCAGGAGCAATTGCTTACGGCCACAC
>NC_140271.1:19059882-19074882 GCF_964030765.1 Micromesistius poutassou | reverse complement strand
CCTTTCTGATGTTTAAAGTCCTGTCTGGTGCCAGGAGCAATTGCTTACGGCCACACCACCGGGAACAAGCCCGATCTCGTCTGATCTCGGAAGCTAAGAACGGTCGGGCCTGGTTAGTACCTGGATGGGAGACCGCCTAGGATTACCAGGTGCTGTAAGCGATTTACATTTGGGGTAAAAAAAATGATCCTTTCTCCTGTTTAAAGTCCTGTCTGGTGCCAGGAGCAATTGCTTACGGCCACACCACCGTGAACACGCCCGATCTCTTCTGATTACGGAAGCTAAGCACAGTCGGGCCTGGTTAGTACTTGGATGGGAGACCGCCTGGGAATACCAGGTGCTATAATCTATTTTCATTTGGGGTAAAAAAAATGATCCTTTCTCCTGTTTAAAGTCCTGTCTGGTGCCAGGAGCAATTCCTTACGGCCACACCACTGCGAACACGCCCGATCTCGTCTGATCTCGGAAGCTAAGCACGGTCGGGCCTGGTTAGTACCTGGATGGGAGACCGCCTGGTAATATCAGGTGCTGTATTCATTTGGGGTAAAAAAAATCATCCTTTCTCCTGTTTAAAGTCCTGTCTGGTGCCAGGATCAATTGCTTAAGGCCACACCACCGTGAACACCCCCGATCTCGTCTGATCTCGGAAGCTAAGCACGGTCAGGCCTGGTTAGTACTTGGATGGGAGACCACCTGGGAATACCAGGTGCTGTAATCTATTTTCATTTGGGGTAAAAAAAATGATCCTTTCTCATGTTTAAAGTCCTGTCTGGTGCCAGGAGCAATTGCTTACGGCCACACCACTGCGAACACGCCCGATCTCGTCTGATCTCGGAAGCTAAGCACGGTCGGGCCTGGTTAGTACCTGGATGGGAGACCGCCTGGGAATAACAGGTGCTGTAAGCTATTTTCATTTGGGGTAAAAAAAATGATCCTTTCTCCTGTTTAAAGTCCTGTCTGGTGCCAGGAGCAATTGCTTACGGCCACACCACCGTGAACACGCCCGATCTCGTCTGATCTCGGAAGCTAAGCACGGTTGGGCCTGGTTAGTACCTGGATGGGAGACCGCCTGGGAATACCAGGTGCTGTAAGCTATTTTCATTTGGGGTAAAAAAAATCATCCTTTCTCCTGTTTAAAGTCCTGTCTGGTGCCCGGAGCAATTGCTTACGGCCACCCCACCGTGAACACGCCCGATCTCGTCTGATCTCGGAAGCTAAGCACGGTCGGGCCTGGTTAGTACTTGGATGGGAGACAGCCTGGGAATACCAGGTGCTGTAATCTATTTTCATTTGGGGTAAAAAAAATGATCCTTTCTCCTGTTTAAAGACCTGTCTGGTGCCATGAGCAATTGCTTACGGCCACACCACCGCGAACACGCCCGATCTCGTCTGATCTCGGAAGCTAAGCACGGTCGGGCCTGGTTAGTACTTGGATGGGAGACCGCCTGGGAATACCAGGTGCTGTAATGTATTTTCATTTGGGGTAAAAAAAATCATCCTTTCTCCTGTTTAAAGTCCTGTCTGGTGCCCGGAACAATTGCTTACGGCCACCCCACCGTGAACACGCCCGATCTCGTCTGATCTCGGAAGCTAAGCACGGTCGGGCCTGGTTAGTACTTGGATGGGAGACCGCCTGGGAATACCAGGTGCTGTAATCTATTTTCATTTGGGGTAAAAAAAATGATCCTTTCTCCTGTTTAAAGACCTGTCTGGTGCCATGAGCAATTGCTTACGGCCACACCACCGCGAACACGCCCGATCTCGTCTGATCTCGGAAGCTAAGCACGGTCGGGCATGCTAAGTACTTGGATGGGAGACCGCCTGGGAATACCAGGTGCTGTAATCTATTTTCATTTGGGGTAAAAAAAATGATCCTTTCTCCTGTTTAAAGTCCTGTCTGGTGCCAGGAGCAATTGCTTACGGCCACACCACCGTGAACATGCCCGATCTCGTCTGATCTCGGAAGCTGAGCACGGTCGGGGCTGGTTAGTACTTGGATGGGAGACCGCCTGGGAAAACCAGGTGCTGTAATCTATTTTCATTTGGGGTAAAAAAAATGATCCTTTCTCCTGTTTAAAGTCCTGTCTGGTGCCAGGAGCAATTGCTTACGGCCACACCACTGCGAACACGCCCGATCTCGTCTGATCTCGGAAGCTAAGCACGGTCGGGCTTGGTTAGTACCTGGATGGGAGACCGCCTGGGAATACCAGGTGCTGTAAGCTATTTTCATTTGGGGTAAAAAAAATGATCCTTTCTCCTGTTTAAAGTCCTGTCTGGTGCCAGGAGTAATTGCTTGCGGCCACACCACCGTGAACACGCCCGATCTCGTCTGATCTCGGAAGCTAAGCGCGGTCGGGCCTGGTTAGTACTTGGATGGGAGACCACCTGGGAATACCAGGTGTTGTAATCTATTTTCATTTGGGGTAAAAAAAATCATCCTTTCTCCTGTTTAAAGTCCTGTCTGGTGCCAGGAGCAATTGCTTACGGCCACACCACTGCGAACACGCCCGATCTCGTCTGATCTCGGAAGCTAAGCACGGTCGGGCCTGGTTAGTACCTGGATGGGAGACCGCCTGGGAATAACAGGTACTGTAAGCTATTTTCATTTGGGGTAAAAAAAATCATCCTTTCTCCTGTTTAAAGTCCTGTCTGTTGCCAGGAGCAATTGCTTACGGCCACACCACCGGGAACACGCCCGATCTCGTCTGATCTCGGAAGCTAAGCACGGTCGGGCCTGGTTAGTACTTGGATGGAAGACCGCCCGGGAATACCAGGTGCTGTAATCTATTTTCATTTGGGGTAAAAAAAATCATCCTTTCTCCTTTTTAAAGTCCTGTCTGGTGCCAGGAGCAATTGCTTACGGCCACCCCACCGTGAACACGCCCGATCTCGTCTGATCTTGGAAGCTAAGCACGGTCGGGCCTGGTTAGTACTTGGATGGGAGACCGCCTGGGAATACCAGGTGCTGTGATCTATTTTCATTTGGGGTAAAAAAAATGATCCTTTCTCCTGTTTAAAGACCTGTCTGGTGCCATGAGCAATTGCTTACGGCCACACCACCGCGAACACGCCCGATCTCGTCTGATCTTGGAAGCTAAGCACGGTCGGGCCTGGTTAGTACTTGGATGGGAGACCGCCTCGGAATACCAGGTGCTGTAAGCTATTTTCATTTGGGGTAAAAAAAATCATCCTTTCTCCTGTTTAAAGTCCTGTCTGGTGCCCGGAGCAATTGCTTACGGCCACCCCACCGTGAACACGCCCGATCTCGTCTGATCTCGGAAGCTAAGCACGGTCGGGCCTGGTTAGTACTTGGATGGGAGACCGCCTGGGCAAACCAGGTGCTGTAATCTATTTTCATTTGGGGTAAAAAAAATGATCCTTTCTCCTGTTTAAAGACCTGTCTGGTGCCATGAGCAATTGCTTACGGCCACACCACCGCGAACACGCCCAATCTCGTCTGATCTCGGAAGCTAAGCACGGTCGGGCCTGGTTAGTACTTGGATGGGAGACCGCCTGGGAATACCAGGTGCTTTAAGCTATTTTCATTTGGGGTAAAAAAAATCATCCTTTCTCCTGTATAAAGTCCTGTCTGGTGCCAGGAGCAATTGCTTACGGCCACACCACCGTGAACACGCCCGATCTCGTCTGATCTCGGAAGCTAAGCACGGTCGGGCCTGGTTAGTACTTGGATGGGAGACCGCCTGGGAATACCAGGTGCTGTAAGCTATTTTCATTTGGGGTAAAAAAAATCATCCTTTCTCCTGTTTAAAGTCCTGTCTGTTGCCAGGAGCAATTGCTTACGGCCACACCACCGGGAACACGCCCGATCTCGTCTGATCTCGGAAGCTAAGCACGGTCGGGCCTGGTTAGTATTTGGATGGAAGACCGCCCGGGAGTACCAGGTGCTGTAATCTATTTTCATTTGGGGTAAAAAAAATGATCCTTTCTCCTGTTTAAAGTCCTGTCTGGTGCCAGGAGCAATTGCTTACGGCCACACCACTGCGAACAAGCCCGATCTCGTCTGATCTCGGAGGCTAAGCACGGTTGGGCCTGGTTAGTACCTGGATGGGAGACTTCCTGGGAATACCAGGTGCTGTAAGCTATTTTCATTTGGGGTAAAAAAAATGATCCTTTCTCCTGTTTAAAGTCCTGTCTGGTGCCAGGAGCAATTGCTTACGGCCACACCACTGCGAACACGCCCGATCTCGTCTGATCTCGGAAGCTAAGCATGGTCGGGGCTGGTTAGTACCTGGATGGGAGACAGCCTGGGAATACCAGGTGCTGTAAGCTTATTTCATTTGGGGTAAAAAAAAAGATCCTTTCTCCTGTTTAAAGTCCTGTCTGGTGCCAGGAGAAATTGCTTACGGCCACACCACTGCGAACACGCCCGATCTCGTCTGATCTCGTAAGCTAAGCACAGAGGGGCCTGGTTAGTACTTGGATGGGAGACCGCCTGGGAATACCAGGTGCTGTAATCTATTTTCATTTGGGGTAAAAAAAATTATCCTTTCTCCTGTTTAAAGTCCTGTCTGGTGCAAGGAGCAATTGCTTACGGCCATACCACTGCGAACACGCCCGATCTCATCTGATCTCGGAAGCTAAGCACGGTCGGGCCTGGTTAGTACCTGGATGGGAGACCGCCTGGGAATACCAGGTGCTGTAAGCTTTTTTCATTTGGGGTAAAAAAAATCATCCTTTCTCCTGTTTAAAGTCCTGTCTGGTGCCAGGAGCAATTGCTTACGGCCACACCACCGTGAACACGCCCGATCTCGTCTGATCTCGGAAGCTAAGCACGGTCGGCCTGGTTAGTACATGGATGGGAGACCGCCTGGGAATACCAGGTGCAGTAAGCTATTTTCATTTGGGGTAAAAAAAATCATCCTTTCTCCTGTTTAAAGTCCTGTCTGGTGCAAGGAGCAATTGCTTACGGCCACACCACTGCGAACACGCCCGATCTCGTCTGATCTCGGAAGCTAAGCATGGTCGGGCGTGGTTAGTACCTGGATGGGAGACCGCCTGGGAATACCAGGTGCTGTAAGCTTTTTTCATTTGGGGTAAAAAAAATGATCCTTTCTCCTGTTTAAAGTCCTGTCTGGTGCCAGGAGCAATTGCTTACGGCCACACCACTGCGAACACGCCCGATCTCGTCTGATCTCGGAAGCTAAGCATGGTCGGGCCTGGTTAGTACCTGGATGGGGGACCGCCTGGGAATACCAGGTGCTGTTAGCTTTTTTCATTTGGGGTAAAAAAAATCATCCTTTCTCCTGTTTAAAGTCCTGTCTGGTGCCAGGAGCAATTGCTTATGGTCACACCACCGTGAACACGCCCGATCTCGTCTGATCTCGGAAGCTAAGCACGGTCGGGCCTGGTTAGTACCTGGATGGGAGACCGCCTGGGAATACCAGGTGCTGTAAGCTATTTTCATTTGGGGTAAAAAAAATCATCCTTTCTCCTGTTTAAAGTCCTGTCTGGTGCCAGGAGCAATTGCTTACGGCCACACCACTGCGAACACGCCCGATCTCGTCTGATCTCGGAAGCTAAGCACGGTCGGGCCTGGTTAGTACATGGATGGGAGACCGCCTGGGAATACCAGGTGCAGTAAGCTATTTTCATTTGGGGTAAAAAAAATCATCCTTTCTCCTGTTTAAAGTCCTGTCTGGTGCAAGGAGCAATTGCTTACGGCCACACCACTGCGAACACGCCCGATCTCGTCTGATCTCGGAAGCTAAGCATGGTCGGGCGTGGTTAGTACCTGGATGGGAGACCGCCTGGGAATACCAGGTGCTGTAAGCTTTTTTCATTTGGGGTAAAAAAAATGATCCTTTCTCCTGTTTAAAGTCCTGTCTGGTGCCAGGAGCAATTGCTTACGGCCACACCACTGCGAACACGCCCGATCTCGTCTGATCTCGGAAGCTAAGCACGGTGGGGCCTGGTTAGTACTTGGATGGGGGACCGCCTGGGAATACCAGGTGCTGTAATCTATTTTCATTTGGGGTAAAAAAAATTATCCTTTCTCCTGTTTAAAGTCCTGTCTGGTGCAAGGAGCAATTGCTTACGGCCACACCACTGCGAACACGCCCGATCTCGTCTGATCTCGGAAGCTAAGCATGGTCGGGCCTGGTTAGTACCTGGATGGGAGACCGCCTGGGAATACCAGGTGCTGTTAGCTTTTTTCATTTGGGGTAAAAAAAATCATCCTTTCTCCTGTTTAAAGTCCTGTCTGGTGCCAGGAGCAATTGCTTACGGTCACACCACCGTGAACACGCCCGATCTCGTCTGATCTCGGAAGCTAAGCACGGTCGGGCCTGGTTAGTACCTGGATGGGAGACCGCCTGGGAATACCAGGTGCTGTAAGCTTTTTTCATTTGGGGTAAAAAAAATCATCCTTTCTCATGTTTAAAGTCCTGTCTGGTGCCAGAAGTAATTGCTTACGGCCAGACCACTGCGAACACGCCCGATCTCGTCTGATCTCGGAAGCTAAGCACGGTCTGGCCTGGTTAGTACCTGGATGGGAGACAGCCTGGGAATACCAGGTGCTGTAAGCTATTTTCATTTGGGGTAAAAAAAATTATCCTTTCTCCTGTTTAAAGTCCTGTCTGGTGCCAGGAGCAATTGCTTACGGCCACACCACTGCAAACACGCCCGATCTCGTCTGATCTCGGAAGCTAAGCACGGTCGGGCCTGGATGGGAGACCGCCTGGGAATACCAGGTGCTGTAAGCTTTTTTCATTTGGGGTAAAAAAAATCATCCTTTCTCCTGTTTAAAGTCCTGTCTGGTGCCAGGAGCAATTGCTTACGGCCACACAACTGCGAACACGCCCGATCTCGTCTGATCTCGGAAGCTTAGCACGGTCGGGCCTGGTAAGTACCTGGATGGGAGACCGCCTGGGAATACAAGGTGCTGTAAGCTATTTTCATTTGGGGTAAAAAAATGATCCTTTCTCCTGTTTAAAGTCCTGTCTGGTGCCAGGAGCAATTGCTAACGGCCACACCACCGTGAACACGCCCGATCTCATCTGATCTCGGAAGCTAAGCACGGTCGGGCCTGGTTAGTACTTGGATGGGAGACCGCCTGGGAATACCAGGTGCTGTAAGCTATTTTCATTTGGGGTAAAAAAAATCATCCTTTCTCCTGTTTAAAGTCCTGTCTGGTGCCAGGAGCAATTGCTTACGGCCACAAACTGCGAACACGCCCGATCTCGTCTGATCTCAGAAGCTAAGCACGGTCGGGCCTGGTTAGTACATGGATGTGAGACCGCCTGGGAATACCAGGTGCTGTAAGCTATTTTCATTTGGGGTAAAAAAAATCATCCTTTCTCCTGTTTAATGTCCTGTCTGGTGCCAGGAGCAATTGCTTACGGCCACACCACCGTGAACACGCCCGATCTCGTCTGATCTCGGAAGCTAAGCACGGTCGGGCCTGGTTAGTACTTGGATGGGAGACCGCCTGGGAATACCTGGTGCTGTAATCTATTTTCATTTGGGGTAAAAAAAATGATCCTTTCTCCTGTTTAAAGTCCTGTCTGGTGCCAGGAGCAATTGCTTACGGCCACACCACCGCGAATAAGCCCGATCTCGTCTGATCTCGGAAGCAAAGCACGGTCGGGACTGGTTAGTACCTGGATGGGAGACCGCCTGGGAATACCAGGTGCTGTAACCTATTTTCATCTGGGGTAAAAAAAATGATCCTTTCTCCTGTTTAAAGTCCTGTCTGGTGCCAGGAGGAATTGCTTACGGCCATACCACCGTGAACACGCCTGATCTCGTCTGATCTCGGAAGCTAAGCACGGTCGGGCATGGTTAGTACATGGATGGGAGACCGCCTGGGAATACCAGGTGCTGTAATCTATTTTCATTTGGGGTAAAAAAAATGATCCTTTCTTCTGTTTAAAGTCCTGTCTGGTGCCAGGAGCAACTGCTTACGGCCACACCACTGCGAACACGCCCGATCTCGTCTGATCTCGGAAGCTAAGCACGGTCGGGCCTGGTTAGTACCTGGATGGGAGACCGCCTGGGAATACCAGGTGCTGTAATTTATTTTCATTTGGGGTAAAAAAAATCATCCTTTCTCCTGTTTAAAGTCCTGTCTGGTGCCAGGAGCAATTGCTTACGGCCACACCACCGGGAACACCCCCGATCTCGTCTGATTTCGGAAGCTAAGCACGGTCGGGCCTGGTTAGTACTTGGATGGGAGACCGCCTGGGAATACCCGGTGCTGTAATCTATTTTCATTTGGGGTAAAAAAAATGATCCTTTCTCCTGTTTAAAGTCCTGTCTGGTGCCAGGAGTAATTGCTTACGGCCACACCACTGCGATCACGCCCGATCTCGTCTGATCTCGGAAGCTAAGCACGGTCGGGCCTGGTTAGTACCTGGATGGGAGACCGCCTGGGAATACCAGGTGCTGTAAGCTATTTTCATTTGGGGTAAAAAAAATCATTCTTTCTCCTGTTTAAAGTCCTGTCTGGTGCCAGGAGAAATTGATTACGGCCACACCACTGCGAACAAGCCCGATCTCGTCTGATCTCGGAAGCTAAGCACGGTCGGGCCTGGTTAGTACCTGGATGGGAGACCGCCTGGGAATACCAGGTGCTGTAAGCTATTTTCATTTGGGGTAAAAAAAATCATCCTTTCTCCTGTTTAAAGTCCTGTCTGGTGCCAGGAGCAATTGCTTACGGGCACACCACCGTGAACACTACCGATCTTGTCTAATCTAGGCAGCTAAGCACGGTCGTGCCTGGTTAGTATTTGGATGGGAGACCGCCTGGGAATACCAGGTGCTGTAATCTATTTTCATTTGGGGTAAAAAAAATGATCCTTTCTCCTGTTTAAAGTCCTGTCTGGTGCCAGCAGCAATTGCTTACGGCCACACCACTGCGAACACGCCCGATCTCGTCTGATCTCGGAAGCTAAGCACGGTCGGGCCTGATTAGTACCTGGATGGGAGACCGCCTGGGAATACCAGGTGCTGTAAGCTATTTACATTTGGGGTAAAAAAATGATCCTTTCTCCTGTTTAAAGTCCTGTCTGGTGCCAGGAGCAATTGCTAACGGCCACACCACCGTGAACACGCCCGATCTCATCTGATCTCGGAAGCTAAGCACGGTCGGGCCTGGTTAGTACTTGGATGGGAGACCGCCTGGGAATACCAGGTGCTGTAAGCTATTTTCATTTGGGGTAAAAAAAATCATCCTTTCTCCTGTTTAAAGTCCTGTCTGGTGCCAGGAGCAATTGCTTACGGCCACAAACTGCGAACACGCCCGATCTCGTCTGATCTCAGAAGCTAAGCACGGTCGGGCCTGGTTAGTACATGGATGTGAGACCGCCTGGGAATACCAGGTGCTGTAAGCTATTTTCATTTGGGGTAAAAAAAATCATCCTTTCTCCTGTTTAATGTCCTGTCTGGTGCCAGGAGCAATTGCTTACGGCCACACCACCGTGAACACGCCCGATCTCGTCTGATCTCGGAAGCTAAGCACGGTCGGGCCTGGTTAGTACTTGGATGGGAGACCGCCTGGGAATACCTGGTGCTGTAATCTATTTTCATTTGGGGTAAAAAAAATGATCCTTTCTCCTGTTTAAAGTCCTGTCTGGTGCCAGGAGCAATTGCTTACGGCCACACCACCGCGAATAAGCCCGATCTCGTCTGATCTCGGAAGCAAAGCACGGTCGGGACTGGTTAGTACCTGGATGGGAGACCGCCTGGGAATACCAGGTGCTGTAACCTATTTTCATCTGGGGTAAAAAAAATGATCCTTTCTCCTGTTTAAAGTCCTGTCTGGTGCCAGGAGGAATTGCTTACGGCCATACCACCGTGAACACGCCTGATCTCGTCTGATCTCGGAAGCTAAGCACGGTCGGGCATGGTTAGTACATGGATGGGAGACCGCCTGGGAATACCAGGTGCTGTAATCTATTTTCATTTGGGGTAAAAAAAATGATCCTTTCTTCTGTTTAAAGTCCTGTCTGGTGCCAGGAGCAACTGCTTACGGCCACACCACTGCGAACACGCCCGATCTCGTCTGATCTCGGAAGCTAAGCACGGTCGGGCCTGGTTAGTACCTGGATGGGAGACCGCCTGGGAATACCAGGTGCTGTAATTTATTTTCATTTGGGGTAAAAAAAATCATCCTTTCTCCTGTTTAAAGTCCTGTCTGGTGCCAGGAGCAATTGCTTACGGCCACACCACCGGGAACACCCCCGATCTCGTCTGATTTCGGAAGCTAAGCACGGTCGGGCCTGGTTAGTACTTGGATGGGAGACCGCCTGGGAATACCCGGTGCTGTAATCTATTTTCATTTGGGGTAAAAAAAATGATCCTTTCTCCTGTTTAAAGTCCTGTCTGGTGCCAGGAGTAATTGCTTACGGCCACACCACTGCGATCACGCCCGATCTCGTCTGATCTCGGAAGCTAAGCACGGTCGGGCCTGGTTAGTACCTGGATGGGAGACCGCCTGGGAATACCAGGTGCTGTAAGCTATTTTCATTTGGGGTAAAAAAAATCATCCTTTCTCCTGTTTAAAGTCCTGTCTGGTGCCAGGAGCAATTGCTTACGGCCACACCACCGTGAACATGCCCGATCTCGTGTGATCTCGGAAGCTAAGCACGGTCGGGCCTGGTTAGTACTTGGATCGGAGACCGCCTGGGAATACCAGGTGCTGTAATCTATTTTCATTTGGGGTAAAAAAAATGATCCTTTCTCCTGTTTAAAGTCCTGTCTGGTGCCAGGAGCAATTGCTTACGGCCACACCACTGCGATCACGCCCGATCTCGTCTGATCTCGGAAGCTAAGCACGGTCGGGCCTGGTTAGTACCTGGATGGGAGACCGGCTGGGAATACCAGGTGCTGTAAGCTATTTTAATTTGGGGTAAAAAAAATGATCCTTTCTCATGTTTAAAGTCCTGTCTGGTGCCAGGAGTAATTGCTTACGGCCACACCACCGTGAACACGCCCGATCTCGTCTGATCTCGGAAGCTAAGCACGGTCGGGCCTGGTTAGTGCTTGGATGGGAGACCGCCTGGGAATACCAGGTGCTGTAAGATATTTTCATTTGGGGTAAAAAAAATCATCCTTTCTCCTGTTTAAAGTCCTGTCTGGTGCCAGGAGTAATTGCTTACGGCCACACCACCGTGAACACGCCCGATCTCGTCTGATCTCAGAAGCTAAGCACGGTCGGGCCTGGTAAGTACTTGGACGGGAGACCGCCTGGGAATACCTGGTGCTGTAATCTATTTTCATTTGGGGTAAAAAAAATTATCCTTTCTCCTGTTTAAAGTCCTGTCTGGGGCCAGGAGCAATTGCTTACGGCCACACCACCGCGAACTCGCCCGATCTCGTCTGATCTCGGAAGCTAAGCACGGTCGGGACTGGTTAGTACCTGGATGGGAGACCGCCTGGGAATACCAGGTGCTGTAACCTATTTTCATTTGGGGTAAAAAAAATCATCCTTTCTCCTGTTTAAAGTCCTGTCTGGTGCCAGGATCAATTGCTTACGGCCACACCACTGTGAACACGCCCGATCTCGTCTGATCTTGGAAGCTAAGCACGGTCGGGCCTGGTTAGTACCTGGATGGGAGACCCCCTGGGAATACCAGGTGCTGTAATCTATTTCCGTTTGGGGTAAAAAAAATGATCCTTTCTCCTGTTTAAAGTCCTGTCTGGTGCCAGGAGCAATTGCTTACGGCCACACCACTGCAAACACTCCAGATCTCGTCTGATCTCGGAAGTTAAGCATGGTCGGGCCTGGTTAGTACCTGGATGGGAGACCGCCTGGGAATACCAGGTGCTGTAAGCTATTTTCATTTGGGGTAAAAAAAATCATCCTTTCTCCTGTTTAAAGTCCTGTCTGGTGCCAGGAGAAATTGATTACGGCCACACCACTGCGAACAAGCCCGATCTCGTCTGATCTCGGAAGCTAAGCACGGTCGGGCCTGGTTAGTACCTGGATGGGAGACCGCCTGGGAATACCAGGTGCTGTAAGCTATTTTCATTTGGGGTAAAAAAAATCATCCTTTCTCCTGTTTAAAGTCCTGTCTGGTGCCAGGAGCAATTGCTTACGGGCACACCACCGTGAACACTACCGATCTTGTCTAATATAGGCAGCTAAGCACGGTCGTGACTGGTTAGTATTTGGATGGGAGACCGCCTGGGAATACCAGGTGCTGTAATCTATTTTCATTTGGGGTAAAAAAAATGATCCTTTCTCCTGTTTAAAGTCCTGTCTGGTGCCAGCAGCAATTGCTTACGGCCACACCACTGCGAACACGCCCGATCTCGTCTGATCTCGGAAGCTAAGCACGGTCGGGCCTGATTAGTACCTGGATGGGAGACCGCCTGGGAATACCAGGTGCTGTAAGCTATTTACATTTGGGGTAAAAAAAATCATCCTTTCTCCTGTTTTAAGTCCTGTCTGGTGCCAGGAGAAATTGCTTACGGCCACACCACCGTGAACACGCCCGATCTCGTCTGATCTCGGAAGCTAAGCGCGGTCGGGCCTGGTTAGTACCTGGATGGGACACCGCCTGGGATTACCAGGTGCTGTATTCATTTGGGGTAAAAAAAATCATCCTTTCTCCTGTTTAAAGTCCTGTCTGGTGCCGGGAGCAATTGCTTGCGGCCACACCACAGCGAACACGCCCGATCTCGTCAGATCTCGGAAGCTAAGCACGGTCGGGCCTGGTTAGTACTTGGATGGGAGACCGCCTGGGAATACCAGGTGCTGTAATCTATTTTCATTTGGGGTAAAAAAAAATGATCCTTTCTCCTGTTTAAAGTCCTGTCTGGTGCCAGGAGCAATTGCTTTCGGCCACACCACTGCGAACACGCCCGATCTCGTCTGATCTCGGAAGCTAAGCACGGTCGGGCCTGGTTAGTACCTGGATGGGGGACCGCCTGGGAATACCAGGTGCTGTAAGCTATTTTCATTTGGGGTAAAAAAAATGATCCTTTCTCCTGTTTAAAGTCCTGTCTGGTGTCAGGAGGAATTGCTTACGGCCACACCACTGCGAACACGCCCGATCTCGTCTGATCTCGGAAGCTAAGCACGGTCGGGCCTGGTTAGTACCTGGATGGGAGACCGCCTGGGAATACCAGGTGCTGTAAGCTATTTTCATTTGGGGTAAAAAAAATCATCCTTTCTCCTGTTTAAAGTCCTGTCTGGTGCCAGGAGCAATTGATTACGGCCACACCACTGCGAACACGCCCAATCTCGTCTGATCTCGGAAGCTAAGCACGGTCGGGGCTGGTTAGTACTTGGATGGGAGACCGCCTGGGAATACCAGGTGCTGTAATCTATTTTCATTTGGGGTAAAAAAAATGATCCTTTCTCCTGTTTAAAGTCCTGTCTGGTGCCAGGAGCAATTGCTTACGGCCACACCACTGCGAACACGCCCGATCTCGTCTGATCTCGGAAGCTAAGCACGTTCGGGCCTGGTTAGTACCTGGATGGGAGACCGCCTGGGAATACCAGGTGCTGTAATCTATTTTCATTTTGGGTAAAAAAAATGATCCTTTCTCCTATTTAAAGTCATGTCTGGTGCCAGGAGCAATTGCTTACGGCCACACCACCGGGAACACGCCCGATCTCGTCTGATCTCGGAAGCTAAGCACGGTCGGGGCTGGTTAGTACCTGGATGGGAGACCGCCTGGGAATACCAGGTGCTGTAAGCTATTTTCATTTGGGGTAAAAAAAATCATCCTTTCTCCTGTTTAAAGTCCTGTCTGGTGCCAGGAGCAATTGCTTACGGCCACACCACCGGGAACACGCCCGATCTCGTCTGATCTCGGAAGCTAAGCATGGTCGGGCCTGGTTAGTACTTGGATGGGAGACCGCCTGGGAATACCAGGTGCTGTAATCTATTTTCATTTTGGGTAAAAAAAATCATTCTTTCTCCTGTTTAAAGTCCTGTCTGGTGCCAGGAGAAATTGATTACGGCCACACCACTGCGAACAAGCCCGATCTCGTCTGATCTCGGAAGCTAAGCACGGTCGGGCCTGGTTAGTACCTGGATGGGAGACCGCCTGGGAATACCAGGTGCTGTAAGCTATTTTCATTTGGGGTAAAAAAAATCATCCTTTCTCCTGTTTAAAGTCCTGTCTGGTGCCAGGAGCAATTGCTTACGGGCACACCACCGTGAACACTACCGATCTTGTCTAATCTAGGCAGCTAAGCACGGTCGTGCCTGGTTAGTATTTGGATGGGAGACCGCCTGGGAATACCAGGTGCTGTAATCTATTTTCATTTGGGGTAAAAAAAATGATCCTTTCTCCTGTTTAAAGTCCTGTCTGGTGCCAGCAGCAATTGCTTACGGCCACACCACTGCGAACACGCCCGATCTCGTCTGATCTCGGAAGCTAAGCACGGTCGGGCCTGATTAGTACCTGGATGGGAGACCGCCTGGGAATACCAGGTGCTGTAAGCTATTTACATTTGGGGTAAAAAAAATCATCCTTTCTCCTGTTTTAAGTCCTGTCTGGTGCCAGGAGAAATTGCTTACGGCCACACCACCGTGAACACGCCCGATCTCGTCTGATCTCGGAAGGTAAGCGCGGTCGGGCCTGGTTAGTACCTGGATGGGACACCGCCTGGGATTACCAGGTGCTGTATTCATTTGGGGTAAAAAAAATCATCCTTTCTCCTGTTTAAAGTCCTGTCTGGTGCCGGGAGCAACTGCTTGCGGCCACACCACAGCGAACACGCCCGATCTCGTCAGATCTCGGAAGCTAAGCACAGTCGGACCTGGTTAGTACTTGGATGGGAGACCGCCTGGGAATACCAGGTGCTGTAATCTATTTTCATTTGGGTAAAAAAAATGATCCTTTCTCCTGTTTAAAGTCCTGTCTGGTGCCAGGAGCAATTGCTTACGGCCACACCACTGAGAACACGCCCGATCTCGTCTGATCTCGGAAGCTAAGCACGGTCGGGCCTGGTTAGTACCTGGATGGGAGACCGCCTGGGAATACCAGGTGCTGTAAGCTATTTTCATTTGGGGTAAAAAAAAT
>NC_140271.1:19052382-19054882 GCF_964030765.1 Micromesistius poutassou | reverse complement strand
CGCCTGGGAATACCAGGTGCTGTAATCTATTTTCATTTGGGGTAAAAAAAAATCATCCTTTCTCCTGTTTAAAGTCCTGTCTGGTGCCAGGAGCAAATGCTTACGTCCACACCACTGCGAACACGCCCGATCTCGTCTGATCTCGGAAGCTAAGAACGGTCGGGCCTGGTTAGTACCTGGATGGGAGACCGCCTAGGAATACCAGGTGCTGTAAGCTATTTTCATTTGGGGTAAAAAAAATCATCCTTTCTCCTGTTTAAAGTCCTGTCTGGTGCCAGGAGCAATTGCTTACGGCCACACCACCGGGAACACGCCCGATCTCGTCTGATCTCGGAAGCTAAGCACGGTCGGGCCTGGTTAGTACCTGGATGGGAGACCGCCTGGGAATACCAGGTGCTGTTTTCATTTGGGGTAAAAAAAATGATCCTTTCTCCTGTTTAAAGTCCTGTCTGGTGCCAGGAGCAATTGCTTACGGCCACACCACTGCGAACACGCCCGATCTTGTCTGATCTCGGAAGCTAAGCACGGTCGGGCCTGGTGATTACCTGGATGGGAGACAGAATGGGAATACCAGGTGCTGTAAGCTATTTTCATTTGGGGTAAAAAAAATCATCCTTTCTCCTGTTTAAAGTCCTGTCTGGTGCCAGGAGCAATTGCTTACGGCCACACCACCGGGAACACGCCCGATCTCGTCTGATCTCGGAAGCTAAGCACGGTCGGGCCTGGTTAGTACCTGGATGGGAGACCGCCTGGGAATACCAGGTGCTGTTTTCATTTGGGGTAAAAAAAATTATCCTTTCTCCTGTTTAAAGTCCTGTCTGGTGCCAGGAACAATTGCTTACGGCCACACCACCGGGAACACGCCCGATCTCGTCTGATCTCGGAAGCTAAGCACGGTTGGGCCTGGTTAGTACTTGGATGGGAGACCGCCTGGGAATACCAGGTGCTGTAATCTATTTTCATTTGGGGTAAAAAAAAATCATCCTTTCTCCTGTTTAAAGTCCTGTCTGGTGCCAGGAGCAAATGCTTACGGCCACACCACTGCGAACACGCCCGATCTCGTCTGATCTCGGAAGCTAAGAACGGTCGGGCCTGGTTAGTACCTGGATGGGAGACCGCCTAGGAATACCAGGTGCTGTAAGCTATTTTCATTTGGGGTAAAAAAAATCATCCTTTCTCCTGTTTAAAGTCCTGTCTGGTGCCAGGAGCAATTGCTTACGGCCACACCACCGGGAACACGCCCGATCTCGTCTGATCTCGGAAGCTAAGCACGGTCGGGCCTGGTTAGTACCTGGATGGGAGACCGCCTGGGAATACCAGGTGCTGTTTTCATTTGGGGTAAAAAAAATGATCCTTTCTCCTGTTTAAAGTCCTGTCTGGTGCCAGGAGCAATTGCTTACGGCCACACCACCGGGAACACGCCCGATCTCGTCTGATCTCGGAACCTAAACATGGTCGGGCCTGGTTAGTACTTGGATGGGAGACCGCCTGGGAATACCAGGTGCTGTAATCTATTTTCATTTGGGGTAAAAAAAATTATCCTTTCTCCTGTTTAAAGTCCTGTCTGGTGCCAGGAGCAATTGCTTACGGCCACACCACCGGGAACACGCCCGATCTCGTCTGATCTCGGAAGCTAAGCACGGTCGGGCCTGGTTAGTACCTGGATGGGAGACCGCCTGGGAATACCAGGTGCTGTTTTCATTTGGGGTAAAAAAAATGATCCTTTCTCCTGTTTAAAGTCCTGTCTGGTGCCAGGAGCAATTGCTTACGGCCACACCACCGGGAACACGCCCGATCTCGTCTGATCTCGGAACCTAAACATGGTCGGGCCTGGTTAGTACTTGGATGGGAGACCGCCTGGGAATACCAGGTGCTGTAATCTATTTTCATTTGGGGTAAAAAAAATTATCCTTTCTCCTGTTTAAAGTCCTGTCTGGTGCCAGGAGCAATTGCTTACGGCCACACCACCGGGAACACGCCCGATCTCGTCTGATCTCGGAAGCTAAGCACGGTCGGGCCTGGTTAGTACTTGGATGGGAGACCGCCTGGGAATACCAGGTGCTGTAATCTATTTTCATTTGGGGTAAAAAAAAATCATCCTTTCTCCTGTTTAAAGTCCTGTCTGGTGCCAGGAGCAAATGCTTACGGCCACACCACTGCGAACACGCCCGATCTCGTCTGATCTCGGAAGCTAAGAACGGTCGGGCCTGGTTAGTACCTGGATGGGAGACCGCCTAGGAATACCAGGTGCTGTAAGCTATTTTCATTTGGGGTAAAAAAAATCATCCTTTCTCCTGTTTAAAGTCCTGTCTGGTGCCAGGAGCAATTGCTTACGGCCACACCACCGGGAACACGCCCGATCTCGTCTGATCTCGGAAGCTAAGCACGGTCGGGCCTGGTTAGTACCTGGATGGGAGACCGCCTGGGAATACCAGGTGCTGTTTTCATTTGGGGTAAAAAAAATGATCCTTTCTCCTGTTTAAAGTCCTGTCTGGTGCCA
>NC_140271.1:19039882-19047382 GCF_964030765.1 Micromesistius poutassou | reverse complement strand
TCCTTTCTCCTGTTTAAAGTCCTGTCTGGTGCCAGGAGCAACTGCTTATGGCCACACCACCGGGAACACACCCGATCTCGTCTGATCTCGGAACCTAAACACGGTCGGGCCTGGTTAGTACTTGGATGGGAGACCGCCTAATCTATTTTCATTTGTGGTAAAAAAAATGATCCTTTCTCCTGTTTAAAGTCCTGTCTGGTGCCAGGAGTAATTGCTTACGGCCACACCACTGCAAACACGCCCGATCTCGTCTGGTCTTGGAAGCTAAGCACGGTCGGGCCTGCTTAGTACCTGGATGGGAGACCGCCTGGGAATACCAGGTGCTGTAAGCTATTTTCATTTGGGGTAAAAAAAATCATCCTTTCTCCTGTTTAAAGTCCTGTCTGGTGCCAGGAGCAATTGCTTACGGCCACACCACCGGGAACACGCCCGATCTCGTCTGATCTCGGAACCAAAGCACGGTCGGGCCTGGTTAGTACTTGGATGGGAGACCGCTTGGGAATACCAGGTGCTGTAATCTAATTTCATTTGGGGTAAAAAAAAATGGTCCTGTCTGGTGCCAGGAGCAATTGCTTGAGGCCACACCACTGCGAACACGCCCGATCTCGTCTGATCTCGGAAGCTAAGCACGGTCGGGCCTGGTTAGTACCTGTATGGGAGACCGCCTGGGAATACCAGGTGCTGTATTCATTTGGGGTAAAAAAAATCATCCTTTCTCCTGTTTAAAGTCCTGTCTGGTGCCAGGAGCAATTGCTTACGGCCACACCACCGTGAACACGCCCGATCTCGTCTGGTCTCGGAAGCTAAGCACGGTCGGGCCTGGTTAGTACTTGGATGGGAGACCGCTTGGGAATACCAGGTGCTGTAATCTATTTTCATTTGGGGTAAAAAAAATGATCCTTTCTCCTGTTTAAAGTCCTGTCTGGTGCCAGTAGCAATTGCTTGCGGCCACACCACTGCGAACACGCCCGATCTCGTCTGATCTCGGAAGCTAAGCACGGTCGGGCCTGGTTAGTACCTGGATGGGAGACCGCCTGGGAATACCAGGTGCTGTAAGCTATTTTCATTTGGGGTAAAAAAAATTATCCTTTCTCCTGTTTAAAGTCCTGTCTGGTGCCAGGAGCAATTGCTTACAGCCACACCACCGTGAACACGCCCGATCTCGTCTGATCTCGGAAGCTAAGCACGGTCGGGCCTGGTTAGTACTTGGATGGGAGACCACCTGGGAATACCAGGTGCTGTAATCTATTTTCATTTGGGGTAAAAAAAATGATCCTTTCTCCTGTTTAAAGTCCTGTTTGGTGCCAGGAGCAATTGCTTACGGCCACACCACCGTGAACACGCCCAATCTCGTCTGATCTCGGAAGCTAAGCACGGTCGGGCCTGGTTAGTACTTGGATGGGAGACCGCCTGGGAATACCAGGTGCTGTAAGCTATTTTCATTTGGGGTAAAAAAAATGATCCTTTCTCCTGTTTAAAGTCCTGTCTGGTGCCAGGAGCAATTGCTTACGGCCACACCACCGGGAACACGCCCGATCTCGTCTGATCTCGGAAGCTAAGCACGGTCAGGCCTGGTTAGTACATGGATGGGAGACCGCCTGGGAATACCAGGTGCTGTAATCTATTTTCATTTGGGGTAAAAAAAAATGATCCTTTCTCCTGTTTAAAGTGCTGTCTGGTGCCAGGAGTAATTGCTTACGGCCACACCACTGCGAAAACGCCCGTTCTCGTCTGATCTCGGAAGCTAAGCACGGTCGGGCCTGGTTAGTACCTGGATGGGAGACCGCCTGGGAATACCAGGTGCTGTATTCATTTGGGGTAAAAAAAATCATCCTTTCTCCTGTTTAAAGTCCTGTCTGGTGCCAGGAGCAATTGCTTACGGCCACACCACCGTGAACACGCCCGATCTCGTCTGATCTCGGAAGCTAAGCACGGTCGGGCCTGGTTAGTACCTGGATGGGAGACCGCCTGGGAATACCAGGTGCTGTAAGCTATTTTCATTTGGGGTAAAAAAAATCATCCTTTCTCCTGTTTAAAGTCCTGTCTGGTGCCAGGAGCAATTACTTACGGCCACACCACTGCGAACACGCCCGATCTTGTCTGATCTCGGAAGCTAAGCACGGTCGGGCCTGGTGAGTACCTGGATGGGAGACAGACTGGGAATACCAGGTGCTGTAAGCTATTTTCATTTGGGGTAAAAAAAATCATCCTTTCTCCTGTTTAAAGTCCTGTCTGGTGCCAGGAGCAACTGCTTACGGCCACACCACCGGGAACACGCCCGATCTCGTCTGATCTCGGAACCTAAGCACGGTCGGGCCTGGTTAGTACTTGGATGGGAGACCGACTGGGAATACCAGGTGCTGTAATCTATTTTCATTTGGGGTAAAAAAAAAATGATCCTTTCTCCTGTTTAAAGTCCTGTCTGGTGCCAGGAGTAATTGCTTACGGCCACACCACTGCGAACACGCCTGATCTCGTCTGATTTCGGAAGCTAAGCACGGTCGGGCCTGGTTAGTACCTGGATGGGAGACCGCCTGGGAATACCAGGTGCTGTAATCTATTTTCATTTGGGGTAAAAAAAATGATCCTTTCTCCTGTTTAAAGTCCTGTCTGGTGCCAGCAGCAATTGCTTACGGCCACACCACTGCGAACACGCCCGATCTCGTCTGATCTCGGAAGCTAAGCAAGGTCGGGCCTGCTTAGTACCTGGATGGGAGACCGCCTGGGAATACCAGGTGCTGTAAGCTATTTTCATTTGGGGTAAAAAAAATCATCCTTTCTCCTGTTTAAAGTCCTATCTGGTGCCAGGAGCAATTGCTTACGGCCACACCACCGGGAACACGCCCGATCTCGTCTGATCTCGGAACTAAAACACGGTCGGGCCTGGTTAGTACTTGGATGGGAGACCGCCTGGGAATACAAGGTGCTGTAATCTATTTTCATTTGGGGTAAAAAAAATGATCCTTTCTCCTGTTTAAAGTCCTGTCTGGTGCCAGGAGCAATTGCTTGCGGCCACACCACTGCGAACACGCCCGATCTCGTCTGATCACGGAAGCTAAGCACGGTCGGGCCTGGTTAGTACCTGGATGGGAGACCGCCTGGGAATACCAGGTGCTGTAAGCTAATTTCATTTGGGGTAAAAAAAATTATCCTTTCTCATGTTTAAAGTCCTGCCTGGTGCCAGGAGCAATTGCTTACGGCCACACCACCGGGAACACGCCCGATCTCGTCTGATCTCGGAAGCTAAGCACGGTCGGGCCTGGTTAGTACTTGGATGGGAGACCGCCTGGGAATACCAGGTGCTGTAATCTATTTTCATTTGGGGTAAAAAAAATCATCCTTTCTCCTGTTTAAAGTCCTGTCTGGTGCCAGGAGCAATTGCTTACGGCCACACCACTGCGAACATGCTCGATCTCGTCTGATCTCGGAAGCTAAGCACGGTCGGGCCTGGTTAGTACCTGGATGGGAGACCGCCTGGGAATACCAGGTGCTGTAAGCTATTTTCATTTGGGGTAAAAAAAATCATCCTTTCTCCTGTTTAAAGTCCTGTCTGGTGCCAGGAGCAATTGCTTACGGCCACACCACCGTGAACACGCCCGATCTCGTCTGATCTCGGAAGCTAAGCACGGTCGGGCCTGGTTAGTACTTGGATGGGAGACCGCCTGGGAATACCAGGTGCTGTAATCTATTTTCATTTGGGGTAAAAAAAATGATCCTTTCTCCTGTTTAAAGTCCTGTCTGGTGCCAGGAGCAATTGCTTACGGCCACACCACCGGGAACACGCCCGATCTCGTCTGATCAGGCCTGGTTAGTACATGGATGGGAGACCGCCTGGGAATACCAGGTGCTGTAATCTATTTTCATTTGGGGTAAAAAAAAATGATCCTTTCTCCTGTTTAAAGTCCTGTCTGATGCCAGGAGCAATTGCTTACGGCCACACTACTGCGAACACGCCCGATCTCGTCTGATCTCGGAAGCTAAGCAAGGTCGGGCCTGGTGAGTACCTGGTTGGGAGACCGCCTGGGAATACCAGGTGCTGTAAGCTATTTTCATTTGGGGTAAAAAAAATCATCCTTTCTCCTGTTTAAAGTCCTGTCTGGTGCCAGGAGCAATTGCTTACGGCCACACCACCGTGAACACGCCCGATCTCGTCTGATCTCGGAAGCTAAGCACGGTCGGGCCTGGTTAGTACTTGGATGGGAGACCGCCTGGGAATACCAGGTGCTGTTTTCATTTGGGGTAAAAAAAATGATCCTTTCTCCTGTTTAAAGTCCTGTCTGGTGCCAGGAGCAATTGCTTACGGCCACACCACTGCGAACGCGCCCGATCTCGTCTGATCTCGGAAGCTAAGTACGGTCGGGCCTGGTTAGTACTTGGATGGGAGACCGCCTGGGAATACCAGGTGCTGTAAGCTATTTTCATTTGGGGTAAAAAAAATGATCCTTTCTCCTGTTTAAAGTCCTGTCTGGTGCCAGGAGCAATTGCTTACGGCCACACCACTGCGAACGCGCCCGATCTCGTCTGATCTCGGAAGCTAAGTACGGTCGGGCCTGGTTAGTACTTGGATGGGAGACCGCCTGGGAATACCAGGTGCTGTAAGCTATTTTCATTTGGGGTAAAAAAAATGATCCTTTCTCCTGTTTAAAGTCCTGTCTGGTGCCAGGAGCAATTGCTTACGGCCACACCACTGCGAACACGCCCGATCTCGTCTGATCTCGGAAGCTAAGCACGGTCGGGCCTGGTTAGTACTTGGATGGGAGACCGCCTGGGAATACCAGGTGCTGTAATCTATTTTCATTTGGGGTAAAAAAAATGATCCTTTCTCCTGTTTAAAGTCCTGTCTGGTGCCAGGAGCAATTGCTTACGGCCACACCACTGCGAACACGCCCGATCTCGTCTGATCTCGGAAGCTAAGCACGGTCGGGCCTGGTTAGTACCTGGATGGGAGACCGTCTGGGAATACCAGGTGCTGTAAGCTATTTTCATTTGTGGTAAAAAAAATGATCCTTTCTCCTGTTTAAAGTCCTGTCTGGTGCCAGGAGTAATTGCTTACGGCCACACCACTGCGAACACGCCTGATCTCGTCTGATCTCGGAAGCTAAGCACGGTCGGGCCTGGTTAGTACCTGGATGGGAGACCGCCTGGGAATACCAGGTGCTGTAAGCTATTTTCATTTGGGGTAAAAAAAATCATCCTTTCTCCTGTTTAAAGTCCTGTCTGGTGCCAGGAGTAATTGCTTACGGCCACACCACCGGGAACACGCCCGATCTCGTCTGATCTCGGAACCTAAGCACGGTCGGGCCTGGTTAGTACTTGGATGGGAGAACGCCTTGGAATACCAGGTGCTCTAATCTATTTTCATTTTGGGTAAAAAAAATGATCCTTTCTCCTGTTTAAAGTCCTGTCTGCTGCCAGGAGGAATTGATTACGGCCACACCACTGCGAACACGCCCGATCTCGTCTGATCTCGGAAGCTAAGCACGGTCGGGCCTGGTTAGTACCTGGATGGGAGACCGCCTGGGAATACCAGGTGCTGTATTCTATTTTCATTTGGGGTAAAAAAAATGATCCATTCTCCTGTTTAAAGTCCTGTCTGGTGCCAGGAGTAATTGCTTACGGCCACCCCACTGCGAACACGCCTGATCTCGTCTGATCTCGGAAGCTAAGCACGGTCGGGCCTGGTTAGTACCTGGATGGGAGACTGCCTGGGAATACCAGGTGCTGTAAGCTATTTTCATTTGGGGTAAAAAAAATGATCCTTTCTCCTGTTTAAAGTCCTGTCTGGTGCCAGGAGCAATTGCTTACGGCCACACCACCGTGAACACGCCCGATCTCGTCTGATCTCGGAAGCTAAGCACGGTCGGGGCTGGTTAGTACTTGGATGGGAGACCGCCTGGGAATACCAGGTGCTGTAATCTATTTTCATTTGGGGTAAAAAAAATGATCCTTTCTCCTGTTAAAAGTCCTGTCTGGTGCCAGGAGCAATTGCTTACGGCCACACCACTGCGAACACGCCCGATCTCGTCTGATCTCGGAAGCTAAGCACGGTCGGGCCTGGTTAGTACCTGGATGGGAGACCGCCTGGGAATACCAGGTGCTGTAAGCTATTTTCATTTGTGGTAAAAAAAATGATCCTTTCTCCTGTTTAAAGTCCTGTCTGGTGCCAGGAGTAATTGCTTATGGCCACACCACTGCGAACACGTCTGATCTCGGAAGCTAAGCACGGTCGGGCCTGGTTAGTACCTGGATGGGAGACCGCCTGGGAATACCAGGTGCTGTAAGCTATTTTCATTTGGGGTAAAAAAAATCATCCTTTCTCCTGTTTAAAGTCCTGTCTGGTGCCAGGAGCAATTGCTTACGGCAACACCACTGCAAACACGCCCGATCTCGTCTGATCTCGGAAGCTAAGCACGGTCGGGCCTGGTTAGTACCTGGATGGGAGACCGCCTGGGAATACCAGGTGCTGTAATCTATTTTCATTTGGGGTAAAAAAAATGATCCTTTCTCCTGTTTAAAGTCCTGTCTGGTGCCAGGAGCAATTGCTTACGGCCACACCACCGGGAACACACCCGATCTCGTCTGATCTCGGAACCTGAGCACGGTCGGGCCTGGTTAGTACTTGGATGGGAGACCGCCTGGGAATACCAGGTGCTGTAATCTATTTTCATTTGGGGTAAAAAAAATGATCCTTTCTCCTGTTTAAAGTCCTGTCTGGTGGCAGGAGCAATTGCTTACGGCCACACCACCGGGAACACGCCCGATCTCATCTGATCTCGGAACCTAAGCACGGTCGGGCCTGGTTAGTACTTGGATGGGAGACCGCCTGGGAATACCAGGTGCTGTAATCTATTTTCATTTGGGGTAAAAAAAATGATCCTTTCTCCTGTTTAAAGTCCTGTCTGGTGCCAGGAGCAATTGCTTACGGCCACACCACCGTGAACACGCCCGATCTCGTCTGATCTCGGAAGCTAAGCACGGTCGGGCCTGGTTAGTACTTGGATGGGAGACCGCCTGGGAATACCAGGTGCTGTAATCTATTTTCATTTTGGGTAAAAAAAATGATCCTTTCTCCTGTTTAAAGTCCTGTCTGGTGCCAGGAGCAATTGCTTACGGCCACACCACTGCGAATACGCCCGATCTCGTCTGATCTCGGAAGCTAAGCACGGTCGGGCCTGGTGAGTACCTTTATGGGAGACCGCCTGGGAATACCAGGTGCTGTAAGCTATTTTCATTTGGGGTAAAAAAAATCATCCTTTCTCCTGTTTAAAGTCCTGTCTGGTGCCAGGAGCAAATGCTTACGGCCACACCACCGTGAACACGCCCGATCTCGTCTGATCTCGGAAGCTAAGCACGGTCGGGGCTGGTTAGTACTTGGATGGGAGACCGCCTGGGAATACCATGTGCTGTAATCTATTTTCATTTGGGGTAAAAAAAATGATCCTTTCTCCTGTTTAAAGTCCTGTCTGGTGCCAGGAGCAATTGCTTAAGGCCACACCACTG
>NC_140271.1:18929882-19034882 GCF_964030765.1 Micromesistius poutassou | reverse complement strand
GAAAATGATCCTTTCTCCTGTTTAAAGTCCTGTCTGGTGCCAGGAGCAATTGCTTACGGCCACACCACCGAGAACACGCCCGATCTCGGAAGCTAAGCACGGTCGGGGCTGGTTAGTACTTGGATGGGAGACCGCATGGGAATACCAGGTGCTGTAATCTATTTTCATTTGGGGTAAAAAAAATTATCCTTTCTCCTGTTTAAAGTCCTGTCTGGTGCTAGGAGCAATTGCTTACGGCCACACCACCGTGAACACGTCCGATCTCGTCTGATCTCGGAAGCTAAGCACGGTCGGGCCTGGTGAGTACCTGGATGGGAGACCGCCTGGGAATACCAGGTGCTGTAAGCTATTTTCATTTGGGGTAAAAAAAATCATCCTTTCTCCTGTTTAAAGTCCTTTCTGGTGCAAGGAGTAATTGCTTACGGCCACACCACCGTGAACACGCCCGATCTCGTCTGATCTCGGAAGCTAAGCACGGTCGGGACTGGTTAGTACTTGGATGGGAGACCGCATGGGAATACCAGGTGCTGTAAGCTATTTTCATTTGGGGTAAAAAAAATGATCCTTTCTCCTGTTTAAAGTCCTGTCTGGTGCCAGGAGCAATTGCTTACGGCCACAGCACTGCGAACACGCCCGATCTCGTCTGATCTCGGAAGCTAAGCACGGTCGGGCCTGGTTAGTACCTGGATGGGAGACCGCCTGGGAATACTAGGTGCTGTAAGCTATTTTCATTTGGGGTAAAAAAAATCATCCTTTCTCCTGTTTAAAGTCCTGTCTGGTGCCAAGAGCAATTACTTACGGCCACACCACTGCGAACACGCCCGATCTCGTCTGATCTCGGAAGCTAAGCACGGTCGGGCCTGGTTAGTACCTGGATGGGAGACCGCCTGGGAATACCAGGTGCTGTAATCTATTTTCATTTGGGGTAAAAAAAATGATCCTTTCTCCTGTTTAAAGTCCTGTCTGGTGCCAGGAGCAATTGCTTACGGCCACACCACTGCGAACACGCCCGATCTCGTCTGATCTCGGAAGCTAAGCATGGTCGGGCCTGGTTAGTACCTGGATGGGAGACCGCCTGGGAATACCAGGTGCTGTAAGCTATTTTCATTTGGGGTAAAAAAAATCATCCTTTCTCCTGTTGAAAGTCCTGTCTGGTGCCAGGAGCAATTGCTTTCGGCCACACCACCGGGAACACGCCCGATCTCGTCTGATCTCGGAAGCTAAGCACGGTCGGGCCTGGTTAGTACTTGGATGGGAGACCGCCTGGGAATACCAGGTGCTGTAATCTATTTTCATTTGGGGTAAAAAAAATGATCCTTTCTCCTGTTTAAAGTCCTGTCTGGTGCCAGGAGTAATTGCTTACGGCCACACCACCGGGAACACGCCCGATCTCGTCTGATCTCGGAAGCTAAGCACGGTCGGGCCTGGATAGTACTTGGATGGGAGACCGCCTGGGAATACCAGGTGCTGTAATCTATTTTCATTTTGGGTAAAAAAAATGATCCTTTCTCCTGTTTAAAGTCCTGTCTGGTGCCAGGAGCAATTGCTTACGGCCACACCACTGCGAACACGCCCGATCTTGTCTGATCTCGGAAGCTAAGCACGGTCGGGCCTGGTGAGTACCTGGATGGGAGACAGACTGGGAATACCAGGTGCTGTAAGCTATTTTCATTTGGGGTAAAAAAAATCATCCTTTCTCCTGTTTAAAGTCCTGTCTGGTGCCAGGAGCAATTGCTTACGGCCACACCACCGTGAACACGCCCGATCTCGTCTGATCTTGTTAGTACTTGGATGGGAGACCGCCTGGGAATACCAGGTGCTGTAATCTATTTTCATTTGGGGTAAAAAAAATCATCCTTTCTCTTGTTTAAAGTCCTGTCTGGTGCCAGGAGGAATTGCTCACGGCCACATCACCGGGAACACGCCCGATCTCGTCTGATCTCGGAACCTAAGCACGGTCGGGCCTGGTTAGTACTTGGATGGGAGACCGCCTGGGAATACCAGGTGCTGTAATCTATTTTCATTTGGGGTAAAAAAAATGATCCTTTCTCCTGTTTAAAGTCCTGTCTGGTGCCAGGAGTAATTGCTTACGGCCACACCACTGCGAACACGCCCGATCTCGTCTGATCTCGGAAACTAAGCACGGTCGGGCCTGGTTAGTACCTGGATGGGAGACCGCCTGGGTATACCAGGTGCTGTAAGTTTTTTTCATTTGGGGTAAAAAAAATCATCCTTTCTCCTGTTTAAAGTCCTGTCTGGTGCCAGGAGCAATTGCTTACGGCCACACCACCGTGAACACGCCCGATCTCGTCTGATCTTGTTAGTACTTGGATGGGAGACCGCCTGGGAATACCAGGTGCTGTAATCTATTTTCATTTGGGGTAAAAAAAATCATCCTTTCTCTTGTTTAAAGTCCTGTCTGGTGCCAGGAGGAATTGCTTACGGCCACATCACCGGGAACACGCCCGATCTCGTCTGATCTCGGAACCTAAGCACGGTCGGGCCTGGTTAGTACTTGGATGGGAGACCGCCTGGGAATACCAGGTGCTGTAATCTATTTTCATTTGGGGTAAAAAAAATGATCCTTTCTCCTGTTTAAAGTCCTGTCTGGTGCCAGGAGTAATTGCTTACGGCCACACCACTGCGAACACGCCCGATCTCGTCTGATCTCGGAAGCTAAGCACGGTCGGGCCTGGTTAGTACCTGGATGGGAGACCGCCTGGGAATACCAGGTGCTGTAAGTTTTTTTCATTTGGGGTAAAAAAAATCATCCTTTCTCCTGTTTAAAGTCCTGTCTGGTGCCAGGAGCAATTGCTTACGGCCACACCACCGGGAACACGCCCGATCTCGTCTGATCTCGGAACCTAAGCACGGTCGGGCCTGGTTAGTACTTGGATGGGAGACCGCCTGGGAATACCAGGTGCTGTAATCTATTTTCATTTGGGGTAAAAAAATTTATCCTTTCTCCTGTTTAAAGTCCTGTCTGGTGCTAGGAGCAATTGCTTACGGCCACACCACCGTGAACACGTCCGATCTCGTCTGATCTCGGAAGCTAAGCACGGTCGGGCCTGGTGAGTACCTGGATGGGAGACCGCCTGGGAATACCAGGTGCTGTAAGCTATTTTCATTTGGGGTAAAAAAAATCATCCTTTCTCCTGTTGAAAGTCCTGTCTGGTGCCAGGAGCAATTGCTTTCGGCCACACCACCGGGAACACGCCCGATCTCGTCTGATCTCGGAAGCTAAGCACGGTCGGGCCTGGTTAGTACTTGGATGGGAGACCGCCTGGGAATACCAGGTGCTGTAATCTATTTTCATTTGGGGTAAAAAAAATGATCCTTTCTCCTGTTTAAAGTCCTGTCTGGTGCCAGGAGTAATTGCTTACGGCCACACCACCGGGAACACGCCCGATCTCGTCTGATCTCGGAAGCTAAGCACGGTCGGGCCTGGATAGTACTTGGATGGGAGACCGCCTGGGAATACCAGGTGCTGTAATCTATTTTCATTTTGGGTAAAAAAAATGATCCTTTCTCCTGTTTAAAGTCCTGTCTGGTGCCAGGAGCAATTGCTTACGGCCACACCACTGCGAACACGCCCGATCTTGTCTGATCTCGGAAGCTAAGCACGGTCGGGCCTGGTGAGTACCTGGATGGGAGACAGACTGGGAATACCAGGTGCTGTAAGCTATTTTCATTTGGGGTAAAAAAAATCATCCTTTCTCCTGTTTAAAGTCCTGTCTGGTGCCAGGAGCAATTGCTTACGGCCACACCACCGTGAACACGCCCGATCTCGTCTGATCTTGTTAGTACTTGGATGGGAGACCGCCTGGGAATACCAGGTGCTGTAATCTATTTTCATTTGGGGTAAAAAAAATCATCCTTTCTCTTGTTTAAAGTCCTGTCTGGTGCCAGGAGGAATTGCTTACGGCCACATCACCGGGAACACGCCCGATCTCGTCTGATCTCGGAACCTAAGCACGGTCGGGCCTGGTTAGTACTTGGATGGGAGACCGCCTGGGAATACCAGGTGCTGTAATCTATATTCATTTGGGGTAAAAAAAATGATCCTTTCTCCTGTTTAAAGTCATGTATGGTGCCAGGAGCAATTGCTTACGGCCACACCACTGCGAACACGCCCGATCTCGTCTGATCTCGGAAGCTAAGCACGGTCGGGGCTGGTTAGTTCCTGGATGGGAGACCGCCTGGGAATACCAGGTGCTGTAAGCTATTTTCATTTGGGGTAAAAAAAATCATCCTTTCTCCTGTTTAAAGTCCTGTCTGGTGCCAGGAGCAATTGCTTACGGCCACACCACCGGGAACACGCCCGATCTCGTCTGATCTCGGAACCTAAGCACGGTCGGGCCTGGTTAGTACCTGGATGGGAGACCGCCTGGGAATACTAGGTGCTGTAAGCTATTTTCATTTGGGGTAAAAAAAATCATCCTTTCTCCTGTTTAAAGTCCTGTCTGGTGCCAGGAGCAATTGCTTACGGCCACACCACCGGGAACACGCCCGATCTCGTCTGATCTCGGAACCTAAGCACGGTCGGGCCTGGTTAGTACTTGGATGGGAGACCGCCTGGGAATACCAGGTGCTGTAATCTATTTTCATTTGGGGTAAAAAAAATGATCCTTTCTCCTGTTTAAAGTCCTGTCTGGTGCCAGGAGTAATTGCTTACGGCCACACTACTGCGAACACGCCTGATCTCGTCTGATCTCGGAAGCTAAGCACGGTCGGGCCTGGTTAGTACCTGGATGGGAGACCGCCTGGGAATACCAGGTGCTGTAAGCTATTTTCATTTGGGGTAAAAAAAATCATCCTTTCTCCTGTTTAAAGACCTGTCTGGTGCCAGGAGCAATTGCTTACGGCCACACCACCGTGAACACGCCCAATCTCGTCTGATCTCGGAAGCTAAGCACGGTCGGGCCTGGTTAGTACTTGGATGGGAGACCGCCTGGGAATACCAGGTGCTGTAATCTATTTTCATTTTGGGTAAAAAAAAATGAATGATCCTTTCTCCTGTTTAAAGTCCTGTCTGCTGCCAGGAGCAATTGCTTACGGCCACACCACTGCGAACACGCCCGATCTCGTCTGATCTCGGAAGCTAAGCACGGTCGGGCCTGGTTAGTACTTGGATGGGAGACCGCCTGGGAATACCAGGTGCTGTAATCTATTTTCATTTGGGGTAAAAAAAATTATCCTTTCTCCTGTTTAAAGTCCTGTCTGGTGCCAGGAGCAATTGCTTACGGCCACACCACCGTGAACACGCCCGATCTCGTCTGATCTCGGAAGCTAAGCACGGTCGGGGCTGGTTAGTACTTGGATGGGAGACGGCCTGGGAATACCAGGTGCTGTAATCTATTTTCATTTGGGGTAAAAAAAATGATCCTTTCTCCTGTTTAAAGTCCTGTCTGGTGCCAGGAGCAATTGCTTACGGCCACACCACTGCGAACACGCCGGAACTCGTCTGATCTCGGAAGCTAAGCACGGTCTGGCCTGGTTAGTACCTGGATGGGAGACCGCCTGGGAATACCAGGTGCTGTAAGCTATTTTCATTTGGGGTAAAAAAAATCATCCTTTCTCCTGTTTAAAGTCCTGTCTGGTGCCAGGATCAATTGCTTACGGCCACACCACCGGGAACACGCCCGATCTCGTCTGATCTCGGAACCTAAGCACGGTCGGGCCTGGTTAGTACTTGGATGGGAGACCGCCTGGGAATACCAGGTGCTGTAATCTATTTTCATTTGGGGTAAAAAAAATTATCCTTTCTCCTGTTTAAAGTCCTGTCTTGTGCCAGGAGTAATTGCTTACGGTCACACCACTGCGAACACGCCTGATCTCGTCTGATCTCTGAAGCTAAGCACGGTCGGGCCTGGTTAGTACCTGGATGGGAGACCGCCTGGGAATACCAGGTGCTGTAATCTATTTTCATTTTGGGTAAAAAAAATGATCCTTTCTCCTGTTTAAAGTCCTGTCTGCTGCCAGGAGCAATTGCTTACGGCCACACCACTGCGAACACGCCCGATCTCGTCTGATCTCGGAAGCTAAGCACGGTCGGGCCTGGTTAGTACCTGGATGGGAGACCGCCTGGGAATACCAGGTGCTGTAATCTATATTCATTTGGGGTAAAAAAAATGATCCTTTCTCCTGTTTAAAGTCATGTATGGTGCCAGGAGCAATTGCTTACGGCCACACCACTGCGAACACGCCCGATCTCGTCTGATCTCGGAAGCTAAGCACGGTCGGGCCTGGTTAGTTCCTGGATGGGAGACCGCCTGGGAATACCAGGTGCTGTAAGCTATTTTCATTTGGGGTAAAAAAAATCATCCTTTCTCCTGTTTAAAGTCCTGTCTGGTGCCAGGAGCAATTGCTTACGGCCACACCACCGGGAACACGCCCGATCTCGTCTGATCTCGGAACCTAAGCACGGTCGGGCCTGGTTAGTACCTGGATGGGAGACCGCCTGGGAATACTAGGTGCTGTAAGCTATTTTCATTTGGGGTAAAAAAAATCATCCTTTCTCCTGTTTAAAGTCCTGTCTGGTGCCAGGAGCAATTGCTTACGGCCACACCACCGGGAACACGCCCGATCTCGTCTGATCTCGGAACCTAAGCACGGTCGGGCCTGGTTAGTACTTGGATGGGAGACCGCCTGGGAATACCAGGTGCTGTAATCTATTTTCATTTGGGGTAAAAAAAATGATCCTTTCTCCTGTTTAAAGTCCTGTCTGGTGCCAGGAGTAATTGCTTACGGCCACACTACTGCGAACACGCCTGATCTCGTCTGATCTCGGAAGCTAAGCACGGTCGGGCCTGGTTAGTACCTGGATGGGAGACCGCCTGGGAATACCAGGTGCTGTAAGCTATTTTCATTTGGGGTAAAAAAAATCATCCTTTCTCCTGTTTAAAGACCTGTCTGGTGCCAGGAGCAATTGCTTACGGCCACACCACCGTGAACACGCCCAATCTCGTCTGATCTCGGAAGCTAAGCACGGTCGGGCCTGGTTAGTACTTGGATGGGAGACCGCCTGGGAATACCAGGTGCTGTAATCTATTTTCATTTTGGGTAAAAAAAAATGAATGATCCTTTCTCCTGTTTAAAGTCCTGTCTGCTGCCAGGAGCAATTGCTTACGGCCACACCACTGCGAACACGCCCGATCTCGTCTGATCTCGGAAGCTAAGCACGGTCGGGCCTGGTTAGTACTTGGATGGGAGACCGCCTGGGAATACCAGGTGCTGTAATCTATTTTCATTTGGGGTAAAAAAAATTATCCTTTCTCCTGTTTAAAGTCCTGTCTGGTGCCAGGAGCAATTGCTTACGGCCACACCACCGTGAACACGCCCGATCTCGTCTGATCTCGGAAGCTAAGCACGGTCGGGGCTGGTTAGTACTTGGATGGGAGACGGCCTGGGAATACCAGGTGCTGTAATCTATTTTCATTTGGGGTAAAAAAAATGATCCTTTCTCCTGTTTAAAGTCCTGTCTGGTGCCAGGAGCAATTGCTTACGGCCACACCACTGCGAACACGCCGGAACTCGTCTGATCTCGGAAGCTAAGCACGGTCGGGCCTGGTTAGTACCTGGATGGGAGACCGCCTGGGAATACCAGGTGCTGTAAGCTATTTTCATTTGGGGTAAAAAAAATCATACTTTCTCCTGTTTAAAGTCCTGTCTGGTGCCAGGATCAATTGCTTACGGCCACACCACCGGGAACACGCCCGATCTCGTCTGATCTCGGAACCTAAGCACGGTCGGGCCTGGTTAGTACTTGGATGGGAGACCGCCTGGGAATACCAGGTGCTGTAATCTATTTTCATTTGGGGTAAAAAAAATTATCCTTTCTCCTGTTTAAAGTCCTGTCTTGTGCCAGGAGTAATTGCTTACGGTCACACCACTGCGAACACGCCTGATCTCGTCTGATCTCTGAAGCTAAGCACGGTCGGGCCTGGTTAGTACCTGGATGGGAGACCGCCTGGGAATACCAGGTGCTGTAAGCTATTTTCATTTGGGGTAAAAAAAATCATCCTTTCTCCTGTTTAAAGTTCTGTCTGGTGCCAGGAGCAATTGCTTACGGCCACACCACCGGGAACACGCCCGATCTCGTCTGATCTCGGAAACTAAGCACGGTCGGGCCTGGTTAGTACTTGGATGGGAGACCGCCTGGGAATACCAGGTGCTGTAATCTATTTTCATTTGGGGTAAAAAAAATGATCCTTTCTCCTGTTTAAAGTCCTGTCTGGTGCTAGGAGTAATTGCTTACGGCCATACCACCGTGAACACGCCCGATCTCGTCTGATCTCGGAAGCTAAGCACGGTCGGGCCTGGTTAGTACCTGGATGGGAGACCGCCTGGGAATACCAGGTGCTATGAGGTATTTTCATTTGGGGTAAAAAAAATCATCCTTTCTCCTGTTTAAAGTCCTGTCTGGTGCCAGGAGTAATTGCTTACGGCCACACCACCGTGAACACGCCCGATCTCGTCTGATCTCGGAAGCTAAGCACGGTCGGGCCTGGTTAGTACTTGGATCGGAGACCGCCTGGGAATACCAGGTGCTGTAATCTATTTTCATTTGGGGTAAAAAAAATGATCCTTTCTCCTGTTTAAAGTCCTGTCTGGTGCCAGGAGCAATTGCTTACGGCCACACCACTGCGAACACGCCCGTTCTCGTCTGATCTCGGAAGCAAAGCACGGTCAGGCCTGTTTAGTACCTGGATGGGAGACCGCCTGGGAATACCAGGTGCTGTAAGCTATTTTCATTTGGGGTAAAAAAAATCATCCTTTCTCATGTTTAAAGTCCTGTCTGGTGCTGGGAGCAATTGCTTACGGCCACACCACCGTGAACACGCCCAATCTCGTCTGATCTCGGAAGCTAAGCACGGTCGGGCCTGGTTAGTACTTGGATGGGAGACCGCCTGGGAATACCAGGTGCTGTAATCTATTTTCATTTTGGGTAAAAAAAAATGAATGATCCTTTCTCCTGTTTAAAGTCCTGTCTGCTGCCAGGAGCAATTGCTTACGGCCACACCACTGCGAACACGCCCGATCTCGTCTGATCTCGGAAGCTAAGCACGGTCGGGCCTGGTTAGTACTTGGATGGGAGACCGCCTGGGAATACCAGGTGCTGTAATCTATTTTCATTTGGGGTAAAAAAAATTATCCTTTCTCCTGTTTAAAGTCCTGTCTTGTGCCAGGAGCAATTGCTTACGGCCACACCACCGTGAACACGCCCGATCTCGTCTGATCTCGGAAGCTAAGCACGGTCGGGGCTGGTTAGTACTTGGATGGGAGACGGCCTGGGAATACCAGGTGCTGTAATCTATTTTCATTTGGGGTAAAAAAAATGATCCTTTCTCCTGTTTAAAGTCCTGTCTGGTGCCAGGAGCAATTGCTTACGGCCACACCACTGCGAACACGCCGGAACTCGTCTGATCTCGGAAGCTAAGCACGGTCGGGCCTGGTTAGTACCTGGATGGGAGACCGCCTGGGAATACCAGGTGCTGTAAGCTATTTTCATTTGGGGTAAAAAAAATCATACTTTCTCCTGTTTAAAGTCCTGTCTGGTGCCAGGATCAATTGCTTACGGCCACACCACCGGGAACACGCCCGATCTCGTCTGATCTCGGAACCTAAGCACGGTCGGGCCTGGTTAGTACTTGGATGGGAGACCGCCTGGGAATACCAGGTGCTGTAATCTATTTTCATTTGGGGTAAAAAAAATTATCCTTTCTCCTGTTTAAAGTCCTGTCTTGTGCCAGGAGTAATTGCTTACGGTCACACCACTGCGAACACGCCTGATCTCGTCTGATCTCTGAAGCTAAGCACGGTCGGGCCTGGTTAGTACCTGGATGGGAGACCGCCTGGGAATACCAGGTGCTGTAAGCTATTTTCATTTGGGGTAAAAAAAATCATCCTTTCTCCTGTTTAAAGTTCTGTCTGGTGCCAGGAGCAATTGCTTACGGCCACACCACCGGGAACACGCCCGATCTCGTCTGATCTCGGAAACTAAGCACGGTCGGGCCTGGTTAGTACTTGGATGGGAGACCGCCTGGGAATACCAGGTGCTGTAATCTATTTTCATTTGGGGTAAAAAAAATGATCCTTTCTCCTGTTTAAAGTCCTGTCTGGTGCTAGGAGTAATTGCTTACGGCCACACCACCGTGAACACGCCCGATCTCGTCTGATCTCGGAAGCTAAGCACGGTCGGGCCTGGTTAGTACCTGGATGGGAGACCGCCTGGGAATACCAGGTGCTATGAGGTATTTTCATTTGGGGTAAAAAAAATCATCCTTTCTCCTGTTTAAAGTCCTGTCTGGTGCCAGGAGTAATTGCTTACGGCCACACCACCGTGAACACGCCCGATCTCGTCTGATCTCGGAAGCTAAGCACGGTCGGGCCTGGTTAGTACTTGGATCGGAGACCGCCTGGGAATACCAGGTGCTGTAATCTATTTTCATTTGGGGTAAAAAAAATGATCCTTTCTCCTGTTTAAAGTCCTGTCTGGTGCCAGGAGCAATTGCTTACGGCCACACCACTGCGAACACGCCCGTTCTCGTCTGATCTCGGAAGCAAAGCACGGTCAGGCCTGTTTAGTACCTGGATGGGAGACCGCCTGGGAATACCAGGTGCTGTAAGCTATTTTCATTTGGGGTAAAAAAAATCATCCTTTCTCATGTTTAAAGTCCTGTCTGGTGCTGGGAGCAATTGCTTACGGCCACACCACCGTGAACACGCCCGATCTCGTCTGATCTCGGAAGTTAAGCATGGTCGGGCCTGGTTAGTAATTGGATGGGAGACCGCCTGGGAATACCAGGTGCTGTAATCTATTTTCATTTGGGGTAAAAAAAATGATCCTTTCTCCTGTTTAAAGTCCTGTCTGGTGCCAGGAGTAATTGCTTACGGCCACACCACTGCGAACACGCCTGATCTCGTCTGATCTCGGAAGCTAAGCACGGTCGGGCCTGGTTAGTACCTGGATGGGAGACCGCCTGGGAATACCAGGTGCTGTAAGCTATTTTCATTTGGGGTAAAAAAAATCATCCTTTCTCCTGTTTAAAGTCCTGTCTGGTGCCCGGAGCAATTGCTTACGGCTACACCACCGTGAACTCGTCTGATCTCGGAAGCTAAGCACGGTCAGGCCTGGTTAGTACTTGGATGGGAGACCGCCTGGGAATACCAAGTGCTGTAATCTATATTCATTTGGGGTAAAAAAAATGATCCTTTCTCCTGTTTAAAGTCCTGTCTGGTGCCAGGAGCAATTGCTTACGGCCACACCACCGCGAACACGCCCGATCTCGTCTGATCTCGGAAGCTAAGCACGGTCGGGCCTGGTTAGTACCTGGATGGGAGACCGCCTGGGAATACCAGGTGCTGTAAGCTATTTTCATTTGGGGTAAAAAAAATCATCCTTTCTCCTGTTTAAAGTCCTGTCTGGTGCCAGGAGCAATTGCTAACGGCCACACCACTGCGAACACGCCCGATCTCGTCTGATCTCGGAAGCTAAGCACGGTCGGGCCTGGTTAGTACCTGGATGGGAGACCGCCTGGGAATACCAGGTGCTGTAAGCTATTTTCATTTGGGGTAAAAAAAATCATCCTTTTTTCTGTTAAAGAGGAAGAGATAAGAGACAGCAGTGAGAGAGGTCGTGTTTGAAAAAAGGATGAAAAAAATCATCCTTTCTCCTGTTAAAGAGGAAGAGATAAGAGACAGCAGTGAGAGAGGCCGTGTTTCCCGAAGCTCCGCTAGACAGTGGCAAAAAGTACTTAATTCATCGTTCAGGTCTACTTTATTTTACTTTATTTCATGATCATAATACTTAAGAATATATAGTTTGTTTCCGTCAACCTCAATTGCTCGATTCAACAATACTTTTTGGCACTTTGACTACCGGATCAGACCGCAGCAAAAGCCTTGGACTTTGCTATCGCCAACATGCCTCTGTACTCGGATGTCTCAGGCACAGAGACTGGGAAATGCACAGACTGCACCAAACTGCAACAGACAGTGGCTTTATTTGAAACGAGGCTAGCAGCATTAGAAAAATGCAAAGGACTTCTCCAGGATACAGTGCCGATGGGTGAGTTTGCTGAGCTAGCTCAGACAAATCCACAACAGGATGATCAAAGCTATACTGTATCCTTCCCGAAGCTGGACAAGAGAGAGACAATTCCAACTGCCTCTCATTGGCACAGAGTCGGCGCTAAGCCCAAACAACATTCCAAAGTGAATCAACAAGTTCACTCAACGCCAAATGCTAAGCTTCCCAAAGCTAAAATCAGCCGGATTAGCCAATCGCTGAAGTTTACCATGCCGATGAAGAACCGGTTCCTGCCACTCCAGGAGTCCACGAACGCGCCTGCCACCCATGCACCCCTAAGCCCCAAGATGCGTCCAAACGGATGGTGTGGACAAAGACCGACCATGACCCTGTCGCCAGAGAGGCCAGCTGCGCATGCATCTGCCACCCGTGCACCCCTGAGCCCCAGGATGCGTCCGGACGGACGGTGGGGACAGAGACGGAACAAGAACCAGTCACCACGGAGTCGAGCTGTGCATGCGTCTGCGACCGCCACTTCAAGCCAACAAGGGCCCATCTCACAGAAAGCAGATGAACCAGACACTCTGATTGTAGGAGACTCAACCATAAAGGATATAACCGGTAAGAAGATCAAAACATGCTACTTCCCAGATGTGATGGTTAGTGATGTCAACCAGAAACTAGCCACAATTATACTGGAAAACCCCAAAATCTCACAGATTATTGTGCATGCAGGACTTAATGATATTCGAAAAGAACAGTCAGAACTTCTGAAGAGGGATTTCACTGAACTATTGGACACACTGGACAAATTACACGTTAGGTCATTCATCAGTGGACCCATACCAGCCGTTGACAGGGGAATAAACAGATTCAGTCGTCTACTTGCACTGAATACATGGCTTTCAAGAGTCTGCAATGAAAGAGGAAGGGGCTTTATTGACAATTTCAACTTGTTCTGGGGGCGCAAATATCTTTTCAGAGCAGATGGCCTACACCCAAACAGGTTAGGCTCAAAACTGTTAAGGGACAATCTTCTCTTCTCACTCTCCCACCATGAGAAGAAGCGAGACTACAGCCTCCCCCACACATCTACTGTCCCACTATCTGACACACAGATAGCAGACAGACCACAGACCTTGAAGAGAGACAACAGCCTGCCCGACACCATCGACACCATGCCTCCCCCCTTTGCTGATGCTGGCTTGGCGAGGAACGGCCACCCCCCTCCTCTGCACTCCCCCATCGACGATGACCTCCAGCACTCACCCATCGATGATGACCTCCAGCTGTCCCCCATTGATGATGACCACCAGCCTCATCTCTCCCATAGCCACAACGACAACTCCAGTTCCACTGTCTCCTCCCTTTATGATTTTCCAGATGAATTTAAGAAACGGAGAAATGTTGGCATCAAACTTGCATCTGCGTCAATGATACCATCCCCATGTCATGACCACAGTCTGATAACAGCCAAGCGGAGGGCGCCCCAGCCCCCCCCTCCCTGTACTGATAGTAGTCCTGATTATTACTGAGACAAAAAAGGGTTCAGCCGTAGACACAGCACAAAGGAAGTTTTGCATAATCTGTTGAACCCAAGGTTGCCTACATCAAAACATGGCAACTTTTGCATTCCTGCTGTAATCACTAAGAGAGTAAACAAAGGGAAACTTAGATGCACTGCTAACCTCTCAAATCTCATACCTATTCCCTCCAAACCAAAATCAACCTTAAAGCCTATCAATAACACCATCAGGATGGGTCTACTTAATGTTAGGTCTCTTAATAACAAATCTTTTTTAGTTAATGATTTCATTACCACTGCTCAACTGGATTTTATGTTTTTAACTGAAACATGGCTAGAACAAAATAACAGTGCAACCGTTCTGATAGAGACAGCTCCTCCCAACTATAACTTTTTTGATGTATGTAGATCTGGAAAAAGAGGTGGAGGGGTTGCTGCTATATTTAAAAATGTATTTCAGGGGAAACAGATGCTATTTGGTGATTTTCCATCATTCGAATACCTTTGTGCTGTATTGAAATGTTCCCCCAGAGTTCTCCTATTAATTATTTACTGGCCACCCACATACGCTGCAAATTTCTTCGATGACTTTACAGAATTATTGTCTAGCATCTCCACAGACTTTGACTGTCTAGTTATAACTGGTGACTTCAATTTTCATACTGATGATTTTAATGATAAGTGTGCAAAAAAACTTTTTACCATTTTGGACACATTTGAAATGTCTCAACATGTGAAAGAGGCTACTCATTGTAAGGGGCACACTCTAGACCTGGTTATCACAAAGGGTCTCAATGTTTCAGATCTCTCTGTGACTGATCCTTCACTGTCTGACCATTTCTGTGTTTTCTTTAATATATCTTTTATTCCCGACATACAGACAAAATCAAATACTGTCAAAAAACGGTATATCAATGAACATTCTAATGTACTTTTTAAAAAGGCCATCTCCTTGCTACCACCTCTCAACCCATGTTCTGCTGATGATCTTTTAGAAAACTTTAATTTGAAAATTTTGAAAGTCATAGATGTCATTGCACCTTATAAGGTTAAAACGATTTCTGGAAAGCAAAAGGCACCTTGGAGAAAAGCTGCTTTTGTAACAGCCCAGAAAAAAGAATGCAGGAAGGCTGAACGCATATGGCGTAAAACAAAACTTCATATACACCATGACATCTATAAAGAGAGCCTCCGTGCTTACAATTTAGACTTAAAAAGTGCTAGAGAAACATTTTTCTCCAATATCATTAAAACCAATACTAATAATGCCAAAACCCTATTTGCAACTGTTGACAGACTGACCAAGCCCCCAACACAAATTCCACCTGACCTTCATTCCACTCAGAAATGCAATGAGTTTGCAGCATTTTATACTGATAAAATTGAAGGCATCAGACGCGCCATCAATGTCTCCACTTTAAACAAAAATGCTGGACTACCACCATATTCAGGCAAAAGTAACGTGGCAATGACATGCTTTAATGTCACAGACTCTAAAACTCTTGTGGAAACTGTGACACAACTGAAGCCATCCACCTGTTGCCTTGATACTTTACCTACCAACCACTTTAAGAATGTTTTTGACTGCCTAGCAATAGACATATTGCAAATAGTTAACAACTCTCTCCAATCAGGCACTTTCCCAAAAGGCTTCAAAACTGCAGTTATCAAACCCCTTTTAAAAAAGCGGAGCCTAGATGCCTCTGTTATTAACAACTACAGACCAATATCAAATCTACCCTTCATAAGTAAAATCATTGAGAAAATTGTCCTCCAGCAACTTAGTGACTTCCTGGAATCAACTGGTTGCTATGACACCTTCCAATCCGGATTTCGACCCCTTCACAGCACTGAGACCGCCCTTATTAAAGTTGTAAATGACATCCGTCTTAACACAGACTCTGGCAAAATCTCAATACTAATGCTACTAGACCTCAGTGCTGCATTCGACACTGTAGACCATACAATACTTTTGGACAGATTAGAAAACTGGGTGGGGCTTTCAGGCAGGTTTTAAATTGGTTTAGGTCCTACCTACAAAATAGGAACTACTTTGTTTCCATTGGCGACTTTGTTTCAGAATCAACAAACGTGACATGTGGAGTCCCACAAGGTTCGATCTTAGGACCCTCTCTATTCAACATCTACATGCTCCCACTAGGGCAAATCATGCAAAATAACAATATTGACCATCACTGCTATGCTGATGACACGCAAATCTATGTATCTCTATCACCAAATGACTATCAGCCCATAGATCTGTTGTGCCAGTGCATTGAGCAAGTCAAAGACTGGATGTGCCAAAATTTCCTTCAACTAAATGAGGACAAAACCGAGATAATTGTATTTGGTGCTAAAACCGAAAGGCTTAAAGTTACCCAACACCTTCACTCTCTGTCCTTGAAAACCTCAATCAAAGCCAGAAATCTAGGGGTTATTATGGATTCAGATTTACATTTCGACAGTCACATCAAATCAGTTACAAAATCGGCATATTATCACCTTAAAAACGTAGCAAAACTTAGAGGGCTCATGTCTACCGAAGACTTACAAACACTTGTACATGCCTTTATCACTAGCAAGCTTGATTACTGCAATGGTCTCCTTACAGGTCTCCCAAAAAAAACTCTAAGGCAACTACAGCTTGTTCAGAATGCTGCTGCTAGAGTTCTAACAAAGACCAAAAAATTTGAACATATTACACCAATTCTCAAATCATTACACTGGCTCCCTGTATGTCAGAGAATTGATTTTAAAATCATGTTGCTAACCTACAAATCTCTACATGGTTTAGGGCCAAAATATTTAACTGATATGCTTCCACTACATAAGTCTTCTAGACCACTAAGATCCTCTGAGACCAATCTGTTAATTATCCCCAGAGTCAACACGAAACATGGGGAAGCAGGATTTAGTTACTATGCAACAAATAGCTGGAATAAACTCCCTGAGGATTTAAGACTTGCCCCAACTCTGACAGCTTTTAAAACAAGACTGAAGACTTTTATGTTTGCTTTAGCTTTCTGCTAAATCTTAAATCTACAATGTTTCTATTTTTATTTTTATTTTATTAGTAACTTTGCCTTTCTAAAATGCATTTTTATTAACTCTGCCTTTCTAAAATGTTGTTTTTTAACTTTGCCTTTACTTTCTATCTATTTTACTTTTTACTTATCTATTATTTTATTTTATTGTATGACAATGTTTATATGTGAAGCACTTTGAGTCTGCCTTGTGTATGAAAAGTGCTATATAAATAAAGTTGCCTTGCCTTGCCTTGCCTTGTTTAAAGTCCTGTCTGGTGCCAGGAGCAATTGCTTACGGCCACACCACCGTGATCTCGTCTGATCCCGTTCAGGTGCGCAAGCAGGAAGTGAGCACAGAGCAGTTGAGTGTTTGTTGGGACCGTGTGTGCTTGATAGTGAGAAGGCACTTTTTTGTTGATAGTTTTATTGTTTCATTCATAGTTTGATAGTTTCATAGTTTGTTTCATTCCCCCTGCAGCCTGGCTGTTTGGGGGATTGTTTCATACTTTCTTGTTTAGATGGATAATCTGGTAAATGGGAAAATAGGTGGAAAGGCCACTTTGATTCATGTGGAACCCGATATTGATCATGCTTCTCGTGATTGGATGGATAATTTAGTAAATGAAAACATGGGAGCTACTACCAGTTTGACACATGTAGAACAGGTGAATGAGCCTGAGCATGTTGAAGTAAGAGAGAAAGGAATAACACAGACTAATTCCGTTAGTACAGAGGGAGAAAACATGGTGAATAGCAGGAGAGATAAAGAGGGTCTAAATGAAGTGATGAATGCGGGAGAGAGTGACGGTGGCTATAAAAAGGAGCTGACGTTGATTGTAGAGCTGGTCGGTGAAGACAATATAACTATGATGGAGCTATTGCGAGGAATCAAAGATAAGTGCGGGATTGTTCTGGCCTGCAGGGTCAAAAGTAAGATCATATACGAGATCACCATGCAGGAGGGAAAGGGCAAGACGAGGTTATTGGATGGGTTCAAAATCAAAAACACTCAGGTGACAGCTTAAGAAGTACGCAGCAATGAAATAGTTGTTTCATTTCTAAACTTGCCACCTTATATTTCTGACGCTGAAATAAGGCAGAAACTCTCAACGTGGGGCGTGAAGGCGATTTCGCCCATCAAAAGAAGGAAATGGCCTGGGACAGACGTGGCGGACGGGACAAGGTACAGTTCACTGAACTTGTACAGTCACTGCCCTACTCAACAAAGTTTGAGACGCTAGACGGAGGGGAGTACTTCCGCGTAATTCACGACAGGCAGGTGAAGGTCTGCAGGCTGTGCATCCAGCCAGGACATATTGTGAGAGAATGCCCAGACTTCACCTGCTATAAATGCAAGCGCCAGGGACACTATGCTAGGGAGTGTGACCTGCAGGGAGCAAGACGCGGAGAGGAGCGGCCGGTGGATGCGGAGCCAGCCGGTGGCGGCGAGAGCGTGTCCCGGTCCGAGGAGGAGCAGCGACAGCGGGACGAGGACATCGCATGCTCTGATCCCATACCATTGGAGGGAGAGGAGAACACCGGAGCTGCCAACGGAGAGGAGATGACCCCAGACACCATTGGCAGCGGTGTGGATGGCGTGTCCAGGGGGACGGGTCGCACGACGAGAGGAGCATCCGGGCAAAGTGCTGAAGAAGGCGCTAGCGCAGCGCCCAAAACTCCATCAGCCCTGGCGAATGAGCGAGGAGGCGGTCGACCTGGGAAGGTGGAGACCCCGGGGTGCGGAGAGGCTCCGCGGGACGGGACGGCTGTGGCTGCTTCACCTGGAAAGGAGCCAGACGATTCGAACATGGAGGTGGTGGGGACGGGAACATCGGAGGAAGGAGAGTTGATGGATTGCGAAGCGGTGAGAGCCAGCAGGAAAAGAATGAACAAAAAGAAGGACAAAAGGGAGCCAAAAGAGCGGAAGGTATGACCCATCGAGCATCTATGGAAATCTGTGTTTTTCTTTGCATTACTATGGTCATTATAACATCCCTAAATGCGAATGGCCTGAGGAACATGATGAAGCTAGAAAGAACGATTGAACTGTGTAAATCGGACATGTTGTGCCTGCAGGAGACGCACTGGGATGATGGAATTGTGAAAAACCTTGGGAAACTTTGGAAAGGGCCCATATTTACAGATAATGGGAGTGCGAAGGCACGTGGAGTGGCGATCCTTGTCAGAGAGAGGTCTGTTAGTGGAGCAAAACAGACCTTTTGTGGAGGGAATGGAAGAGTGATAGCGATTGAATTTGTGCACAATAAAAACACATATAAATTAATCAATATATATGCACCAAACGTGGAGGAAATGAGGAAAGATTTTTTCAAGGACTTGGAGGTTCTGTGCACGGGAGGTTGTATGATGGTTGGTGACTATAATGTAAAATTATCAAGACTAGATTATTCAAATTACGTAAAATACAGGTATGATGGGTCAAGGAACTTTCTGAAAAACATGATGGCAGAACACAAAATGGTGGACATATGGAGGGAGGAAAATGCAGACAGTAAAGGGTTTTCGCGGAGGCAGGTGGTTATGGGGACCCTTAGACAGAGTCGAATAGACCTGGTCCTGGTTAAGGAAAACATTGTCAGCAAAATAAAGGAGGTGAAATATACTTTTACCACTCTTAGTGATCATGCAATCCTGTCACTGAGGTTAAGGGACGTATGTGTAAGGAATGTAGGTGGAGGAATGTGGTGCCTAAACAATAGCTTATTAGGAGAGGATTCATATAAAGAGATGATAGCTAAATGTATCAAAGAAGAAATAGAGAACATTTTAAACGGAGATAATATTTGTATTTGGTGGGAAAAATTGAAAGAAAAAGTTAAAAAGAAAAGCATACACTATGCCAAACAAATGAACTTTAGAAAGGAGCAGGTAGAGAAAGAGATACAAAATAAATTAAATGAAGAAGCAGGGAAAGCAGACAAAGATGCAAATTATAATATACAAAAGTATATGGAATTGAGAAGGGAACTAAAAGAGTGTGAGAAAAATAAATGTGATGGGGCGATAGTAAGGAGTAGAGTACAGTATGCTGTAGAGGGAGAAAGGTGCACAGCGTACTTTCTAAACCTAGAGAAAAAGAAACAGGAAAATAATTATATAAATGAACTACAGAATGAAAATGGAGAGAAGGTAAATGATTTGGTTAGCATCTTGAATACAGTGGAAGGCTTCTATAAAAACTTGTATAAAAAAGGGAATACAGAAAAATAATGTATTGATGAGGTCTTGAGGGGTGTGGATGCAAGAATATCAGCAGACGAGCTAGACATGTGTGACAGAGAGATTACAGTAAAAGAAATACAAATAGCAATTACAAATGCAAAAAATAATAAAAGCCCTGGTTCAGATGGACTTAGTAGTGAATTCTACAAGGAGTTTGCTGACATACTGGCACCCATATTATTAAAGGTATACCAAAGCATGGAAGAGGGACAACTGGTTCCAGAATCTATGGCTACTGGGGTAATCACAATATTATTTAAAAATAAGGGGAGTAGATTAGAGTTAGGGAACTATAGGCCAATTAGCTTATTGAATAATGATTATAAGATATTAGCAAGGGTTTTAGCATATAGAATTAAGAAGCTAATGGGAGGAATAATAGCACCGACACAGGCATATAGTATCGAAGGGAGAGACATAGCAGATATAATAGGGACAGTTAGGGACGTTGTTAGGCACATGAAAGAACAGTCTGGGATAGTGTTGAGTGTAGATTTGAATAAGGCTTTTGATAGAGTGGAGCATGAGTTCTTGTTTCGGAGTATGAAAGAGTTTGGGTTTGGGGATAGAATAGTGAGTTGGATCAGGCTATTGTATAAGGAAGCTAAGAGTAGGGTCAAATGTAATGGACTGATGACAGACACCTTTGCTTTGGAGAGGTCAGTGAGGCAGGGCTGTCCCTTATCAGCACTGCTATATAGCATGTCTATTGAACCCTTTGCTGTCCTTATAAAAAAGGATAGTAATATAAAAGGAATACAAATACCAGGCGAGAAAATTAATATAATTCAACAATATGCAGATGACATGACAATAACAGTAGAAAATATGGAAAGTATCAATATAATTATGAAACACATGGGAACATATGGGAGGGCAGCAGGGGCCAAAGTGAATATAGGAAAATCTGAACTAATGTATATAGGTCAGGAGAGGGAGAAGGTAGACAGTATGATTGCATTTAGAGTGGTAGACTGCATTAAAGTTTTAGGAGTAAACATAGGTCCAAACGAAAAGGAAGCAAGAGATGTGACTTGGACAGTAGTGATAAATAAGATAAAATACACTTTAAATGCATGGAAGCAGAGAAAATTGAAATTAAAAGGTAAGGTAATAGTTGTTAACTCCTTAGTATTGTCCAAATGTGTGTATGTGTTGGGTGCACTAGATCTTCCGGTATGGGTTCTATCAGAGCTAAATCGGCTGATTTCAAATTTCTTGTGGGATGGTAAGGGTGTGAGGATAGCACACAAAACATTGATAGCAGGGTACAGTGAGGGAGGGTTAAAACTGGTGGACATTGACACAAAACGTAAAGCAATGAGGGTTAAAACAGTGAAGAAATATCTACATGATGTGAATGACTATGGGTGGAAACAATTCTTTAAAATGTATGTGCAAATTGCTGGTAGATGTGGAGAGCATAGTCTGCTTATGGTTTTGAAAGAAGCAATGTATGAAAAGGTTCCTTTTTTTTACAAAGAGGTGTTCAGAGCGTGGGGAGAGTTCCTGCCCAACATATCATACGACTGTAGTAACATAATTGAAGTAATGAATAAACCCATTTTTCTCAATCCCAAAATACAGCATAACAACAAAATGCTATACAATAACGTTTTCATGGATGCAGGAAATAGGCAAATAAAAGACATAGTATATGAGTTTGTGCCTGGGTTTCTGCCGGGGCAGGCAATGATAGACTGTGTAAGAGAATGGGATGAAGATGCTAGGAGAGATGTGATTTTAAAAATGTATGATATAATCAAGGGGAATATGCCTGGAGACTGGAGGAATTTGATTGAGAGAGAGTGTGTGAGGACAGGGGATGGACATTTACCTGAACTAGTGTTTGTTAAAAATGATGTAAGCAAAGAGTTCAAAGAATTAAAAGTAAAAAACATATATATAGAACTAATAGCAAAACAGTTGAAAAGGCCAGCAGCAGAACAAATGTGGGAGAGAGTTCTGCCAGGTATGAATGTACAGTTGATATGGAAAAACCTCAAAATCAAATATAATGCAATAGAATGTGAAAACAATGACTTCATGACCAGACACAACAGGATCTATGTTAACACAGTACTGCATCAGATTAACAGAGGAAACAGGAGAGAATGTGACGTGTGTGAAACTGAGCCAGAAGATTTATTACATATATATATCAGATGTAAATGTCTACGTAGTTTTGTGCCTAAGTTAAAAGATATGCTGTTTAAGAATTGGGAAAATGGTTTTGTAAAGGCACATGAATGGAACAAAATGTTGTTGTTTGGGGTAAATGGGAAAAGGAAAGATGTGAATGTTTGCTTGTTTAATTTTGTGTTAAGTCATGCAAGGTACGCTATTATGTCAAGAAGGAATCTTGCTCATTTTGAAGGGAAAAAAGTTAATGTGTGGGATTTGTTTGAATCTGTGGTCAGGAGGAATGTGGGTTTGACCTTTAAATATGGTGCTGAGGATTTTGCTAAATGCTTTATTGACGGGTGTAGTTTTATATCTGCAACATCGGAAGGGAAATTAGCATTTAATTTTTGAGTGTGCCTCTATGTGTATAAGGCGCACGTATTATTAAGCGATTTATTTTGTGCCTTGGTACCCCTTAACATGAATGTGATTGTTGTGTGTATGTCATTGTTTTATGTAAACATTTACATTTAAATTTATTTTGTATATTAAAAAAAAAAAAAAAAAAAAAACACGCCCGATCTCGTCTGATCTCGGAAGCTAAGCACGGTCGGGCCTGGTTAGTACTTGGATGGGAGACCGCCTGGGAATACCAGGTGCTGTAATCTATTTTCATTTGGGGTAAAAAAAATGATCCTTTCTCCTGTTTAAAGTCCTGTCTGGTGCCAGGAGTAATTGATTACGGCCACACCACCGTGAACACGCCCGATCTCGTCTGATCTCGGAAGCTAAGCACGGTCGGGCCTGGTTAGTACTTGGATGGGAGACCGCATGGGAATACCAGGTGCTGTAATCTATTTTCATTTGGGGTAAAAAAAATGATCCTTTCTCCTGTTTAAAGTCCTGTCTGGTGCCAGGAGCAATTGCTTACGGCCACACCACCGCGAACACGCCCGATCTCGTCTGATATCGGAAGCTAAGCACGGTCGGGCCTGGTTAGTACCTGGATGGGAGACCGCCTGGGAATACCAGGTGCTGTAAGCTATTTTCATTTGGGGTAAAAAAAATCATCCTTTCTCCTGTTTAAAGTCCTGTCTGGTGCCAGGAGCAATTGCTTACGGCCACACCACCGTGAACACACCCGATCTCGTCTGATCTCGGAAGCTAAGCACGGTCGGGCCTGGTTAGTACTTGGATGGGAGACCGCCTGGGAATGCCAGGTGCCGTAATCTATTTTCATTTGGGGTAAAAAAAATGATCCTTTCTCCTGTTTAAAGTCCTGTCTGGTGCCAGGAGCAATTGCTTACGGCCACACCACTGCGAACACGCCCGATCTCGTCTGATCTCGGAAGCTAAGCACGGTCGGGCCTGGTTAGTACCTGGATGGGAGACCGCCTGGGAATACCAGGTGCTGTAAGCTATTTTCATTTGGGGTAAAAAAAATGATCCTTTCTCCTGTTTAAAGTCCTGTCTGGTGCCAGGAGCAATTGCTTACGGCCACACCACTGCGAACACGACCGATCTCGTCTGATCTCGGAAGCTAAGCACGGTCGGGCCTGGTTAGTACCTGGATGGGAGACCGCCTGGGAATACCAGGTGCTGTAAGCTATTTTCATATGGGTTAAAAAAAAAATTATCCTTTCTCCTGTTTAAAGTCCTGTCTGGTGCCAGGAGCAATTGCTTACGGCCACACCACCGTGAACACTCCCGATCTCGTCTGATCTCGGAAGCTAAGCACGGTCGGGCCTGGTTAGTACCAGGATGGGAGACCGCCTGGGAATACCAGGTGCTGTAAGCTATTTTCATTTGGGGTAAAAAAAATGATCCTTTCTCCTGTTTAAAGTCCTGTCTGGTGCCAGGAGCAATTGCTTACGGCCACACCACTGCGAACACGCCCGATCTCGTCTGATCTCGGAAGCTAAGCACGGTCGGGCCTGGTTGGTACCTGGATGGGAGACCGCCTGGGAATACCAGGTGCTGTAAGCTATTTTCATTTGGGGTAAAAAAAAATGATCCTTTCTCCTGTTTAAAGTCCTGTCTGGTGCCAGGAGCAATTACTTACGGCCACACCACTGCGAACACGCCCGATCTCGTCTGATCTCGGAAGCTAAGCACGGTCGGGCCTGGTTAGTACCTGGATGGGAGACCGCCTGGGAATTCCAGGTGCTGTAAGCTATTTTCATTTGGGTTAAAAAAAATTATCCTTTCTCCTGTTTAAAGTCCTGTCTGGTGCCAGGAGCAATTGCTTACGGCCACACCACCGTGAACACGCCCGATCTCGTCTGATCTCGGAAGCTAAGCACGGTCGGGCCTGGTTAGTACCAGGATGGGAGACCGCCTGGGAATACCAGGTGCTGTAAGCTATTTTCATTTGGGGTAAAAAAAATCATCCTTTCTCCTGTTTAAAGTCCTGTCTGGTGCCAGGAGCAATTGCTTACGGCCACACCACCGTGAACACGCTCGATCTCGTCTGATCTCGGAAGCTAAGCACAGTCGGGCCTGGTTAGTACTTGGATGGGAGACCGCCTGGGAATACCAGGTGCTGTATTCTATTTTCATTTGGGGTAAAAAAAATGAACCTTTCTCCTGTTTAAAGTCCTGTCTGGTGCCAGGGGCAATTGATTACGGCCACACCACTGCGAACACGCACGATCTCGTCTGATCTCGGAAGCTAAGCACGGTCGGCCCTGGTTAGTACCTGGATGGGAGACCGCCTGGGAAAACCAGGTGCTGTAAGCTATTTTCATTTGGGGTAAAAAAAATCATCCTTTCTCCTGTTTAAAGTCCTGTCTGGTGCCAGGAGCAATTGCTTACGGCCACACCACTGCGAACACGCCCGATCTCGTCTGATCTCGGAAGCTAAGCACGGTCAGGCCTGGTTAGTACCTGGATGGGAGACCGCCTGGGAATACCAGGTGCTGTAAGCTATTTTCTTTTGGTGTAAAAAAAATCATCCTTTCTCCTGTTTAAAGTCCTGTCTGGTGCCAGGATTAATTGCTTATGGCCACACCACCGTGAACACGCCCGATCTCGTCTGATCTCGGAAGCTAAGCACGGTCCGGCCTGGTTAGTTCTTGGATGGGAGACCGCCTGGGAATACCAGGTGCTGTAATCTATTTTCATTTGGGGTAAAAAAAATTATCCTTTCTCCTGTTTAAAGTCCTGTCTGGTGCCAAGAGCAATTGCTTACGGCCACACCACTGCGAACACGCCCGATCTCGTCTGATATCGGAAGCTAAGCACGGTCGGGCCTGGTTAGTACCTGGATGGGAGACCGCCTGGGAATACCAGGTGCTGTAAGCTATTTTCATTTGGGGTAAAAAAAATCATCCTTTCTCCTGTTTAAAGTACTGTCTGGTGCCAGGAGCAATTGCTTACGGCCACACCACTGCGAACACGCCCGATCTCGTCTGATCTCGGAAGCTAAGCACGGTTGGGCCTGGTTAGTACCTGGATGGGATACCGCCTGGGAATACCAGGTGCTGTAAGCTATTTTCATTTGGGGTAAAAAAAATCATCCTTTCTCCTGTTTAAAGTCCTGTCTGGTGCCAGGAGCAATTGCTTACGGCCACACCACCGTGAACACGCCCGATCTCGTCTGATCTCGGAAGCTAAGCACGGTCGGGCCTGGTTAGTACTTGGATGGGAGACCGCCTGGGAATACCAGGTGCTGTAATCTATTTTCATTTGGGGTAAAAAAAATGATCCTTTCTCCTGTTTAAAGTCCTGTCTGGTGCCAGGAGTAATTGCTTACGGCCACACCACTGCGAACACGCCTGATCTCTTCTGATCTCGGAAGCTAAGCACGGTCGGGCCTGGTTAGTACCTGGATGGGAGACCGCCTGGGAATACCAGGTGCTGTAAGCTATTTTCATTTGGAGCAAAAAAAATCATCCTTTCTCCTGTTTAAAGTCCTGTCTGGTGCCAGGAGCAATTGCTTACGGCCACACCACTGCGAACACGCCCGATCTCGTCTGATCTCGGAAGCTAAGCAAGGTCGGGCCTGGTTAGTACCTGGATCGGAGACCACCTGGGAATACCAGGTGCTGTATGCTATTTTCATTTGGGGTAAAAAAAATCGTCCTGTCTGGTGCCAGGAGCAATTGCTTACGGCCACACCACTGCAAACACGCCCGATCTCGTCTGATCTCGGAAGCTAAGCACGGTCCGGCCTGGTTAGTACCTGGATGGGAGACCGCCTGGGAATACCAGGTGCTGTAAGATATTTTCATTTGGGGTAAAAAAAATCATCCTTTCTCCTGTTTAAAGTCCTGTCTGGTGCCAGGAGCAATTGCTTACGGCCACACCACCGTGAACACGCCCGATCTCGTCTGATCTCGGAAGCTAAGCACGGTCGGGCCTGGTTAGTACTTGGATGGGAGACCGCCTGGGATTACCAGGTGCTGTATTCTATTTTCATTTGGGGTAAAAAAAAATGATCCTTTCACCTGTTTAAAGTCCTGTCTGGTGCCAGGAGCAATTGCTTACGGCCACACCACTGCGAACACGCCCGATCTCGTCTGATCTCGGAAGCTAAGCACGGTCGGGCCTGGTTAGTACCTGGATGGGAGAATGCCTGGGAATACCAGGTGCTGTAAGCTATTTTCATTTGGGGTAAAAAAAATCATCCTTTCTCCTGTTTAAAGTCCTGTCTGGTGCCAGGAGCAATTGCTTACGGCCACACCACTGCGAACACGCCCGATCTCGTCTGATCTCGGAAGCTAAGCAAGGTCGGGCCTGGTTAGTACCTGGATCGGAGACCACCTGGGAATACCAGGTGCTGTATGCTATTTTCATTTGGGGTAAAAAAAATCATCCTTTCTCCTGTTTAAAGTCCTGTCTGGTGCCAGGAGCAATTGCTTACGGCCACACCACTGCGAACACGCCCGATCTCGTCTGATCTCGGAAGCTAAGCACGGTCCGGCCTGGTTAGTACCTGGTTGGGAGACCGCCTGGGAATACCAGGTGCTGTAAGATATTTTCATTTGGGGTAAAAAAAATCATCCTTTCTCCTGTTTAAAGTCCTGTCTGGTGCCAGGAGCAATTGCTTACGGCCACACCACCGTGAACACGCCCGATCTCGTCTGATCTCGGAAGCTAAGCACGGTCGGGCCCGGTTAGTACTTGGATGGGAGACCGCCTGGGAATACCAGGTGCTGTAATGTTTTTTCATTTGGGGTAAAAAAAATGATCCTTTCTCCTGTTTAAAGTCCTGTCTGGTGCCAGGATTAATTGCTTACGGCCACACCACTGCGAACACGCCTGATCTCTTCTGATCTCGGAAGCTAAGCACGGTCGGCCTGGTTAGTACCTGGATGGGAGACCGCCTGGGAATACCAGGTGCTGTAAGCTATTTTCATTTGGAGCAAAAAAAATCATCCTTTCTCCTGTTGAAAGTCCTGTCTGGTGCCAGGAGCAATTGCTTACGGCCACACCACTGCGAACACGCCCGATCTCGTCTGATCTCGGAAGCTAAGCAAGGTCGGGCCTGGTTAGTACCTGGATCGGAGACCACCTGGGAATACCAGGTGCTGTATGCTATTTTCATTTGGGGTAAAAAAAATCATCCTTTCTCCTGTTTAAAGTCCTGTCTGGTGCCAGGAGGAATTGCTTACGGCCACACCACTGCGAACACGCCCGATCTCGTCTGATCTCGGAAGCTAAGCACGGTCCGGCCTGGTTAGTACCTGGATGGGAGACCGCCTGGGAATACCAGGTGCTGTGAGATATTTTCATTTGGGGTAAAAAAAATGATCCTTTCACCTGTTTAAAGTCCTGTCTGGTGCCAGGAGCAATTGCTTACGGCCACACCACTGCGAACACGCCCGATCTCGTCTGATCTCGGAAGCTAAGCACGGTCGGGCCTGGTTAGTACCTGGATGGGAGAATGCCTGGGAATACCAGGTGCTGTAAGCTATTTTCATTTGGGGTAAAAAAAATCATCCTTTCTCCTGTTTAAAGTCCTGTCTGGTGCCAGGAGCAATTGCTTACGGCCACACCACCGTGACCACGCCCGATCTCGTCTGATCTCGGAAGCTAAGCACAGTCGGGCCTGGTTAGTACTTGGATGGGAGACCGCCTGGGAATACCAGGTGCTGTAAGCTATTTTCATTTGGAGCAAAAAAAATCATCCTTTCTCCTGTTTAAAGTCCTGTCTGGTGCCAGGAGCAATTGCTTACGGCCACACCACTGCGAACACGCCCGATCTCGTCGGATCTCAGAAGCTAAGCACGGTCGGGCCTGGTTAGTACCTGGATGGGAGACCGCCTGGGAATACCAGGTGCTGTAAGCTATTTTCATTTGGGGTAAAAAAAATCATCCTTTCTCCTGTTTAAAGTCCTGTCTGGTGCCAGGAGCAATTGCTTACGGCCACACCACCGTGAACACGCCCGATCTCGTCTGATCTCGGAAGCTAAGCACGGTCGGGCCTGGTTAGTACTTGGATGGGAGACCGCCTGGGAATACCAGGTGCTGTAATCTATTTTCATTTGTGGTAAAAAAAATGATCCTTTCTCCTGTTTAAAGTCCTGTCTGGTGCCAGGAGCAATTGCTTACGGCCACACCACTGCGAACACGCCCGATCTCGTCTGATCTCGGAAGCTAAGCAAGGTCGGGCCTGGTTAGTACCTGGATGGGAGACCGCCTGGGAATACCAGGTGCTGTAAGATATTTTCTTTTGGGGTAAAAAAAATCATCCTTTCTCCTGTTTAAAGTCCTGTCTGGTGCCAGGATTAATTGCTTATGGCCACACCACCGTGAACACGCCCGATCTCGTCTGATCTCGGAAGCTAAGCACGGTCGGGCCTGGTTAGTACTTGGATGGGAGACCGCCTGGGAATACCAGGTGCTGTAATCTATTTTCATTTGGGGTAAAAAAAATTATCCTTTCTCCTGTTTAAAGTCCTGTCTGGTGCCAAGAGCAATTGCTTACGGCCACACCACTGCGAACACGCCCGATCTCGTCTGATATCGGAAGCTAAGCACGGTCGGGCCTGGTTAGTACCTGGATGGGAGACCGCCTGGGAATACCAGGTGCTGTAAGCTATTTTCATTTGGGGTAAAAAAAATCATCCTTTCTCCTGTTTAAAGTCCTGTCTGGTGCCAGGAGCAATTGCTTACGGCCACACCACTGCGAACACGCCCGATCTCGTCTGATCTCGGAAGCTAAGCACGGTTGGGCCTGGTTAGTACCTGGATGGGATACCGCCTGGGAATACCAGGTGCTGTAAGCTATTTTCATTTGGGGTAAAAAAAATCATCCTTTCTCCTGTTTAAAGTCCTGTCTGGTGCCAGGAGCAATTGCTTATGGCCACACCACCGTGAACACGCCCGATCTCGTCTGATCTCGGAAGCTAAGCACGGTCGGGCCTGGTTAGTACTTGGATGGGAGACCGCCTGGGAATACCAGGTGCTGTAATCTATTTTCATTTGGGGTAAAAAAAATGATCCTTTCTCCTGTTTATAGTCCTGTCTGGTGCCAGGAGTAATTGCTTACGGCCACACCACTGCGAACACGCCTGATCTCTTCTGATCTCGGAAGCTAAGCACGGTCGGGCCTGGTTAGTACCTGGATGGGAGACCGCCTGGGAATACCAGGTGCTGTAATCTATTTTCATTTGGAGCAAAGAAAAACATCCTTTCTCCTGTTTAAAGTCCTGTCTGGTGCCAGGAGCAATTGCTTACGGCCACACCACTGCGAACACGCCCGATCTCGTCTGATCTCGGAAGCTAAGCAAGGTCGGGCCTGGTTAGTACCTGGATCGGAGACCACCTGGGAATACCAGGTGCTGTATGCTATTTTCATTTGGGGTAAAAAAAATCATCCTTTCTCCTGTTTAAAGTCCTGTCTGGTGCCAGGAGCAATTGCTTACTGCCACACCACTGCGAACACGCCCGATCTCGTCTGATCTCGGAAGCTAAGCACGGTCCGGCCTGGTTAGTACCTGGATGGGAGACCGCCTGGGAATACCAGGTGCTGTAAGATATTTTCATTTGGGGTAAAAAAAATCATCCTTTCTCCTGTTTAAAGTCCTGTCTGGTGCCAGGAGCAGTTGCTTACGGCCACACCACCGTGAACACGCCCGATCTCGTCTGATCTCGGAAGCTAAGCACGGTCGGGCCTGGTTAGTACTTGGATGGGAGACCGCCTGGGAATACCAGGTGCTGTAATCTATTTTCATTTGGGGTAAAAAAAATGATCCTTTCTCCTGTTTAAAGTCCTGTCTGGTGCCAGGAGCAATTGCTTACGGCCACACCACTGCGAACACGCCCGATCTCGTCTGATCTCGGAAGCTAAGCACGGTCGGGCCTGGTTAGTACCTGGATGGGAGACCGCCTGGGAATACCAGGTGCTGTAATCTATTTTCATTTGGGGTAAAAAAAATGATATTTTCTCCTGTTTAAAGTCCTGTCTGGTGCCAGGAGCAAATGCTTACGGCCACACCACTGTGAACAGGCCCGATCTCGTCGGAGCGTGGAAGCTAAGCACGGTCAGGCCTGGTTAGTTCTTGGATGGGAGACCGCCTGGGATTACCAGGTGCTGTAAGCTATTTTCATTTGGGGTAAAAAAAATGATCCTTTCTCCTGTTTAAAGTCCTGTCTGGTGCCAGGAGCAATTGCTTACGGCCACACCACTGCGAACACGCCCGATCTCGACTGATCTCGGAAGCTAAGCACGGTTGGGCCTGGTTAGTACCTGGATGGGAGACCGCGTGGGAATACCAGGTGCTGTAAGCTATTTTCATTTGGGGTAAAAAAAATGATCCTTTCTCCTGTTTAAAGTCCTGTCTGGTGCCAGGAGCAATTGCTAACGGGCACACCACCGTGAATACGCCCGATCTCGTCTGATCTCGGAAGCTAACCACGGTCGGGCCTGGTTAGTACTTGGATGGGAGACCGCCTGGGAATACCAGGTGCTGTAAGCTATTTTCATTTGGGGTAAAAAAATTCATCCTTTCTCATGTTTAAAGTCCTTTCTGGTGCCAGGAGCAATTGCTTACGGCCACACCACCGTGAACACGCCCGATCTCGTCTGATCTCGGAAGCTATGCACGGTCGGGCCTGGTTAGTACTTGGATGGGAGACCGCCTAGGAATACCAGGTGCTGTAAGCTATTTTCATTTGGGGTAAAAAAAAATCATCCTTTCTCCTGTTTAAAGTCCTGTCTGGTGCCAGGAGCAATTGCTTACGGCCACACCACCGTGAACACGCCCGATCTCGTCTGATCGCAGAAGCTAAGCACGGTCGGGCCTGGTTAGTACTTGGACGGGAGACCGCCTGGGAATACCAGGTGAAGTAAGTTATTTTCATTTGGGGTAAAAAAAATCATCTTTTCTCCTGTTTAAAGTCCTGTCTGGTGCCAGGAGCAGTTGCTTACGGCCACACCACCGTGAACACGCCCGATCTCGTCTGATCTCGGAAGCTAAGCACGGTCGGGCCTGGTTAGTACTTGGATGGGAGACCGCCTGGGAATACCAGGTGCTGTAAGCTATTTTCATTTGGGGTAAAAAAAATCATCCTTTCTCCTGTTTAAAGTCCTTTCTGGTGCCAGGAGCAATTGCTTACGGCCACACCACCGTGAACACGCCCGATCTCGACTGATCTCGGAAGCTAAGCACGGTCGGGCCTGGTTAGTACTTGGATGGGAGACCGCCTGGGAATACCAGGTGCTGTAAGCTATTTTCATTTGGGGTAAAAAAAAATCATCCTTTCTCCTGTTTAAAGTCCTGTCTGGTGCCAGGAGCAATTGCTTACGGCCACACCACCGTGAACACGCCCGATCTCGTCTGATCGCCGAAGCTAAGCACGGTCGGGCCTGGTTAGTACTTGGACGGGAGACCGCCTGGGAATACCAGGTGAAGTAAGTTATTTTCATTTGGGGTAAAAAAAATCATCTTTTCTCCTGTTTAAAGTCCTGTCTGGTGCCAGGAGCAGTTGCTTACGGCCACAACACCGTGAACACGCCCAATCTCGTCTGATCTCGGAAGCTAAGCATGGTCGAGCCTGTTTAGTACTTGGATGGGAGACCGCCTGGGAATACCAGGTGCGGTAAGAGATTTTCATTTGGGGTAAAAAAAATCATCTTTTCTCATGTTTAAAGTCCTGTCTGGTGCCAGGAGAAAATGCTTACGGCCACACCACTGTGAACAGGCCCGATCTCGTCGGAGCGCGGAAGCTAAGCACGGTCAGGCCTGGTTAGTTCTTGGATGGGAGACCGCCTGGGATTACCAGGTGCTGTAAGCTATTTTCATTTGGGGTAAAAAAAATGATCCTTTCTCCTGTTTAAAGTCCTGTCTGGTGCCAGGAGCAATTGCTTACGGCCACACCACTGCGAACACGCCCGATCTCGTCGGATCTCGGAAGCTAAGCACGGTCGGGCCTGGTTAGTACTTGGATGGGAGACCGCCTGGGAATACCAGGTGCTGTAAGCTATTTTCATTTGGGGTAAAAAAAAATCATCCTTTCTCCTGTTTAAAGTCCTGTCTGGTGCCAGGAGCAATTGCTTACGGCCACACCACAGTGAACACGCCCGATCTCGTCTGATATTGGAAGCTAAGCATGGTCGTGCTGGTTAGTACTTGGATGGGAGACCGCCTGGGAATACCAGGTGCTGTAATCTATTTTCATTTGGGGTAAAAAAAATGATCCTTTCTCCTGTTTAAAGTTCTGTCTGGTCCCAGGAGCAATTTCTTACGGCCACACCACTGCGAACACGCCCGATCTCGTCTGATCTCGGAAGCTAAGCACGGTCGGGCCTGGTTAGTATTTGGATGGGAGACCGCCTGGGAATACCAGGTGCTGTAATCTATTTTCATTTGGGGTAAAAAAAATCATCCTTTCTCCTGTTTAATGTCCTGTCTGGTGCCAGGAGCAATTGCTTACGGCCTCACCACCGTGAACACGCCCGATCTCTTCTGATCTCGGAAGCTAAGCACGGTCGGGCCTGGTTAGTACCTGGATGGGAGACCGCCTGGGAATACCAGGTGTTGTAAGCTATTTTCATTTGGAGGAAAAAAAATCATCCTTTCTCCTGTTTAAAGTCCTGGCTGGTGCCAGGAGCAATTGCTTACGGCCACACCACTGCGAACACGCCCGATCTCGTCTGATCTCGGAAGCTAAGCAAGGTCGGGCCTGGTTAGTACCTGGATCGGAGACCACCTGGGAATACCAGGTGCTGTATGCTATTTTCATTTGGGGTAAAAAAAATCATCCTTTCTCCTGTTTAAAGTCCTGTCTGGTGCCAGGAGTAATTGCTTACGGCCACACCACTGCGAACACGCCCGATCTCGTCTGATCTCGGAAGCTAAGCACGGTCCGGCCTGGTTAGTACCTGGATGGGAGACCGCCTGGGAATACCAGGTGCTGTAAGATATTTTCATTTGGGGTAAAAAAAATCATCCTTTCTCCTGTTTAAAGTCCTGTCTGTTGCCAGGAGCAATTGCTTACGGCCACACCACCGTGAACAGGCCCGATCTCGTCTGATCTCGGAAGCTAAGCACGGTCCGGCCTGGTTAGTACTTGGATGGGAGACCGCCTGGGAATACCAGGTGCTGTAATCTATTTTCATTTGGGGTAAAAAAAAATGATCCTTTCTCCTGTTTAAAGTCCTGTCTGGTGCCAAGAGCAATTGCTTACGGCCACACCACTGCGAACACGCCCGATCTCGTCTGATCTCGGAAGCTAAGCACGATCCGGCCTGGTTAATACCTGGATGGGAGACCGCCTGGGAATACCAGGTGCTGTAAGCTATTTTCATTTGGGGTAAAAAAAATCATCCTTTCTCCTGTTTAAAGTCCTGTCTGGTGCCAGGAGCAATTGCTAACGGGCACACCACCGTGAACACGCCCGATCTCGTCTGATCTCGGAAGCTAAGCACGGTCGGGCCTGGTTAGTACTTGGATGGGAGACCGCCTGGGAATACCAGGTGCTGTAAGCTATTTTCATTTGGGGTAAAAAAATTCATCCTTTCTCATGTTTAAAGTCCTTTCTGGTGCCAGGAGCAATTGCTTACGGCCACACCACCGTGAACACGCCCGATCTCGTCTGATCTCGGAAGCTAAGCACGGTCGGGCCTGGTTAGTACTTGGATGGGAGACCGCCTGGGAATACCAGGTGCTGTAAGCTATTTTCATTTGGGGTAAAAAAAAATCATCCTTTCTCCTGTTTAAAGTCCTGTCTGGTGCCAGGAGCAATTGCTTACGGCCACACCACCGTGAACACGCCCGATCTCGTCTGATCGCAGAAGCTAAGCACGGTCGGGCCTGGTTAGTACTTGGACGGGAGACCGCCTGGGAATACCAGGTGAAGTAAGTTATTTTCATTTGGGGTAAAAAAAATCATCTTTTCTCCTGTTTAAAGTCCTGTCTGGTGCCAGGAGCAGTTGCTTACGGCCACACCACCGTGAACACGCCCGATCTCGTCTGATCTCGGAAGCTAAGCACGGTCGGGCCTGGTTAGTACTTGGATGGGAGACCGCCTGGGAATACCAGGTGCTGTAAGCTATTTTCATTTGGGGTAAAAAAAATCATCCTTTCTCCTGTTTAAAGTCCTTTCTGGTGCCAGGAGCAATTGCTTACGGCCACACCACCGTGAACACGCCCGATCTCGACTGATCTCGGAAGCTAAGCACGGTCGGGCCTGGTTAGTACTTGGATGGGAGACCGCCTGGGAATACCAGGTGCTGTAAGCTATTTTCATTTGGGGTAAAAAAAATCATCCTTTCTCCTGTTTAAAGTCCTGTCTGGTGCCAGGAGCAATTGCTTACGGCCACACCACTGCGAACACGCCCGATCTCGTCTGATCTCGGAAGCTAAGCACGGTCGGGCCTGGTTAGTACCTGGATGGGAGACCGCCTGGGAATACCAGGTGCTGTAAGCTGTTTTCATTTGGGGTAAAAAAAATTATCCTTTCTCCTGTTTAAAGTCCTGTCTGGTGCCAGGAGCAATTGCTTACGGCCACACCACCGTGAACACACCAGATCTCGTCTGATCTCGGAAGCTAAGCACGGTCGGGCCTGGTTAGTACTTGGATGGGAGACCGCCTGGGAATACAAGGTGCTGTAAGCTATTTTCATTTGGGGTAAAAAAAATCATCCTTTCTCCTGTTTAAAGTCCTGTCTGGTGCCAGGAGCAATTGCTTACGGCCACACCACTGCGAACACGCCCGATCTCGTCTGATCTCGGAAGCTAAGCACGGTCGGCCCTGGTTAGTACCTGGATGGGAGACCGCCTGGGAATACCAGGTGCTGTAAGCTGTTTTCATTTGGGGTAAAAAAAATCATCCTTTCTCCTGTTTAAAGTCCTGTCTGGTGCCAGGAGCAATTGCTTACGGCCACACCACTGCGAACACGCCCGATCTCGTCTGATCTCGGAAGCTAAGCACGGTCGGGCCTGGTTAGTACCTGGATGGGAGACCGCCTGGGAATACCAGGTGCTGTAAGCTGTTTTCATTTGGGGTAAAAAAAATCATCCTTTCTCCTGTTTAAAGTCCTGTCTGGTGCCAGGAGCAATTGCTTACGGCCACACCACCGTGAACACACCAGATCTCGTCTGATCTCGGAAGCTAAGCACGGTCGGGCCTGGTTAGTACTTGGACGGGAGACCGCCTGGGAATACCAGGTGAAGTAAGTTATTTTCATTTGGGGTAAAAAAAATCATCTTTTCTCCTGTTTAAAGTCCTGTCTGGTGCCAGGAGCAGTTGCTTACGGCCACACCACCGTGAACACGCCCGATCTCGTCTGATCTCGGAAGCTAAGCATGGTCGAGCCTGTTTAGTACTTGGATGGGAGACCGCCTGGGAATACCAGGTGCGGTAAGAGATTTTCATTTGGGGTAAAAAAAATCATCTTTTCTCATGTTTAAAGTCCTGTCTGGTGCCAGGAGCAAATGCTTACGGCCACACCACTGTGAACAGGCCCGATCTCGTCGGAGCGCGGAAGCTAAGCACGGTCAGGCCTGGTTAGTTCTTGGATGGGAGACCGCCTGGGATTACCAGGTGCTGTAAGCTATTTTCATTTGGGGTAAAAAAAATGATCCTTTCTCCTGTTTAAAGTCCTGTCTGGTGCCAGGAGCAATTGCTTACGGCCACACCACTGCGAACACGCCCGATCTCGTCGGATATCGGAAGCTAAGCACGGTCGGGCCTGGTTAGTACTTGGATGGGAGACCGCCTGGGAATACCAGGTGCTGTAAGCTATTTTCATTTGGGGTAAAAAAAATCATCCTTTCTCCTGTTTAAAGTCCTGTCTGGTGCCAGGAGCAATTACTTACGGCCACACCACAGTGAACACGCCCGATCTCGTCTGATATTGGAAGCTAAGCATGGTCGTGCTGGTTAGTACTTGGATGGGAGACCGGCTGGGAATACCAGGTGCTATAAGCTATTTTCATTTGCGGTAAAAAAAAATCATCCTTTCTCCTGTTTAAAGTCCTGTCTGGTGCCAGGAGCAATTGCTTACGGCCACACCACCGTGAACACGCCCGATCTCGTCTGATCTCGGAAGCTAAGCACGGTCGGGCCTGGTTAGTACTTGGATGGGAGACCGCCTGGGAATACCAGGTGCTGTAAGCTATTTTCATTTGGGGTAAAAAAAAATGATCCTTTCTCCTGTTTAAAGTCCTGTCTGGTGCCAGGAGCAATTGCTTACGGCCACACCACCGTGAACACGCCCGATCTCGTCTGATCGCCGAAGCTAAGCACGGTCGGGCCTGGTTAGCACTTGGACGGGAGACCGCCTGGGAATACCAGGTGAAGTAAGTTATTTTCATTTGGGGTAAAAAAAATCATCTTTTCTCCTGTTTAAAGTCCTGTCTGGTGCCAGGAGCAGTTGCTTACGGCCACACCACCGTGAACACGCCCGATCTCGTCTGATATCGGAAGCTAAGCATGGTCGAGCCTCTTTAGTACTTGGATGGGAGACCGCCTGGGAATACCAGGTGCGGTAAGAGATTTTCATTTGGGGTAAAAAAAATCATCTTTTCTCATGTTTAAAGTCCTGTCTGGTGCCAGGAGCAAATGCTTACGGCCACATCACTGTGAACAGGCCCGATCTCGTCGGAGCGTGGAAGCTAAGCACGGTCAGGCCTGGTTAGTTCTTGGATGGGAGACCGCCTGGGATTACCAGGTGCTGTAAGCTATTTTCATTTGGGGTAAAAAAAATGATCCTTTCTCCTGTCTAAAGTCCTGTCTGGTGCCAGGAGCAATTGCTTACGGCCACACCACCGTGAACACGCCCGATCTCGTCTGATCGCCGAAGCTAAGCACGGTCGGGCCTGGTTAGTACTTGGACGGGAGACCGCGTGGGAATACCAGGTGAAGTAAGTTATTTTCATTTGGGGTAAAAAAAATCATCTTTTCTCCTGTTTAAAGTCCTGTCTGGTGCCAGGAGCAGTTGCTTACGGCCACACCACCGTGAACACGCCCGATCTCGTCTGATCTCGGAAGCTAAGCATGGTCGAGCCTGTTTAGTACTTGGATGGGAGACCGCCTGGGAATACCAGGTGCGGTAAGAGATTTTCATTTGGGGTAAAAAAAATCATCTTTTCTCATGTTTAAAGTCCTGTCTGGTGCCAGGAGTAAATGCTTACGGCCACACCACTGTGAACAGGCCCGAACTCGTCGGAGCGCGGAAGCTAAGCACTGTCAGGCCTGGTTAGTTCTTGGATGGGAGACCGCCTGGGATTACCAGGTGCTGTAAGCTATTTTCATTTGGGATAAAAAAAATGATCCTTTCTCCTGTTTAAAGTCCTGTCTGGTGCCAGGAGCAATTGCTTACGGCCACACCACTGCGAACACGCCCGATCTCGACTGATCTCGGAAGCTAAGCACGGTTGGGCTTGGTTAGTACCTGGATGGGAGACCGCCTGGGAATACCAGGTGCTGTAAGCTATTTTCATTTGGGGTAAAAAAAATCATCCTTTCTCCTGTTTAAAGTCCTGTCTGGTGCCAGGAGCAATTGCTTACGGCCACACCATCGTGAACACGCCCGATCTCGTCTGATCTCGGAAGCTAAGCATGGTCGAGCCTGTTTAGTACTTGGATGGGAGACCGCCTGGGAATACCAGGTGCGGTAAGAGATTTTCATTTGGGGTAAAAAAAAAAATCTTTTCTCATGTTTAAAGTCCTGTCTGGTGCCAGGAGCAAATGATTACGGCCACACCACTGTGAACAGGCCCGATCTCGTCGGAGCGTGGAAGCTAAGCACGGTCGGGCCTGGTTAGTACTTGGATGGGAGACCGCCTGGGAATACCAGGTGCTGTAAGCTATTTTCATTTGGGGTAAAAAAAATCATCCTTTCTCCTGTTTAAAGTCCTTTCTGGTGCCAGGAGCAATTGCTTACGGCCACACCACCGTGAACACGCCCGATCTCGACTGATCTCGGAAGCTAAGCACGGTCGGGCCTGGTTAGTACTTGGATGGGAGACCGCCTGGGAATACCAGGTGCTGTAAGCTATTTTCATTTGGGGTAAAAAAAAATCATCCTTTCTCCTGTTTAAAGTCCTGTCTGGTGCCAGGAGCAATTGCTTACGGCCACACCACCGTGAACACGCCCGATCTCGTCTGATCGCAGAAGCTAAGCACGGTCGGGCCTGGTTAGTACTTGGACGGGAGACCGCCTGGGAATACCAGGTGAAGTAAGTTATTTTCATTTGGGGTAAAAAAAATCATCTTTTCTCCTGTTTAAAGTCCTGTCTGGTGCCAGGAGCAGTTGCTTACGGCCACACCACCGTGAACACGCCCGATCTCGTCTGATCTCGGAAGCTAAGCACGGTCGGGCCTGGTTAGTACTTGGATGGGAGACCGCCTGGGAATACCAGGTGCTGTAAGCTATTTTCATTTGGGGTAAAAAAAATCATCCTTTCTCCTGTTTAAAGTCCTTTCTGGTGCCAGGAGCAATTGCTTACGGCCACACCACCGTGAACACGCCCGATCTCGACTGATCTCGGAAGCTAAGCACGGTCGGGCCTGGTTAGTACTTGGATGGGAGACCGCCTGGGAATACCAGGTGCTGTAAGCTATTTTCATTTGGGGTAAAAAAAAATCATCCTTTCTCCTGTTTAAAGTCCTGTCTGGTGCCAGGAGCAATTGCTTACGGCCACACCACCGTGAACACGCCCGATCTCGTCTGATCGCCGAAGCTAAGCACGGTCGGGCCTGGTTAGTACTTGGACGGGAGACCGCCTGGGAATACCAGGTGAAGTAAGTTATTTTCATTTGGGGTAAAAAAAATCATCTTTTCTCCTGTTTAAAGTCCTGTCTGGTGCCAGGAGCAGTTGCTTACGGCCACACCACCGTGAACACGCCCGATCTCGTCTGATCTCGGAAGCTAAGCATGGTCGAGCCTGTTTAGTACTTGGATGGGAGACCGCCTGGGAATACCAGGTGCGGTAAGAGATTTTCATTTGGGGTAAAAAAAATCATCTTTTCTCATGTTTAAAGTCCTGTCTGGTGCCAGGAGAAAATGCTTACGGCCACACCACTGTGAACAGGCCCGATCTCGTCGGAGCGCGGAAGCTAAGCACGGTCAGGGCTGGTTAGTTCTTGGATGGGAGACCGCCTGGGATTACCAGGTGCTGTAAGCTATTTTCATTTGGGGTAAAAAAAATGATCCTTTCTCCTGTTTAAAGTCCTGTCTGGTGCCAGTAGCAATTGCTTACGGCCACACCACTGCGAACACGCCCGATCTCGTCGGATCTCGGAAGCTAAGCACGGTCGGGCCTGGTTAGTACTTGGATGGGAGACCGCCTGGGAATACCAGGTGCTGTAAGCTATTTTCATTTGGGGTAAAAAAAAATCATCCTTTCTCCTGTTTAAAGTCCTGTCTGGTGCCAGGAGCAATTGCTTACGGCCACACCACAGTGAACACGCCCGATCTCGTCTGATATTGGAAGCTAAGCATGGTCGTGCTGGTTAGTACTTGGATGGAAGACCGGCTGGGAATACCAGGTGCTGTAAGCTATTTTCATTTGGGGTAAAAAAAATGATCCTTTCTCCTGTTTAAAGTCCTGTCTGGTGCCAGGAGCAGTTGCTTACGGCCACACCACCGTGAACACGCCCGATCTCGTCTGATCTCGGAAGCTAAGCATGGTCGAGCCTGTTTAGTACTTGGATGGGAGACCGCCTGGGAATACCAGGTGCGGTAAGAGATTTTCATTTGGGGTAAAAAAAATCATCTTTTCTCATGTTTAAAGTCCTGTCTGGTGCCAGGAGCAAATGCTTACGGCCACACCACTGTGAACAGGCCCGAACTCGTCGGAGCGCGGAAGCTAAGCACGGTCAGGCCTGGTTAGTTCTTGGATGGGAGACCGCCTGGGATTACCAGGTGCTGTAAGCTATTTTCATTTGGGGTAAAAAAAATGATCCTTTCTCCTGTTTAAAGTCCTGTCTGGTGCCAGGAGCAATTGCTTACGGCCACACCACTGCGAACACGCCCGATCTCGACTGATCTCGGAAGCTAAGCACGGTTGGGCCTGGTTAGTACCTGGATGGGAGACCGCCTGGGAATACCAGGTGCTGTAAGCTATTTTCATTTGGGGTAAAAAAAATCATCCTTTCTCCTGTTTAAAGTCCTGTCTGGTGCCAGGAGCAATTGCTTACGGCCACACCACCGTGAACACGCCCGATCTCGTCTGATCTCGGAAGCTAAGCACGGTCGGGCCTGGTTAGTACTTGGATGGGAGACCACCTGGGTATACCAGGTGCTGTAATCTATTTTCATTTGGGGTAAAAAAAATGATCCTTTCTCCTGTTTAAAGTCCTGTCTGGTGCCAGGAGCAATTGCTAACGGGCACACCACCGTGAACACGCCCGATCTCGTCTGATCTCGGAAGCTAAGCACGGTCGGGCCTGGTTAGTACTTGGATGGGAGACCGCCTGGGAATACCAGGTGCTGTAAGCTATTTTCATTTGGGGTAAAAAAATTAATCCTTTCTCATGTTTAAAGTCCTTTCTGGTGCCAGGAGCAATTGCTTACGGCCACACCACCGTGAACACGCCCGATCTCGTCTGATCTCGGAAGCTAAGCACGGTCGGGCCTGGTTAGTACTTGAATGGGAGACCGCCTGGGAATACCAGGTGCTGTAAGCTATTTTCATTTGGGGTAAAAAAAAATCATCCTTTCTCCTGTTTAAAGTCCTGTCTGGTGCCAGGAGCAATTGCTTACGGCCACACCACCGTGAACACGCCCGATCTCGTCTGATCGTAGAAGCTAAGCACGGTCGGGCCTGGTTAGTACTTGGACGGGAGACCGCCTGGGAATACCAGGTGAAGTAAGTTATTTTCATTTGGGGTAAAAAAAATCATCTTTTCTCCTGTTTAAAGTCCTGTCTGGTGCCAGGAGCAGTTGCTTACGGCCACACCACCGTGAACACGCCCGATCTCGTCTGATCTCGGAAGCTAAGCACGGTCGGGCCTGGTTAGTACTTGGATGGGAGACCGCCTGGGAATACCGGGTGCTGTAAGCTATTTTCATTTGGGGTAAAAAAAATCATCCTTTCTCCTGTTTAAAGTCCTTTCTGGTGCCAGGAGCAATTGCTTACGGCCACACCACCGTGAACACGCCCGATCTCGACTGATCTCGGAAGCTAAGCACGGTGGGGCCTGGTTAGTACTTGGATGGGAGACCGCCTGGGAATACCAGGTGCTGTAAGCTATTTTCATTTGGGGTAAAAAAAAATCATCCTTTCTCCTGTTTAAAGTCCTGTCTGGTGCCAGGAGCAATTGCTTACGGCCACACCACCGTGAACACGCCCGATCTCGTCTGATCGGCGAAGCTAAGCACGGTCGGGCCTGGTTAGTACTTGGACGGGAGACCGCCTGGGAATACCAGGTGAAGTAAGTTATTTTCATTTGGGGTAAAAAAAATCATCTTTTCTCCTGTTAAAAGTCCTGTCTGGTGCCAGGAGCAGTTGCTTACGGCCACACCACCGTGAACACGCCCGATCTCGTCTGATCTCGGAAGCTAAGCATAGTCGAGCCTGTTTAGTACTTGGATGGGAGACCGCCTGGGAATACCAGGTGCGGTAAGAGATTTTCATTTGGGGTAAAAAAAATCATCTTTTCTCATGTTTAAAGTCCTGTCTGGTGCCAGGAGCAAATGCTTACGGCCACACCACTGTGAACAGGCCCGATCTCGTCGGAGCGCGGAAGCTAAGCACGGTCAGGCCTGGTTAGTTCTTGGATGGGAGACAGCCTGGGATTACCAGGTGCTGTAAGCAATTTTCATTTGGGGTAAAAAAAATGATCCTTTCTCCTGTTTAAAGTCCTGTCTGGTGCCAGGAGCAATTGCTTACGGCCACACCACTGCGAACACACCCGATCTCGTCGGATCTCGGAAGCTAAGCACGGTCGGGCCTGGTTAGTACTTGGTTGGGAGACCGCCTGGGAATAGCAGGTGCTGTAAGCTATTTTCATTTGGGGTAAAAAAAATCATCCTTTCTCCTGTTTAAAGTCCTGTCTGGTGCCAGGAGCAATTGCTTACGGCCACACCACAGTGAACACGCTCGATCTCGTCTGATATTGGAAGCTAAGCATGGTCGTGCTGGTTAGTACTTGGATGGGAGACCGGCTGGGAATACCAGGTGCTATAAACTATTTTCATTTGCGGTAAAAAAAAATCATCCTTTCTCCTGTTTAAAGTCCTGTCTGGTGCCAGGAGCAATTGCTTACGGCCACACCACTGCGAACACGCCCGATCTCGTCTGATCTCGGAAGCTAAGCACGATCCGGCCTGGTTAATACCTGGATGGGAGACCGCCTGGGAATACCAGGTGCTGTAAGATATTTTCATTTGGGGTAAAAAAAATCATCCTTTCTCCTGTTTAAAGTCCTGTCTGGTGCCAGGAGCAATTGCTTACGGCCACACCACCGTGAACACGCCCGATCTAGTCTGATCTCGGAAGCTAAGCACGGTCGGGCCTGGTTAGTACTTGGATGGGAGACCGCCTGGGAATACCAGGTGCTGTAATCTATTTTCATTTGGGGTAAAAAAAATGATCCTTTCTCCTGTTTAAAGTCCTGTCTGGTGCCAAGAGTAATTGCTTACGGCCACACCACTGCGAACACGCCCGATCTCGTCTGATATTGGAAGCTAAGCGCGGTCGGGCCTGGTTAGTTCTTGGATGGGAGACCGCCTGGGATTACCAGGTGCTGTAAGCTATTTTCATTTGGGGTAAAAAAAATGATCCTTTCTCCTGTTTAAAGTCCTGTCTGGTGCCAGGAGCAATTGCTTACGGCCACACCACCGTGAACACGCCCGATCTCGTCTGATCGCCGAAGCTAAGCACGGTCGGGCCTGGTTAGTACTTGGACGGGAGACCGCGTGGGAATACCAGGTGAAGTAAGTTATTTTCATTTGGGGTAAAAAAAATCATCTTTTCTCCTGTTTAAAGTCCTGTCTGGTGCCAGGAGCAGTTGCTTACGGCCACACCACCGTGAACACGCCCGATCTCGTCTGATCTCGGAAGCTAAGCATGGTCGAGCCTGTTTAGTACTTGGCTGGGAGACCGCCTGGGAATACCAGGTGCGGTAAGAGATTTTCATTTGGGGTAAAAAAAATCATCTTTTCTCATGTTTAAAGTCCTGTCTGGTGCCAGGAGTAAATGCTTACGGCCACACCACTGTGAACAGGCCCGAACTCGTCGGAGCGCGGAAGCTAAGCACGGTCAGGCCTGGTTAGTTCTTGGATGGGAGACCGCCTGGGATTACCAGGTGCTGTAAGCTATTTTCATTTGAGGTAAAAAAAATCATCCTTTCTCCTGTTTAAAGTCCTGTCTGGTGCCAGGAGCAATTGCTTACGGCCACACCATCGTGAACACGCCCGATCTCGTCTGATCTCGGAAGCTAAGCACGGTCGGGCCTGGTTAGTACTTGGATGGGAGACCGCCTGGGAATACCAGGTGCTGTAATCTATTTTCATTTGGGGTAAAAAAAATGATCCTTTCTCCTGTTTAAAGTCCTGTCTGGTGCCAGGAGTAATTGCTTACGGCCACACCACTGCGAACACGCCTGATCTCTTCTGATCTCGGAAGCTAAGCACGGTCGGACCTGGTTAGTACCTGGATGGGAGACCGCCTGGGAATACCAGGTGCTGTAAGCTATTTTCATTTGGGGTAAAAAAAATGATCCTTTCTCCTGTTTAAAGTCCTGTCTGGTGCCAGGAGCAATTGCTTACGGCCACACCACCGTGAACACGCCCGATCTCGTCTGATCGCCGAAGCTAAGCACGGTCGGGCCTGGTTAGTACTTGGACGGGAGACCGCCTGGGAATACCAGGTAAAATAAGTTATTTTCATTTGGGGTAAAAAAAATCATCTTTTCTCCTGTTTAAAGTCCTGTCTGGTGCCAGGAGCAGTTGCTTACGGCCACACCACCGTGAACACGCCCGATCTCGTCTGATCTCGGAAGCTAAGCATGGTCGAGCCTGTTTAGTACTTGGATGGGAGACCGCCTGGGAATACCAGGTGCGGTAAGAGATTTTCATTTGGGGTAAAAAACATAATCTTTTCTCATGTTTAAAGTCCTGTCTGGTGCCAGGAGCAAATGATTACGGCCACACCACTGTGAACACAGGCCCGATCTCGTCGGAGCGTGGAAGCTAAGCACGGTCAGGCCTGGTTAGTTCTTGGATGGGAGACCGCCTGGGATTACCAGGTGCTGTAAGCTATTTTCATTTGGGGTAAAAAAAATGATCCTTTCTCCTGTTTAAAGTCCTGTCTGGTGCCAGGAGCAATTGCTTACGGCCACACCACTGCGAACACGCCCGATCTCGACTGATCTCGGAAGCTAAGCACGGTTGGGCTTGGTTAGTACCTGGATGGGAGACCGCGTGGGAATACCAGGTGCTGTAAGCTATTTTCATTTGGGGTAAAAAAAATGATCCTTTCTCCTGTTTAAAGTCCTGTCTGGTGCCAGGAGCAATTGCTAACGGGCACACCACCGTGAACACGCCCGATCTCGTCTGATCTCGGAAGCTAAGCACGGTCGGGCCTGGTTAGTACTTGGATGGGAGACCGCCTGGGAATACCAGGTGCTGTAAGCTATTTTCATTTGGGGTAAAAAAATTCATCCTTTCTCATGTTTAAAGTCCTTTCTGGTGCCAGGAGCAATTGCTTACGGCCACACCACCGTGAACACGCCCGATCTCGTCTGATCTCGGAAGCTAAGTACGGTCGGGCCTGGTTAGTACTTGGATGGGAGACCGCCTGGGAATACCAGGTGCTGTAAGCTATTTTCATTTGGGGTAAAAAAAAATCATCCTTTCTCCTGTTTAAAGTCCTGTCTGGTGCCAGGAGCAATTGCTTACGGCCACACCACCGTGAACACGCCCGATCTCGTCTGATCGCAGAAGCTAAGCACGGTCGGGCCTGGTTAGTACTTGGACGGGAGACCGCCTGGGAATACCAGGTGAAGTAAGTTATTTTCATTTGGGGTAAAAAAAATCATCTTTTCTCCTGTTTAAAGTCCTGTCTGGTGCCAGGAGCAGTTGCTTACGGCCACACCACCGTGAACACGCCCGATCTCGTCTGATCTCGGAAGCTAAGCACGGTCGGGCCTGGTTAGTACTTGGATGGGAGACCGCCTGGGAATACCAGGTGCTGTAAGCTATTTTCATTTGGGGTAAAAAAAATCATCCTTTCTCCTGTTTAAAGTCCTGTCTGGTGCCAGGAGCAGTTGCTTACGGCCACACCACCGTGAACACGCCCGATCTCGTCTGATCTCGGAAGCTAAGCACGGTTGGGCCTGGTTAGTACTTGGATGGGAGACCGCCTGGGAATACCAGGTGCTGTAAGCTATTTTCATTTGGGGTAAAAAAAATCATCCTTTCTCCTGTTTAAAGTCCTTTCTGGTGCCAGGAGCAATTGCTTACGGCCACACCACCGTGAACACGCCCGATCTCGACTGATCTCGGAAGCTAAGCACGGTCGGGCCTGGTTAGTACTTGGATGGGAGACCACCTGGGAATACCAGGTGCTGTAAGCTATTTTCATTTGGGGTAAAAAAAAATCATCCTTTCTCCTGTTTAAAGTCCTGTCTGGTGCCAGGAGCAATTGCTTACGGCCACACCACCGTGAACACGCCCGATCTCGTCTGATCGCAGAAGCTAAGCACGGTCGGGCCTGGTTAGTACTTGGACGGGAGACCGCCTGGGAATACCAGGTGAAGTAAGTTATTTTCATTTGGGGTAAAAAAAATCATCTTTTCTCCTGTTTAAAGTCCTGTCTGGTGCCAGGAGCAGTTGCTTACGGCCACACCACCGTGAACACGCCCGATCTCGTCTGATCTCGGAAGCTAAGCACGGTCGGGCCTGGTTAGTACTTGGATGGGAGACCGCCTGGGAATACCAGGTGCTGTAAGCTATTTTCATTTGGGGTAAAAAAAAATCATCCTTTCTCCTGTTTAAAGTCCTGTCTGGTGCCAGGAGCAATTGCTTACGGCCACACCACCGTGAACACGCCCGATCTCGTCTGATCGCCGAAGCTAAGCACGGTCGGGCCTGGTTAGTACTTGGACGGGAGACCGCCTGGGAATACCAGGTGAAGTAAGTTATTTTCATTTGGGGTAAAAAAAATCATCTTTTCTCCTGTTTAAAGTCCTGTCTGGTGCCAGGAGCAGTTGCTTACGGCCACACCACCGTGAACACGCCCGATCTCGTCTGATCTCGGAAGCTAAGCATGGTCGAGCCTGTTTAGTACTTGGATGGGAGACCGCCTGGGAATACCAGGTGCGGTAAGAGATTTTCATTTGGGGTAAAAAAAATCATCTTTTCTCATGTTTAAAGTCCTGTCTGGTGCCAGGAGAAAATGCTTACGGCCACACCACTGTGAACAGGCCCGATCTCGTCGGAGCGCGGAAGCTAAGCACGGTCAGGCCTGGTTAGTTCTTGGATGGGAGACCGCCTGGGATTACCAGGTGCTGTAAGCTATTTTCATTTGGGGTAAAAAAAATGATCCTTTCTCCTGTTTAAAGTCCTGTCTGGTGCCAGGAGCAATTGCTTACGGCCACACCACTGCGAACACGCCCGATCTCGACTGATCTCGGAAGCTAAGCACGGTTGGGCCTGGTTAGTACCTGGATGGGAGACCGCCTGGGAATACCAGGTGCTGTAAGCTATTTTCATTTGGGGTAAAAAAAATGATCCTTTCTCCTGTTTAAAGTCCTGTCTGGTGCCAGGAGCAATTGCTAACGGGCACACCACCGTGAACACGCCCGATCTCGTCTGAGCACGGTCGGGCCTGGTTAGTACTTGGATGGGAGACCGCCTGGGAATACCAGGTGCTGTAAGCTATTTTCATTTGGGGTAAAAAAATTCATCCTTTCTCATGTTTAAAGTCCTTTCTGGTGCCAGGAGCAATTGCTTACGGCCACACCACCGTGAACACGCCCGATCTCGTCTGATCTCGGAAGCTAAGCACGGTCGGGCCTGGTTAGTAATTGGATGGGAGACCGCCTGGGAATACCAGGTGCTGTAAGCTATTTTCATTTGGGGTAAAAAAAATCATCCTTTCTCCTGTTTAAAGTCCTTTCTGGTGCCAGGAGCAATTGCTTACGGCCACACCACCGTGAACACGCCCGATCTCGACTGATCTCGGAAGCTAAGCACGGTCGGGCCTGGTTAGTACTTGGATGGGAGACCGCCTGGGAATACCAGGTGCTGTAAGCTATTTTCATTTGGGGTAAAAAAAAATCATCCTTTCTCCTGTTTAAAGTCCTGTCTGGTGCCAGGAGCAATTGCTTACGGCCACACCACCGTGAACACGCCCGATCTCGTCTGATCGCTGAAGCTAAGCACGGTCGGGCCTGGTTAGTACTTGGACGGGAGACCGCCTGGGAATACCAGGTGAAGTAAGTTATTTTCATTTGGGGTAAAAAAAATCATCTTTTCTCCTGTTTAAAGTCCTGTCTGGTGCCAGGAGCAGTTGCTTACGGCCACACCACTGTGAACAGGCCCGATCTCGTCGGAGCGCGGAAGCTAAGCATGGTCAGGCCTGGTTAGTTCTTGGATGGGAGACAGCCTGGGATTACCAGGTGCTGTAAGCTATTTTCATTTGGGGTAAAAAAAATGATCCTTTCTCCTGTTTAAAGTCCTGTCTGGTGCCAGGAGCAATTGCTTACGGCCACACCACTGCGAACACGCCCGATCTCGTCGGATCTCGGAAGCTAAGCACGGTCGGGCCTGGTTAGTACTTGGTTGGGAGACCGCCTGGGAATAGCAGGTGCTGTAAGCTATTTTCATTTGGGGTAAAAAAAATCATCCTTTCTCCTGTTTAAAGTCCTGTCTGGTGCCAGGAGCAATTGCTTACGGCCACACCACAGTGAACACGCCCGATCTCGTCTGATATTGGAAGCTAAGCTTGGTCGTGCTGGTTAGTACTTGGATGGGAGACCGGCTGGGAATACCAGGTGCTATAAACTATTTTCATTTGCGGTAAAAAAAAATCATCCTTTCTCCTGTTTAAAGTCCTGTCTGGTGCCAGGAGCAATTGCTTACGGCCACACCACTGCGAACACGCCCGATCTCGTCTGATCTCGGAAGCTAAGCACGATCCGGCCTGGTTAATACCTGGATGGGAGACCGCCTGGGAATACTAGGTGCTGTAAGATATTTTCATTTGGGGTAAAAAAAATCATCCTTTCTCCTGTTTAAAGTCCTGTCTGGTGCCAGGAGTAATTGCTTACGGCCACACCACCGTGAACACGCCCGATCTAGTCTGATCTCGGAAGCTAAGCACGGTCGGGCCTGGTTAGTACTTGGATGGGAGACCGCCTGGGAATACCAGGTGCTGTAATCTATTTTCATTTGGGGTAAAAAAAATGATCCTTTCTCCTGTTTAAAGTCCTGTCTGGTGCCAAGAGTAATTGCTTACGGCCACACCACTGCGAACACGCCCGATCTCGTCTGATATTGGAAGCTAAGCGCGGTCGGGCCTGGTTAGTACCTGGATGGGAGACCGCCTGGGAATACCAGGTGAAGTAAGCTATTTTCATTTGGGGTAAAAAAAATCATCTTTTCTCCTGTTTAAAGTCCTGTCTGGTGCCAGGAGCAGTTGCTTACGGCCACACCACCGTGAACACGCTCGATCTCGTCTGATCTCGGAAGCTAAGCATGGTCGAGCCTGTTTAGTACTTGGATGGGAGACCGCCTGGGAATACCAGGTGCGGTAAGAGATTTTCATTTGGGGTAAAAAAAATCATCTTTTCTCATGTTTAAAGTCCTGTCTGGTGCCAGGAGCAAATGCTTACGGCCACACCACTGTGAACAGGCCCGATCTCGTCGGAGCGCGGAAGCTAAGCACGGTCAGGCCTGGTTAGTTCTTGGATGGGAGACCGCCTGGGATTACCAGGTGCTGTAAGCTATTTTCATTTGGGGTAAAAAAAATGATCCTTTCTCCTGTTTAAAGTCCTGTCTGGTGCCAGGAGCAATTGCTTACGGCCACACCACTGCGAACACGCCCGATCTCGTCGGATATCGGAAGCTAAGCACGGTCGGGCCTGGTTAGTACTTGGATGGGAGACCGCCTGGGAATACCAGGTGCTGTAAGCTATTTTCATTTGGGGTAAAAAAAATCATCCTTTCTCCTGTTTAAAGTCCTGTCTGGTGCCAGGAGCAATTACTTACGGCCACACCACAGTGAACACGCCCGATCTCGTCTGATATTGGAAGCTAAGCATGGTCGTGCTGGTTAGTACTTGGATGGGAGACCGGCTGGGAATACCAGGTGCTATAAGCTATTTTCATTTGCGGTAAAAAAAAATCATCCTTTCTCCTGTTTAAAGTCCTGTCTGGTGCCAGGAGCAATTGCTTACTGCCACACCACCGTGAACACGCCCGATCTCGTCTGATCTCGGAAGCTAAGCACGGTCGGGCCTGGTTAGTACTTGGATGGGAGACCGCCTGGGAATACCAGGTGCTGTAAGCTATTTTCATTTGGGGTAAAAAAAAATGATCCTTTCTCCTGTTTAAAGTCCTGTCTGGTGCCAGGAGCAATTGCTTACGGCCACACCACCGTGAACACGCCCGATCTCGTCTGATCGCCGAAGCTAAGCACGGTCGGGCCTGGTTAGCAGTTGGACGGGAGACCGCCTGGGAATACCAGGTGAAGTAAGTTATTTTCATTTGGGGTAAAAAAAATCATCTTTTCTCCTGTTTAAAGTCCTGTCTGGTGCCAGGAGCAGTTGCTTACGGCCACACCACCGTGAACACGCCCGATCTCGTCTGATCTCGGAAGCTAAGCATGGTCGAGCCTCTTTAGTACTTGGATGGGGGACCGCCTGGGAATACCAGGTGCGGTAAGAGATTTTCATTTGGGGTAAAAAAAATCATCTTTTCTCATGTTTAAAGTCCTGTCTGGTGCCAGGAGTAAATGCTTACGGCCACACCACTGTGAACAGGCCCGAACTCGTCGGAGCGCGGAAGCTAAGCACGGTCAGGCCTGGTTAGTTCTTGGATGGGAGACCGCCTGGGAATACCAGGTGCTGTATTCTATTTTCATTTGGGGTAAAAAAAATGAACCTTTCTCCTGTTTAAAGTCCTGTCTGGTGCCAGGGGCAATTGATTACGGCCACACCACTGCGAACACGCACGATCTCGTCTGATCTCGGAAGCTAAGCACGGTCGGCCCTGGTTAGTACCTGGATGGGAGACCGCCTGGGAAAACCAGGTGCTGTAAGCTATTTTCATTTGGGGTAAAAAAAATCATCCTTTCTCCTGTTTAAAGTCCTGTCTGGTGCCAGGAGCAATTGCTTACGGCCACACCACTGCGAACACGCCCGATCTCGTCTGATCTCGGAAGCTAAGCACGGTCAGGCCTGGTTAGTACCTGGATGGGAGACCGCCTGGGAATACCAGGTGCTGTAAGCTATTTTCTTTTGGGGTAAAAAAAATCATCCTTTCTCCTGTTTAAAGTCCTGTCTGGTGCCAGGATTAATTGCTTATGGCCACACCACCGTGAACACGCCCGATCTCGTCTGATCTCGGAAGCTAAGCACGGTCCGGCCTGGTTAGTTCTTGGATGGGAGACCGCCTGGGAATACCAGGTGCTGTAATCTATTTTCATTTGGGGTAAAAAAAATTATCCTTTCTCCTGTTTAAAGTCCTGTCTGGTGCCAAGAGCAATTGCTTACGGCCACACCACTGCGAACACGCCCGATCTCGTCTGATATCGGAAGCTAAGCACGGTCGGGCCTGGTTAGTACCTGGATGGGAGACCGCCTGGGAATACCAGGTGCTGTAAGCTATTTTCATTTGGGGTAAAAAAAATCATCCTTTCTCCTGTTTAAAGTACTGTCTGGTGCCAGGAGCAATTGCTTACGGCCACACCACTGCGAACACGCCCGATCTCGTCTGATCTCGGAAGCTAAGCACGGTTGGGCCTGGTTAGTACCTGGATGGGATACCGCCTGGGAATACCAGGTGCTGTAAGCTATTTTCATTTGGGGTAAAAAAAATCATCCTTTCTCCTGTTTAAAGTCCTGTCTGGTGCCAGGAGCAATTGCTTACGGCCACACCACCGTGAACACGCCCGATCTCGTCTGATCTCGGAAGCTAAGCACGGTCGGGCCTGGTTAGTACTTGGATGGGAGACCGCCTGGGAATACCAGGTGCTGTAATCTATTTTCATTTGGGGTAAAAAAAATGATCCTTTCTCCTGTTTAAAGTCCTGTCTGGTGCCAGGAGTAATTGCTTACGGCCACACCACTGCGAACACGCCTGATCTCTTCTGATCTCGGAAGCTAAGCACGGTCGGGCCTGGTTAGTACCTGGATGGGAGACCGCCTGGGAATACCAGGTGCTGTAAGCTATTTTCATTTGGAGCAAAAAAAATCATCCTTTCTCCTGTTTAAAGTCCTGTCTGGTGCCAGGAGCAATTGCTTACGGCCACACCACTGCGAACACGCCCGATCTCGTCTGATCTCGGAAGCTAAGCAAGGTCGGGCCTGGTTAGTACCTGGATCGGAGACCACCTGGGAATACCAGGTGCTGTATGCTATTTTCATTTGGGGTAAAAAAAATCGTCCTGTCTGGTGCCAGGAGCAATTGCTTACGGCCACACCACTGCAAACACGCCCGATCTCGTCTGATCTCGGAAGCTAAGCACGGTCCGGCCTGGTTAGTACCTGGATGGGAGACCGCCTGGGAATACCAGGTGCTGTAAGATATTTTCATTTGGGGTAAAAAAAATCATCCTTTCTCCTGTTTAAAGTCCTGTCTGGTGCCAGGAGCAATTGCTTACGGCCACACCACCGTGAACACGCCCGATCTCGTCTGATCTCGGAAGCTAAGCACGGTCGGGCCTGGTTAGTACTTGGATGGGAGACCGCCTGGGATTACCAGGTGCTGTATTCTATTTTCATTTGGGGTAAAAAAAAATGATCCTTTCACCTGTTTAAAGTCCTGTCTGGTGCCAGGAGCAATTGCTTACGGCCACACCACTGCGAACACGCCCGATCTCGTCTGATCTCGGAAGCTAAGCACGGTCGGGCCTGGTTAGTACCTGGATGGGAGAATGCCTGGGAATACCAGGTGCTGTAAGCTATTTTCATTTGGGGTAAAAAAAATCATCCTTTCTCCTGTTTAAAGTCCTGTCTGGTGCCAGGAGCAATTGCTTACGGCCACACCACTGCGAACACGCCCGATCTCGTCTGATCTCGGAAGCTAAGCAAGGTCGGGCCTGGTTAGTACCTGGATCGGAGACCACCTGGGAATACCAGGTGCTGTATGCTATTTTCATTTGGGGTAAAAAAAATCATCCTTTCTCCTGTTTAAAGTCCTGTCTGGTGCCAGGAGCAATTGCTTACGGCCACACCACTGCGAACACGCCCGATCTCGTCTGATCTCGGAAGCTAAGCACGGTCCGGCCTGGTTAGTACCTGGTTGGGAGACCGCCTGGGAATACCAGGTGCTGTAAGATATTTTCATTTGGGGTAAAAAAAATCATCCTTTCTCCTGTTTAAAGTCCTGTCTGGTGCCAGGAGCAATTGCTTACGGCCACACCACCGTGAACACGCCCGATCTCGTCTGATCTCGGAAGCTAAGCACGGTCGGGCCCGGTTAGTACTTGGATGGGAGACCGCCTGGGAATACCAGGTGCTGTAATGTTTTTTCATTTGGGGTAAAAAAAATGATCCTTTCTCCTGTTTAAAGTCCTGTCTGGTGCCAGGATTAATTGCTTACGGCCACACCACTGCGAACACGCCTGATCTCTTCTGATCTCGGAAGCTAAGCACGGTCGGCCTGGTTAGTACCTGGATGGGAGACCGCCTGGGAATACCAGGTGCTGTAAGCTATTTTCATTTGGAGCAAAAAAAATCATCCTTTCTCCTGTTGAAAGTCCTGTCTGGTGCCAGGAGCAATTGCTTACGGCCACACCACTGCGAACACGCCCGATCTCGTCTGATCTCGGAAGCTAAGCAAGGTCGGGCCTGGTTAGTACCTGGATCGGAGACCACCTGGGAATACCAGGTGCTGTATGCTATTTTCATTTGGGGTAAAAAAAATCATCCTTTCTCCTGTTTAAAGTCCTGTCTGGTGCCAGGAGGAATTGCTTACGGCCACACCACTGCGAACACGCCCGATCTCGTCTGATCTCGGAAGCTAAGCACGGTCCGGCCTGGTTAGTACCTGGATGGGAGACCGCCTGGGAATACCAGGTGCTGTGAGATATTTTCATTTGGGGTAAAAAAAATGATCCTTTCACCTGTTTAAAGTCCTGTCTGGTGCCAGGAGCAATTGCTTACGGCCACACCACTGCGAACACGCCCGATCTCGTCTGATCTCGGAAGCTAAGCACGGTCGGGCCTGGTTAGTACCTGGATGGGAGAATGCCTGGGAATACCAGGTGCTGTAAGCTATTTTCATTTGGGGTAAAAAAAATCATCCTTTCTCCTGTTTAAAGTCCTGTCTGGTGCCAGGAGCAATTGCTTACGGCCACACCACCGTGACCACGCCCGATCTCGTCTGATCTCGGAAGCTAAGCACAGTCGGGCCTGGTTAGTACTTGGATGGGAGACCGCCTGGGAATACCAGGTGCTGTAAGCTATTTTCATTTGGAGCAAAAAAAATCATCCTTTCTCCTGTTTAAAGTCCTGTCTGGTGCCAGGAGCAATTGCTTACGGCCACACCACTGCGAACACGCCCGATCTCGTCGGATCTCAGAAGCTAAGCACGGTCGGGCCTGGTTAGTACCTGGATGGGAGACCGCCTGGGAATACCAGGTGCTGTAAGCTATTTTCATTTGGGGTAAAAAAAATCATCCTTTCTCCTGTTTAAAGTCCTGTCTGGTGCCAGGAGCAATTGCTTACGGCCACACCACCGTGAACACGCCCGATCTCGTCTGATCTCGGAAGCTAAGCACGGTCGGGCCTGGTTAGTACTTGGATGGGAGACCGCCTGGGAATACCAGGTGCTGTAATCTATTTTCATTTGTGGTAAAAAAAATGATCCTTTCTCCTGTTTAAAGTCCTGTCTGGTGCCAGGAGCAATTGCTTACGGCCACACCACTGCGAACACGCCCGATCTCGTCTGATCTCGGAAGCTAAGCAAGGTCGGGCCTGGTTAGTACCTGGATGGGAGACCGCCTGGGAATACCAGGTGCTGTAAGATATTTTCTTTTGGGGTAAAAAAAATCATCCTTTCTCCTGTTTAAAGTCCTGTCTGGTGCCAGGATTAATTGCTTATGGCCACACCACCGTGAACACGCCCGATCTCGTCTGATCTCGGAAGCTAAGCACGGTCGGGCCTGGTTAGTACTTGGATGGGAGACCGCCTGGGAATACCAGGTGCTGTAATCTATTTTCATTTGGGGTAAAAAAAATTATCCTTTCTCCTGTTTAAAGTCCTGTCTGGTGCCAAGAGCAATTGCTTACGGCCACACCACTGCGAACACGCCCGATCTCGTCTGATATCGGAAGCTAAGCACGGTCGGGCCTGGTTAGTACCTGGATGGGAGACCGACTGGGAATACCAGGTGCTGTAAGCTATTTTCATTTGGGGTAAAAAAAATCATCCTTTCTCCTGTTTAAAGTCCTGTCTGGTGCCAGGAGCAATTGCTTACGGCCACACCACTGCGAACACGCCCGATCTCGTCTGATCTCGGAAGCTAAGCACGGTTGGGCCTGGTTAGTACCTGGATGGGATACCGCCTGGGAATACCAGGTGCTGTAAGCTATTTTCATTTGGGGTAAAAAAAATCATCCTTTCTCCTGTTTAAAGTCCTGTCTGGTGCCAGGAGCAATTGCTTATGGCCACACCACCGTGAACACGCCCGATCTCGTCTGATCTCGGAAGCTAAGCACGGTCGGGCCTGGTTAGTACTTGGATGGGAGACCGCCTGGGAATACCAGGTGCTGTAATCTATTTTCATTTGGGGTAAAAAAAATGATCCTTTCTCCTGTTCATAGTCCTGTCTGGTGCCAGGAGTAATTGCTTACGGCCACACCACTGCGAACACGCCTGATCTCTTCTGATCTCGGAAGCTAAGCACGGTCGGGCCTGGTTAGTACCTGGATGGGAGACCGCCTGGGAATACCAGGTGCTGTAAGCTATTTTCATTTGGAGCAAAGAAAAACATCCTTTCTCCTGTTTAAAGTCCTGTCTGGTGCCAGGAGCAATTGCTTACGGCCACACCACTGCGAACACGCCCGATCTCGTCTGATCTCGGAAGCTAAGCAAGGTCGGGCCTGGTTAGTACCTGGATCGGAGACCACCTGGGAATACCAGGTGCTGTATGCTATTTTCATTTGGGGTAAAAAAAATCATCCTTTCTCCTGTTTAAAGTCCTGTCTGGTGCCAGGAGCAATTGCTTACTGCCACACCACTGCGAACACGCCCGATCTCGTCTGATCTCGGAAGCTAAGCACGGTCCGGCCTGGTTAGTACCTGGATGGGAGACCGCCTGGGAATACCAGGTGCTGTAAGATATTTTCATTTGGGGTAAAAAAAATCATCCTTTCTCCTGTTTAAAGTCCTGTCTGGTGCCAGGAGCAGTTGCTTACGGCCACACCACCGTGAACACGCCCGATCTCGTCTGATCTCGGAAGCTAAGCACGGTCGGGCCTGGTTAGTACTTGGATGGGAGACCGCCTGGGAATACCAGGTGCTGTAATCTATTTTCATTTGGGGTAAAAAAAATGATCCTTTCTCCTGTTTAAAGTCCTGTCTGGTGCCAGGAGCAATTGCTTACGGCCACACCACTGCGAACACGCCCGATCTCGTCTGATCTCGGAAGCTAAGCACGGTCGGGCCTGGTTAGTACCTGGATGGGAGACCGCCTGGGAATACCAGGTGCTGTAATCTATTTTCATTTGGGGTAAAAAAAATGATATTTTCTCCTGTTTAAAGTCCTGTCTGGTGCCAGGAGCAAATGCTTACGGCCACACCACTGTGAACAGGCCCGATCTCGTCGGAGCGTGGAAGCTAAGCACGGTCAGGCCTGGTTAGTTCTTGGATGGGAGACCGCCTGGGATTACCAGGTGCTGTAAGCTATTTTCATTTGGGGTAAAAAAAATGATCCTTTCTCCTGTTTAAAGTCCTGTCTGGTGCCAGGAGCAATTGCTTACGGCCACACCACTGCGAACACGCCCGATCTCGACTGATCTCGGAAGCTAAGCACGGTTGGGCCTGGTTAGTACCTGGATGGGAGACCGCGTGGGAATACCAGGTGCTGTAAGCTATTTTCATTTGGGGTAAAAAAAATGATCCTTTCTCCTGTTTAAAGTCCTGTCTGGTGCCAGGAGCAATTGCTAACGGGCACACCACCGTGAATACGCCCGATCTCGTCTGATCTCGGAAGCTAACCACGGTCGGGCCTGGTTAGTACTTGGATGGGAGACCGCCTGGGAATACCAGGTGCTGTAAGCTATTTTCATTTGGGGTAAAAAAATTCATCCTTTCTCATGTTTAAAGTCCTTTCTGGTGCCAGGAGCAATTGCTTACGGCCACACCACCGTGAACACGCCCGATCTCGTCTGATCTCGGAAGCTATGCACGGTCGGGCCTGGTTAGTACTTGGATGGGAGACCGCCTAGGAATACCAGGTGCTGTAAGCTATTTTCATTTGGGGTAAAAAAAAATCATCCTTTCTCCTGTTTAAAGTCCTGTCTGGTGCCAGGAGCAATTGCTTACGGCCACACCACCGTGAACACGCCCGATCTCGTCTGATCGCAGAAGCTAAGCACGGTCGGGCCTGGTTAGTACTTGGACGGGAGACCGCCTGGGAATACCAGGTGAAGTAAGTTATTTTCATTTGGGGTAAAAAAAATCATCTTTTCTCCTGTTTAAAGTCCTGTCTGGTGCCAGGAGCAGTTGCTTACGGCCACACCACCGTGAACACGCCCGATCTCGTCTGATCTCGGAAGCTAAGCACGGTCGGGCCTGGTTAGTACTTGGATGGGAGACCGCCTGGGAATACCAGGTGCTGTAAGCTATTTTCATTTGGGGTAAAAAAAATCATCCTTTCTCCTGTTTAAAGTCCTTTCTGGTGCCAGGAGCAATTGCTTACGGCCACACCACCGTGAACACGCCCGATCTCGACTGATCTCGGAAGCTAAGCACGGTCGGGCCTGGTTAGTACTTGGATGGGAGACCGCCTGGGAATACCAGGTGCTGTAAGCTATTTTCATTTGGGGTAAAAAAAAATCATCCTTTCTCCTGTTTAAAGTCCTGTCTGGTGCCAGGAGCAATTGCTTACGGCCACACCACCGTGAACACGCCCGATCTCGTCTGATCGCCGAAGCTAAGCACGGTCGGGCCTGGTTAGTACTTGGACGGGAGACCGCCTGGGAATACCAGGTGAAGTAAGTTATTTTCATTTGGGGTAAAAAAAATCATCTTTTCTCCTGTTTAAAGTCCTGTCTGGTGCCAGGAGCAGTTGCTTACGGCCACAACACCGTGAACACGCCCAATCTCGTCTGATCTCGGAAGCTAAGCATGGTCGAGCCTGTTTAGTACTTGGATGGGAGACCGCCTGGGAATACCAGGTGCGGTAAGAGATTTTCATTTGGGGTAAAAAAAATCATCTTTTCTCATGTTTAAAGTCCTGTCTGGTGCCAGGAGAAAATGCTTACGGCCACACCACTGTGAACAGGCCCGATCTCGTCGGAGCGCGGAAGCTAAGCACGGTCAGGCCTGGTTAGTTCTTGGATGGGAGACCGCCTGGGATTACCAGGTGCTGTAAGCTATTTTCATTTGGGGTAAAAAAAATGATCCTTTCTCCTGTTTAAAGTCCTGTCTGGTGCCAGGAGCAATTGCTTACGGCCACACCACTGCGAACACGCCCGATCTCGTCGGATCTCGGAAGCTAAGCACGGTCGGGCCTGGTTAGTACTTGGATGGGAGACCGCCTGGGAATACCAGGTGCTGTAAGCTATTTTCATTTGGGGTAAAAAAAAATCATCCTTTCTCCTGTTTAAAGTCCTGTCTGGTGCCAGGAGCAATTGCTTACGGCCACACCACAGTGAACACGCCCGATCTCGTCTGATATTGGAAGCTAAGCATGGTCGTGCTGGTTAGTACTTGGATGGGAGACCAGCTGGGAATACCAGGTGCTATAAGCTATTTTCATTTGCGGTAAAAAAAAATCATCCTTTCTCATGTTTAAAGTCCTGTCTGGTGCCAGGAGCAAATGCTTACGGCCACACCACTGTGAACAGGCCCGAACTCGTCGGAGCGCGGAAGCTAAGCACGGTCGGGCCTGGTTAGTACCTGGATGGGAGACCGCCTGGGAATACCAGGTGCTGTAATCTGTTTTCATTTGGGGTAAAAAAAATGATCCTTTCTCCTGTTTAAAGTCCTGTCTGGTGCAAGGAGCAATTGCTTACGGCCACACCACTGCGAACACGCCCGATCTTGTCTGATCTCGGAAGCTAAGCACAGTCGGGCCTGGTTAGTACTTGGATGGGAGACCGCCTGGGAATACCAGGTGCTGTAATCTATTTTCATTTGGGGTAAAAAAAATGATCCTTTCTCCTGTTTAAAGTTCTGTCTGGTCCCAGGAGCAATTTCTTACGGCCACACCACTGCGAACACGCCCGATCTCGTCTGATCTCGGAAGCTAAGCACGGTCGGGCCTGGTTAGTATTTGGATGGGAGACCGCCTGGGAATACCAGGTGCTGTAATCTATTTTCATTTGGGGTAAAAAAAATCATCCTTTCTCCTGTTTAATGTCCTGTCTGGTGCCAGGAGCAATTGCTTACGGCCTCACCACCGTGAACACGCCCGATCTCTTCTGATCTCGGAAGCTAAGCACGGTCGGGCCTGGTTAGTACCTGGATGGGAGACCGCCTGGGAATACCAGGTGTTGTAAGCTATTTTCATTTGGAGGAAAAAAAATCATCCTTTCTCCTGTTTAAAGTCCTGGCTGGTGCCAGGAGCAATTGCTTACGGCCACACCACTGCGAACACGCCCGATCTCGTCTGATCTCGGAAGCTAAGCAAGGTCGGGCCTGGTTAGTACCTGGATCGGAGACCACCTGGGAATACCAGGTGCTGTATGCTATTTTCATTTGGGGTAAAAAAAATCATCCTTTCTCCTGTTTAAAGTCCTGTCTGGTGCCAGGAGTAATTGCTTACGGCCACACCACTGCGAACACGCCCGATCTCGTCTGATCTCGGAAGCTAAGCACGGTCCGGCCTGGTTAGTACCTGGATGGGAGACCGCCTGGGAATACCAGGTGCTGTAAGATATTTTCATTTGGGGTAAAAAAAATCATCCTTTCTCCTGTTTAAAGTCCTGTCTGTTGCCAGGAGCAATTGCTTACGGCCACACCACCGTGAACAGGCCCGATCTCGTCTGATCTCGGAAGCTAAGCACGGTCGGGCCTGGTTAGTACTTGGATGGGAGACCGCCTGGGAATACCAGGTGCTGTAATCTATTTTCATTTGGGGTAAAAAAAAATGATCCTTTCTCCTGTTTAAAGTCCTGTCTGGTGCCAAGAGCAATTGCTTACGGCCACACCACTGCGAACACGCCCGATCTCGTCTGATATTGGAAGCTAAGCACGGTCGGGCCTGGTTAGTACCTGGATGGGAGACCGCCTGGGAATACCAGGTGCTGTAAGCTATTTTCATTTGGGGTAAAAAAAATCATCCTTTCTCCTGTTTAAAGTCCTGTCTGGTGCCAGGAGCAATTGCTAACGGCCACACCACCGTGAACACGCCCGATCTCGTCTGATCTCGGAAGCTAAGCACGGTCGAGCCTGGTTAGTATTTGGATGGGAGACCGCCTGGGAATACCAGGTGCCGTAAGCTATTTTCAAATGGGGTAAAAAAAAATCATCCTTTCTCCTGTTTAAAGTCCTGTCTGGTGCCAGGAGTAATTGCTTACGGCCACCCCACCGTGAACACGCCCAATCTCGTCTGATCTCGGAAGCTAAGCACGGTCGGGCCTGGTTAGTACTTGGATGGGAGACCGCCTGGGAATACCAGGTGCTGTAAGCTATTTTCATTTGGGGTAAAAAAAATGATCCTTTCTCCTGTTTAAAGTCCTGTCTGGTGCCAGGAGCAATTGCTAACGGGCACACCACCGTGAACACGCCCGATCTCGTCTGATCTCGGAAGCTAAGCACGGTCGGGCCTGGTTAGTACTTGGATGGGAGACCGCCTGGGAATACCAGGTGCTGTAAGCTATTTTCATTTGGGGTAAAAAAATTCATCCTTTCTCATGTTTAAAGTCCTTTCTGGTGCCAGGAGCAATTGCTTACGGCCACACCACCGTGAACACGCCCGATCTCGTCTGATCTCGGAAGCTAAGCACGGTCGGGCCTGGTTAGTACTTGGATGGGAGACCGCCTGGGAATACCAGGTGCTGTAAGCTATTTTCATTTGGGGTAAAAAAAAATCATCCTTTCTCCTGTTTAAAGTCCTGTCTGGTGCCAGGAGCAATTGCTTACGGCCACACCACCGTGAACACGCCCGATCTCGTCTGATCGCAGAAGCTAAGCACGGTCGGGCCTGGTTAGTACTTGGACGGGAGACCGCCTGGGAATACCAGGTGAAGTAAGTTATTTTCATTTGGGGTAAAAAAAATCATCTTTTCTCCTGTTTAAAGTCCTGTCTGGTGCCAGGAGCAGTTGCTTACGGCCACACCACCGTGAACACGCCCGATCTCGTCTGATCTCGGAAGCTAAGCACGGTCGGGCCTGGTTAGTACTTGGATGGGAGACCGCCTGGGAATACCAGGTGCTGTAAGCTATTTTCATTTGGGGTAAAAAAAATCATCCTTTCTCCTGTTTAAAGTCCTTTCTGGTGCCAGGAGCAATTGCTTACGGCCACACCACTGCGAACACGCCCGATCTCGTCTGATCTCGGAAGCTAAGCACGGTCGGGCCTGGTTAGTACCTGGATGGGAGACCGCCTGGGAATACCAGGTGCTGTAAGCTGTTTTCATTTGGGGTAAAAAAAATTATCCTTTCTCCTGTTTAAAGTCCTGTCTGGTGCCAGGAGCAAATGCTTACGGCCACACCACTGTGAACAGGCCCGATCTCGTCGGAGCGCGGAAGCTAAGCACGGTCAGGCCTGGTTAGTTCTTGGATGGGAGACCGCCTGGGATTACCAGGTGCTGTAAGCTATTTTCATTTGGGGTAAAAAAAATGATCCTTTCTCCTGTTTAAAGTCCTGTCTGGTGCCAGGAGCAATTGCTTACGGCCACACCACTGCGAACACGCCCGATCTCGTCGGATATCGGAAGCTAAGCACGGTCGGGCCTGGTTAGTACTTGGATGGGAGACCGCCTGGGAATACCAGGTGCTGTAAGCTATTTTCATTTGGGGTAAAAAAAATCATCCTTTCTCCTGTTTAAAGTCCTGTCTGGTGCCAGGAGCAATTACTTACGGCCACACCACAGTGAACACGCCCGATCTCGTCTGATATTGGAAGCTAAGCATGGTCGTGCTGGTTAGTACTTGGATGGGAGACCGGCTGGGAATACCAGGTGCTATAAGCTATTTTCATTTGCGGTAAAAAAAAATCATCCTTTCTCCTGTTTAAAGTCCTGTCTGGTGCCAGGAGCAATTGCTTACGGCCACACCACCGTGAACACGCCCGATCTCGTCTGATCTCGGAAGCTAAGCACGGTCGGGCCTGGTTAGTACTTGGATGGGAGACCGCCTGGGAATACCAGGTGCTGTAAGCTATTTTCATTTGGGGTAAAAAAAAATGATCCTTTCTCCTGTTTAAAGTCCTGTCTGGTGCCAGGAGCAATTGCTTACGGCCACACCACCGTGAACACGCCCGATCTCGTCTGATCGCCGAAGCTAAGCACGGTCGGGCCTGGTTAGCACTTGGACGGGAGACCGCCTGGGAATACCAGGTGAAGTAAGTTATTTTCATTTGGGGTAAAAAAAATCATCTTTTCTCCTGTTTAAAGTCCTGTCTGGTGCCAGGAGCAGTTGCTTACGGCCACACCACCGTGAACACGCCCGATCTCGTCTGATCTCGGAAGCTAAGCATGGTCGAGCCTCTTTAGTACTTGGATGGGAGACCGCCTGGGAATACCAGGTGCGGTAAGAGATTTTCATTTGGGGTAAAAAAAATCATCTTTTCTCATGTTTAAAGTCCTGTCTGGTGCCAGGAGCAAATGCTTACGGCCACATCACTGTGAACAGGCCCGATCTCGTCGGAGCGTGGAAGCTAAGCACGGTCAGGCCTGGTTAGTTCTTGGATGGGAGACCGCCTGGGATTACCAGGTGCTGTAAGCTATTTTCATTTGGGGTAAAAAAAATGATCCTTTCTCCTGTCTAAAGTCCTGTCTGGTGCCAGGAGCAATTGCTTACGGCCACACCACCGTGAACACGCCCGATCTCGTCTGATCGCCGAAGCTAAGCACGGTCGGGCCTGGTTAGTACTTGGACGGGAGACCGCGTGGGAATACCAGGTGAAGTAAGTTATTTTCATTTGGGGTAAAAAAAATCATCTTTTCTCCTGTTTAAAGTCCTGTCTGGTGCCAGGAGCAGTTGCTTACGGCCACACCACCGTGAACACGCCCGATCTCGTCTGATCTCGGAAGCTAAGCATGGTCGAGCCTGTTTAGTACTTGGATGGGAGACCGCCTGGGAATACCAGGTGCGGTAAGAGATTTTCATTTGGGGTAAAAAAAATCATCTTTTCTCATGTTTAAAGTCCTGTCTGGTGCCAGGAGTAAATGCTTACGGCCACACCACTGTGAACAGGCCCGAACTCGTCGGAGCGCGGAAGCTAAGCACTGTCAGGCCTGGTTAGTTCTTGGATGGGAGACCGCCTGGGATTACCAGGTGCTGTAAGCTATTTTCATTTGGGATAAAAAAAATGATCCTTTCTCCTGTTTAAAGTCCTGTCTGGTGCCAGGAGCAATTGCTTACGGCCACACCACTGCGAACACGCCCGATCTCGACTGATCTCGGAAGCTAAGCACGGTTGGGCTTGGTTAGTACCTGGATGGGAGACCGCCTGGGAATACCAGGTGCTGTAAGCTATTTTCATTTGGGGTAAAAAAAATCATCCTTTCTCCTGTTTAAAGTCCTGTCTGGTGCCAGGAGCAATTGCTTACGGCCACACCATCGTGAACACGCCCGATCTCGTCTGATCTCGGAAGCTAAGCATGGTCGAGCCTGTTTAGTACTTGGATGGGAGACCGCCTGGGAATACCAGGTGCGGTAAGAGATTTTCATTTGGGGTAAAAAAAAAAATCTTTTCTCATGTTTAAAGTCCTGTCTGGTGCCAGGAGCAAATGATTACGGCCACACCACTGTGAACAGGCCCGATCTCGTCGGAGCGTGGAAGCTAAGCACGGTCGGGCCTGGTTAGTACTTGGATGGGAGACCGCCTGGGAATACCAGGTGCTGTAAGCTATTTTCATTTGGGGTAAAAAAAATCATCCTTTCTCCTGTTTAAAGTCCTTTCTGGTGCCAGGAGCAATTGCTTACGGCCACACCACCGTGAACACGCCCGATCTCGACTGATCTCGGAAGCTAAGCACGGTCGGGCCTGGTTAGTACTTGGATGGGAGACCGCCTGGGAATACCAGGTGCTGTAAGCTATTTTCATTTGGGGTAAAAAAAAATCATCCTTTCTCCTGTTTAAAGTCCTGTCTGGTGCCAGGAGCAATTGCTTACGGCCACACCACCGTGAACACGCCCGATCTCGTCTGATCGCAGAAGCTAAGCACGGTCGGGCCTGGTTAGTACTTGGACGGGAGACCGCCTGGGAATACCAGGTGAAGTAAGTTATTTTCATTTGGGGTAAAAAAAATCATCTTTTCTCCTGTTTAAAGTCCTGTCTGGTGCCAGGAGCAGTTGCTTACGGCCACACCACCGTGAACACGCCCGATCTCGTCTGATCTCGGAAGCTAAGCACGGTCGGGCCTGGTTAGTACTTGGATGGGAGACCGCCTGGGAATACCAGGTGCTGTAAGCTATTTTCATTTGGGGTAAAAAAAATCATCCTTTCTCCTGTTTAAAGTCCTTTCTGGTGCCAGGAGCAATTGCTTACGGCCACACCACCGTGAACACGCCCGATCTCGACTGATCTCGGAAGCTAAGCACGGTCGGGCCTGGTTAGTACTTGGATGGGAGACCGCCTGGGAATACCAGGTGCTGTAAGCTATTTTCATTTGGGGTAAAAAAAAATCATCCTTTCTCCTGTTTAAAGTCCTGTCTGGTGCCAGGAGCAATTGCTTACGGCCACACCACCGTGAACACGCCCGATCTCGTCTGATCGCCGAAGCTAAGCACGGTCGGGCCTGGTTAGTACTTGGACGGGAGACCGCCTGGGAATACCAGGTGAAGTAAGTTATTTTCATTTGGGGTAAAAAAAATCATCTTTTCTCCTGTTTAAAGTCCTGTCTGGTGCCAGGAGCAGTTGCTTACGGCCACACCACCGTGAACACGCCCGATCTCGTCTGATCTCGGAAGCTAAGCATGGTCGAGCCTGTTTAGTACTTGGATGGGAGACCGCCTGGGAATACCAGGTGCGGTAAGAGATTTTCATTTGGGGTAAAAAAAATCATCTTTTCTCATGTTTAAAGTCCTGTCTGGTGCCAGGAGAAAATGCTTACGGCCACACCACTGTGAACAGGCCCGATCTCGTCGGAGCGCGGAAGCTAAGCACGGTCAGGGCTGGTTAGTTCTTGGATGGGAGACCGCCTGGGATTACCAGGTGCTGTAAGCTATTTTCATTTGGGGTAAAAAAAATGATCCTTTCTCCTGTTTAAAGTCCTGTCTGGTGCCAGTAGCAATTGCTTACGGCCACACCACTGCGAACACGCCCGATCTCGTCGGATCTCGGAAGCTAAGCACGGTCGGGCCTGGTTAGTACTTGGATGGGAGACCGCCTGGGAATACCAGGTGCTGTAAGCTATTTTCATTTGGGGTAAAAAAAAATCATCCTTTCTCCTGTTTAAAGTCCTGTCTGGTGCCAGGAGCAATTGCTTACGGCCACACCACAGTGAACACGCCCGATCTCGTCTGATATTGGAAGCTAAGCATGGTCGTGCTGGATAGTACTTGGATGGAAGACCGGCTGGGAATACCAGGTGCTGTAAGCTATTTTCATTTGGGGTAAAAAAAATGATCCTTTCTCCTGTTTAAAGTCCTGTCTGGTGCCAGGAGCAGTTGCTTACGGCCACACCACCGTGAACACGCCCGATCTCGTCTGATCTCGGAAGCTAAGCATGGTCGAGCCTGTTTAGTACTTGGATGGGAGACCGCCTGGGAATACCAGGTGCGGTAAGAGATTTTCATTTGGGGTAAAAAAAATCATCTTTTCTCATGTTTAAAGTCCTGTCTGGTGCCAGGAGCAAATGCTTACGGCCACACCACTGTGAACAGGCCCGAACTCGTCGGAGCGCGGAAGCTAAGCACGGTCAGGCCTGGTTAGTTCTTGGATGGGAGACCGCCTGGGATTACCAGGTGCTGTAAGCTATTTTCATTTGGGGTAAAAAAAATGATCCTTTCTCCTGTTTAAAGTCCTGTCTGGTGCCAGGAGCAATTGCTTACGGCCACACCACTGCGAACACGCCCGATCTCGACTGATCTCGGAAGCTAAGCACGGTTGGGCCTGGTTAGTACCTGGATGGGAGACCGCCTGGGAATACCAGGTGCTGTAAGCTATTTTCATTTGGGGTAAAAAAAATCATCCTTTCTCCTGTTTAAAGTCCTGTCTGGTGCCAGGAGCAATTGCTTACGGCCACACCACCGTGAACACGCCCGATCTCGTCTGATCTCGGAAGCTAAGCACGGTCGGGCCTGGTTAGTACTTGGATGGGAGACCACCTGGGTATACCAGGTGCTGTAATCTATTTTCATTTGGGGTAAAAAAAATGATCCTTTCTCCTGTTTAAAGTCCTGTCTGGTGCCAGGAGCAATTGCTAACGGGCACACCACCGTGAACACGCCCGATCTCGTCTGATCTCGGAAGCTAAGCACGGTCGGGCCTGGTTAGTACTTGGATGGGAGACCGCCTGGGAATACCAGGTGCTGTAAGCTATTTTCATTTGGGGTAAAAAAATTAATCCTTTCTCATGTTTAAAGTCCTTTCTGGTGCCAGGAGCAATTGCTTACGGCCACACCACCGTGAACACGCCAGATCTCGTCTGATCTCGGAAGCTAAGCACGGTCGGGCCTGGTTAGTACTTGAATGGGAGACCGCCTGGGAATACCAGGTGCTGTAAGCTATTTTCATTTGGGGTAAAAAAAAATCATCCTTTCTCCTGTTTAAAGTCCTGTCTGGTGCCAGGAGCAATTGCTTACGGCCACACCACCGTGAACACGCCCGATCTCGTCTGATCGTAGAAGCTAAGCACGGTCGGGCCTGGTTAGTACTTGGACGGGAGACCGCCTGGGAATACCAGGTGAAGTAAGTTATTTTCATTTGGGGTAAAAAAAATCATCTTTTCTCCTGTTTAAAGTCCTGTCTGGTGCCAGGAGCAGTTGCTTACGGCCACACCACCGTGAACACGCCCGATCTCGTCTGATCTCGGAAGCTAAGCACGGTCGGGCCTGGTTAGTACTTGGATGGGAGACCGCCTGGGAATACCGGGTGCTGTAAGCTATTTTCATTTGGGGTAAAAAAAATCATCCTTTCTCCTGTTTAAAGTCCTTTCTGGTGCCAGGAGCAATTGCTTACGGCCACACCACCGTGAACACGCCCGATCTCGACTGATCTCGGAAGCTAAGCACGGTGGGGCCTGGTTAGTACTTGGATGGGAGACCGCCTGGGAATACCAGGTGCTGTAAGCTATTTTCATTTGGGGTAAAAAAAAATCATCCTTTCTCCTGTTTAAAGTCCTGTCTGGTGCCAGGAGCAATTGCTTACGGCCACACCACCGTGAACACGCCCGATCTCGTCTGATCGGCGAAGCTAAGCACGGTCGGGCCTGGTTAGTACTTGGACGGGAGACCGCCTGGGAATACCAGGTGAAGTAAGTTATTTTCATTTGGGGTAAAAAAAATCATCTTTTCTCCTGTTAAAAGTCCTGTCTGGTGCCAGGAGCAGTTGCTTACGGCCACACCACCGTGAACACGCCCGATCTCGTCTGATCTCGGAAGCTAAGCATAGTCGAGCCTGTTTAGTACTTGGATGGGAGACCGCCTGGGAATACCAGGTGCGGTAAGAGATTTTCATTTGGGGTAAAAAAAATCATCTTTTCTCATGTTTAAAGTCCTGTCTGGTGCCAGGAGCAAATGCTTACGGCCACACCACTGTGAACAGGCCCGATCTCGTCGGAGCGCGGAAGCTAAGCACGGTCAGGCCTGGTTAGTTCTTGGATGGGAGACAGCCTGGGATTACCAGGTGCTGTAAGCAATTTTCATTTGGGGTAAAAAAAATGATCCTTTCTCCTGTTTAAAGTCCTGTCTGGTGCCAGGAGCAATTGCTTACGGCCACACCACTGCGAACACACCCGATCTCGTCGGATCTCGGAAGCTAAGCACGGTCGGGCCTGGTTAGTACTTGGTTGGGAGACCGCCTGGGAATAGCAGGTGCTGTAAGCTATTTTCATTTGGGGTAAAAAAAATCATCCTTTCTCCTGTTTAAAGTCCTGTCTGGTGCCAGGAGCAATTGCTTACGGCCACACCACAGTGAACACGCTCGATCTCGTCTGATATTGGAAGCTAAGCATGGTCGTGCTGGTTAGTACTTGGATGGGAGACCGGCTGGGAATACCAGGTGCTATAAACTATTTTCATTTGCGGTAAAAAAAAATCATCCTTTCTCCTGTTTAAAGTCCTGTCTGGTGCCAGGAGCAATTGCTTACGGCCACACCACTGCGAACACGCCCGATCTCGTCTGATCTCGGAAGCTAAGCACGATCCGGCCTGGTTAATACCTGGATGGGAGACCGCCTGGGAATACCAGGTGCTGTAAGATATTTTCATTTGGGGTAAAAAAAATCATCCTTTCTCCTGTTTAAAGTCCTGTCTGGTGCCAGGAGCAATTGCTTACGGCCACACCACCGTGAACACGCCCGATCTAGTCTGATCTCGGAAGCTAAGCACGGTCGGGCCTGGTTAGTACTTGGATGGGAGACCGCCTGGGAATACCAGGTGCTGTAATCTATTTTCATTTGGGGTAAAAAAAATGATCCTTTCTCCTGTTTAAAGTCCTGTCTGGTGCCAAGAGTAATTGCTTACGGCCACACCACTGCGAACACGCCCGATCTCGTCTGATATTGGAAGCTAAGCGCGGTCGGGCCTGGTTAGTTCTTGGATGGGAGACCGCCTGGGATTACCAGGTGCTGTAAGCTATTTTCATTTGGGGTAAAAAAAATGATCCTTTCTCCTGTTTAAAGTCCTGTCTGGTGCCAGGAGCAATTGCTTACGGCCACACCACCGTGAACACGCCCGATCTCGTCTGATCGCCGAAGCTAAGCACGGTCGGGCCTGGTTAGTACTTGGACGGGAGACCGCGTGGGAATACCAGGTGAAGTAAGTTATTTTCATTTGGGGTAAAAAAAATCATCTTTTCTCCTGTTTAAAGTCCTGTCTGGTGCCAGGAGCAGTTGCTTACGGCCACACCACCGTGAACACGCCCGATCTCGTCTGATCTCGGAAGCTAAGCATGGTCGAGCCTGTTTAGTACTTGGCTGGGAGACCGCCTGGGAATACCAGGTGCGGTAAGAGATTTTCATTTGGGGTAAAAAAAATCATCTTTTCTCATGTTTAAAGTCCTGTCTGGTGCCAGGAGTAAATGCTTACGGCCACACCACTGTGAACAGGCCCGAACTCGTCGGAGCGCGGAAGCTAAGCACGGTCAGGCCTGGTTAGTTCTTGGATGGGAGACCGCCTGGGATTACCAGGTGCTGTAAGCTATTTTCATTTGAGGTAAAAAAAATCATCCTTTCTCCTGTTTAAAGTCCTGTCTGGTGCCAGGAGCAATTGCTTACGGCCACACCATCGTGAACACGCCCGATCTCGTCTGATCTCGGAAGCTAAGCACGGTCGGGCCTGGTTAGTACTTGGATGGGAGACCGCCTGGGAATACCAGGTGCTGTAATCTATTTTCATTTGGGGTAAAAAAAATGATCCTTTCTCCTGTTTAAAGTCCTGTCTGGTGCCAGGAGTAATTGCTTACGGCCACACCACTGCGAACACGCCTGATCTCTTCTGATCTCGGAAGCTAAGCACGGTCGGACCTGGTTAGTACCTGGATGGGAGACCGCCTGGGAATACCAGGTGCTGTAAGCTATTTTCATTTGGGGTAAAAAAAATGATCCTTTCTCCTGTTTAAAGTCCTGTCTGGTGCCAGGAGCAATTGCTTACGGCCACACCACCGTGAACACGCCCGATCTCGTCTGATCGCCGAAGCTAAGCATGGTCGGGCCTGGTTAGTACTTGGACGGGAGACCGCCTGGGAATACCAGGTAAAATAAGTTATTTTCATTTGGGGTAAAAAAAATCATCTTTTCTCCTGTTTAAAGTCCTGTCTGGTGCCAGGAGCAGTTGCTTACGGCCACACCACCGTGAACACGCCCGATCTCGTCTGATCTCGGAAGCTAAGCATGGTCGAGCCTGTTTAGTACTTGGATGGGAGACCGCCTGGGAATACCAGGTGCGGTAAGAGATTTTCATTTGGGGTAAAAAACATAATCTTTTCTCATGTTTAAAGTCCTGTCTGGTGCCAGGAGCAAATGATTACGGCCACACCACTGTGAACACAGGCCCGATCTCGTCGGAGCGTGGAAGCTAAGCACGGTCAGGCCTGGTTAGTTCTTGGATGGGAGACCGCCTGGGATTACCAGGTGCTGTAAGCTATTTTCATTTGGGGTAAAAAAAATGATCCTTTCTCCTGTTTAAAGTCCTGTCTGGTGCCAGGAGCAATTGCTTACGGCCACACCACTGCGAACACGCCCGATCTCGACTGATCTCGGAAGCTAAGCACGGTTGGGCTTGGTTAGTACCTGGATGGGAGACCGCGTGGGAATACCAGGTGCTGTAAGCTATTTTCATTTGGGGTAAAAAAAATGATCCTTTCTCCTGTTTAAAGTCCTGTCTGGTGCCAGGAGCAATTGCTAACGGGCACACCACCGTGAACACGCCCGATCTCGTCTGATCTCGGAAGCTAAGCACGGTCGGGCCTGGTTAGTACTTGGATGGGAGACCGCCTGGGAATACCAGGTGCTGTAAGCTATTTTCATTTGGGGTAAAAAAATTCATCCTTTCTCATGTTTAAAGTCCTTTCTGGTGCCAGGAGCAATTGCTTACGGCCACACCACCGTGAACACGCCCGATCTCGTCTGATCTCGGAAGCTAAGTACGGTCGGGCCTGGTTAGTACTTGGATGGGAGACCGCCTGGGAATACCAGGTGCTGTAAGCTATTTTCATTTGGGGTAAAAAAAAATCATCCTTTCTCCTGTTTAAAGTCCTGTCTGGTGCCAGGAGCAATTGCTTACGGCCACACCACCGTGAACACGCCCGATCTCGTCTGATCGCAGAAGCTAAGCACGGTCGGGCCTGGTTAGTACTTGGACGGGAGACCGCCTGGGAATACCAGGTGAAGTAAGTTATTTTCATTTGGGGTAAAAAAAATCATCTTTTCTCCTGTTTAAAGTCCTGTCTGGTGCCAGGAGCAGTTGCTTACGGCCACACCACCGTGAACACGCCCGATCTCGTCTGATCTCGGAAGCTAAGCACGGTCGGGCCTGGTTAGTACTTGGATGGGAGACCGCCTGGGAATACCAGGTGCTGTAAGCTATTTTCATTTGGGGTAAAAAAAAATCATCCTTTCTCCTGTTTAAAGTCCTGTCTGGTGCCAGGAGCAATTGCTTACGGCCACACCACCGTGAACACGCCCGATCTCGTCTGATCGCCGAAGCTAAGCACGGTCGGGCCTGGTTAGTACTTGGACGGGAGACCGCCTGGGAATACCAGGTGAAGTAAGTTATTTTCATTTGGGGTAAAAAAAATCATCTTTTCTCCTGTTTAAAGTCCTGTCTGGTGCCAGGAGCAGTTGCTTACGGCCACACCACCGTGAACACGCCCGATCTCGTCTGATCTCGGAAGCTAAGCATGGTCGAGCCTGTTTAGTACTTGGATGGGAGACCGCCTGGGAATACCAGGTGCGGTAAGAGATTTTCATTTGGGGTAAAAAAAATCATCTTTTCTCATGTTTAAAGTCCTGTCTGGTGCCAGGAGAAAATGCTTACGGCCACACCACTGTGAACAGGCCCGATCTCGTCGGAGCGCGGAAGCTAAGCACGGTCAGGCCTGGTTAGTTCTTGGATGGGAGACCGCCTGGGATTACCAGGTGCTGTAAGCTATTTTCATTTGGGGTAAAAAAAATGATCCTTTCTCCTGTTTAAAGTCCTGTCTGGTGCCAGGAGCAATTGCTTACGGCCACACCACTGCGAACACGCCCGATCTCGACTGATCTCGGAAGCTAAGCACGGTTGGGCCTGGTTAGTACCTGGATGGGAGACCGCCTGGGAATACCAGGTGCTGTAAGCTATTTTCATTTGGGGTAAAAAAAATGATCCTTTCTCCTGTTTAAAGTCCTGTCTGGTGCCAGGAGCAATTGCTAACGGGCACACCACCGTGAACACGCCCGATCTCGTCTGAGCACGGTCGGGCCTGGTTAGTACTTGGATGGGAGACCGCCTGGGAATACCAGGTGCTGTAAGCTATTTTCATTTGGGGTAAAAAAATTCATCCTTTCTCATGTTTAAAGTCCTTTCTGGTGCCAGGAGCAATTGCTTACGGCCACACCACCGTGAACACGCCCGATCTCGTCTGATCTCGGAAGCTAAGCACGGTCGGGCCTGGTTAGTAATTGGATGGGAGACCGCCTGGGAATACCAGGTGCTGTAAGCTATTTTCATTTGGGGTAAAAAAAATCATCCTTTCTCCTGTTTAAAGTCCTTTCTGGTGCCAGGAGCAATTGCTTACGGCCACACCACCGTGAACACGCCCGATCTCGACTGATCTCGGAAGCTAAGCACGGTCGGGCCTGGTTAGTACTTGGATGGGAGACCGCATGGGAATACCAGGTGCTGTAAGCTATTTTCATTTGGGGTAAAAAAAAATCATCCTTTCTCCTGTTTAAAGTCCTGTCTGGTGCCAGGAGCAATTGCTTACGGCCACACCACCGTGAACACGCCCGATCTCGTCTGATCGCTGAAGCTAAGCACGGTCGGGCCTGGTTAGTACTTGGACGGGAGACCGCGTGGGAATACCAGGTGAAGTAAGTTATTTTCATTTGGGGTAAAAAAAATCATCTTTTCTCCTGTTTAAAGTCCTGTCTGGTGCCAGGAGCAGTTGCTTACGGCCACACCACTGTGAACAGGCCCGATCTCGTCGGAGCGCGGAAGCTAAGCATGGTCAGGCCTGGTTAGTTCTTGGATGGGAGACAGCCTGGGATTACCAGGTGCTGTAAGCTATTTTCATTTGGGGTAAAAAAAATGATCCTTTCTCCTGTTTAAAGTCCTGTCTGGTGCCAGGAGCAATTGCTTACGGCCACACCACTGCGAACACGCCCGATCTCGTCGGATCTCGGAAGCTAAGCACGGTCGGGCCTGGTTAGTACTTGGTTGGGAGACCGCATGGGAATAGCAGGTGCTGTAAGCTATTTTCATTTGGGGTAAAAAAAATCATCCTTTCTCCTGTTTAAAGTCCTGTCTGGTGCCAGGAGCAATTGCTTACGGCCACACCACAGTGAACACGCCCGATCTCGTCTGATATTGGAAGCTAAGCTTGGTCGTGCTGGTTAGTACTTGGATGGGAGACCGGCTGGGAATACCAGGTGCTATAAACTATTTTCATTTGCGGTAAAAAAAAATCATCCTTTCTCCTGTTTAAAGTCCTGTCTGGTGCCAGGAGCAATTGCTTACGGCCACACCACTGCGAACACGCCCGATCTCGTCTGATCTCGGAAGCTAAGCACGATCCGGCCTGGTTAATACCTGGATGGGAGACCGCCTGGGAATACTAGGTGCTGTAAGATATTTTCATTTGGGGTAAAAAAAATCATCCTTTCTCCTGTTTAAAGTCCTGTCTGGTGCCAGGAGTAATTGCTTACGGCCACACCACCGTGAACACGCCCGATCTAGTCTGATCTCGGAAGCTAAGCACGGTCGGGCCTGGTTAGTACTTGGATGGGAGACCGCCTGGGAATACCAGGTGCTGTAATCTATTTTCATTTGGGGTAAAAAAAATGATCCTTTCTCCTGTTTAAAGTCCTGTCTGGTGCCAAGAGTAATTGCTTACGGCCACACCACTGCGAACACGCCCGATCTCGTCTGATATTGGAAGCTAAGCGCGTTCGGGCCTGGTTAGTACCTGGATGGGAGACCGCCTGGGAATACCAGGTGAAGTAAGCTATTTTCATTTGGGGTAAAAAAAATCATCTTTTCTCCTGTTTAAAGTCCTGTCTGGTGCCAGGAGCAGTTGCTTACGGCCACACCACCGTGAACACGCTCGATCTCGTCTGATCTCGGAAGCTAAGCATGGTCGAGCCTGTTTAGTACTTGGATGGGAGACCGCCTGGGAATACCAGGTGCGGTAAGAGATTTTCATTTGGGGTAAAAAAAATCATCTTTTCTCATGTTTAAAGTCCTGTCTGGTGCCAGGAGCAAATGCTTACGGCCACACCACTGTGAACAGGCCCGATCTCGTCGGAGCGCGGAAGCTAAGCACGGTCAGGCCTGGTTAGTTCTTGGATGGGAGACCGCCTGGGATTACCAGGTGCTGTAAGCTATTTTCATTTGGGGTAAAAAAAATGATCCTTTCTCCTGTTTAAAGTCCTGTCTGGTGCCAGGAGCAATTGCTTACGGCCACACCACTGCGAACACGCCCGATCTCGTCGGATATCGGAAGCTAAGCACGGTCGGGCCTGGTTAGTACTTGGATGGGAGACCGCCTGGGAATACCAGGTGCTGTAAGCTATTTTCATTTGGGGTAAAAAAAATCATCCTTTCTCCTGTTTAAAGTCCTGTCTGGTGCCAGGAGCAATTACTTACGGCCACACCACAGTGAACACGCCCGATCTCGTCTGATATTGGAAGCTAAGCATGGTCGTGCTGGTTAGTACTTGGATGGGAGACCGGCTGGGAATACCAGGTGCTATAAGCTATTTTCATTTGCGGTAAAAAAAAATCATCCTTTCTCCTGTTTAAAGTCCTGTCTGGTGCCAGGAGCAATTGCTTACTGCCACACCACCGTGAACACGCCCGATCTCGTCTGATCTCGGAAGCTAAGCACGGTCGGGCCTGGTTAGTACTTGGATGGGAGACCGCCTGGGAATACCAGGTGCTGTAAGCTATTTTCATTTGGGGTAAAAAAAAATGATCCTTTCTCCTGTTTAAAGTCCTGTCTGGTGCCAGGAGCAATTGCTTACGGCCACACCACCGTGAACACGCCCGATCTCGTCTGATCGCCGAAGCTAAGCACGGTCGGGCCTGGTTAGCAGTTGGACGGGAGACCGCCTGGGAATACCAGGTGAAGTAAGTTATTTTCATTTGGGGTAAAAAAAATCATCTTTTCTCCTGTTTAAAGTCCTGTCTGGTGCCAGGAGCAGTTGCTTACGGCCACACCACCGTGAACACGCCCGATCTCGTCTGATCTCGGAAGCTAAGCATGGTCGAGCCTCTTTAGTACTTGGATGGGGGACCGCCTGGGAATACCAGGTGCGGTAAGAGATTTTCATTTGGGGTAAAAAAAATCATCTTTTCTCATGTTTAAAGTCCTGTCTGGTGCCAGGAGTAAATGCTTACGGCCACACCACTGTGAACAGGCCCGAACTCGTCGGAGCGCGGAAGCTAAGCACGGTCAGGCCTGGTTAGTTCTTGGATGGGAGACCGCCTGGGATTACCAGGTGCTGTTAGCTATTTTCATTTGGGGTAAAAAAAATGATCCTTTCTCCTGTTTAAAGTCCTGTATGGTGCCAGGAGCAATTGCTTACGGCCACACCACTGCGAACACGCCCGATCTCGACTGATCTCGGAAGGTAAGCACGGTTGGGCTTGGTTAGTACCTGGATGGGAGACCGCGTGGGAATACCAGGTGCTGTAAGCTATTTTCATTTGGGGTAAAAAAAATGATCCTTTCTCCTGTTTAAAGTCCTGTCTGGTGCCAGGAGCAATTGCTAACGGGCACACCACCGTGAACACGCCCGATCTCGTCTGATCTCGGAAGCTAAGCACGGTCGGGCCTGGTTAGTACTTGGATGGGAGACCGCCTGGGAATACCAGGTGCTGTAATCTATTTTCATTTGGGGTAAAAAAAATGATCCTTTCTCCTGTTTAAAGTCCTGTCTGGTGCCAAGAGTAATTGCTTACGGCCACACCACTGCGAACACGCCCGATCTCGTCTGATATTGGAAGCTAAGCGCGGTCGGGCCTGGTTAGTACCTGGATGGGAGACCGCCTGGGAATACCAGGTGAAGTAAGTTATTTTCATTTGGGGTAAAAAAAATCATCTTTTCTCCTGTTTAAAGTCCTGTCTGGTGCCAGGAGCAGTTGCTTACGGCCACACCACCGTGAACACGCTCGATCTCGTCTGATCTCGGAAGCTAAGCATGGTCGAGCCTGTTTAGTACTTGGATGGGAGTCCGCCTGGGAATACCAGGTGCGGTAAGAGAATTTCATTTGGGGTAAAAAAAATCATCTTTTCTCATGTTTAAAGTCCTGTCTGGTGCCAGGAGCAAATGCTTACGGCCACACCACTGTGAACAGGCCCGATCTCGTCGGAGCGCGGAAGCTAAGCACGGTCAGGCCTGGTTAGTTCTTGGATGGGAGACCGCCTGGGATTACCAGGTGCTGTAAGCTATTTTCATTTGGGGTAAAAAAAATGATCCTTTCTCCTGTTTAAAGTCCTGTCTGGTGCCAGGAGCAATTGCTTACGGCCACCCCACTGCGAACAAGCCCGATCTCGTCGGATATCGGAAGCTAAGCACGGTCGGGCCTGGTTAGTACTTGGATGGGAGACCGCCTGGGAATACCAGGTGCTGTAAGCTATTTTCATTTGGGGTAAAAAAAATCATCCTTTCTCCTGTTTAAAGTCCTGTCTGGTGCCAGGAGCAATTACTTACGGCCACACCACAGTGAACACGCCCGATCTCGTCTGATCTCGGAAGCTAAGCACGGTCGGGCCTGGTTAGTACTTGGATGGGAGACCGCCTGGGAATACCAGGTGCTGTAAGCTATTTTCATTTGGGGTAAAAAAAAATGATCCTTTCTCCTGTTTAAAGTCCTGTCTGGTGCCAGGAGCAATTGCTTACGGCCACACCACCGTGAACACGCCCGATCTCGTCTGATCGCCGAAGCTAAGCACGGTCGGGCCTGGTTAGCACTTGGACGGGAGACCGCCTGGGAATACCAGGTGAAGTAAGTTATTTTCATTTGGGGTAAAAAAAATCATCTTTTCTCCTGTTTAAAGTCCTGTCTGGTGCCAGGAGCAGTTGCTTACGGCCACACCACCGTGAACACGCCCGATCTTGTCTGATCTCGGAAGCTAAGCATGGTCGAGCCTCTTTAGTACTTGGATGGGGGACCGCCTGGGAATACCAGGTGCGGTAAGAGATTTTCATTTGGGGTAAAAAAAATCATCTTTTCTCATGTTTAAAGTCCTGTCTGGTGCCAAGAGCAAATGCTTACGGCCACATCACTGTGAACAGGCCCGATCTCGTCGGAGCGTGGAAGCTAAGCACGGTCAGGCCTGGTTAGTTCTTGGATGGGAGACCGCCTGGGATTACCAGGTGCTGTAAGCTATTTTCATTTGGGGTAAAAAAAATGATCCTTTCTCCTGTTTAAAGTCCTGTCTGGTGCCAGGAGCAATTGCTTACGGCCACACCACCGTGAACACGCCCGATCTCGTTTGATCGCCGAAGCTAAGCACGGTCGGGCCTGGTTAGTACTTGGACGGGAGACCGCCTGGGAATACCAGGTGAAGTAAGTTATTTTCATTTGGGGTAAAAAAAATCATCTTTTCTCCTGTTTAAAGTCCTGTCTGGTGCCAGGAGCAGTTGCTTACGGCCACACCACCGTGAACACGCCCGATCTCGTCTGAGGGGTGTTCCACAAAGCCGGTTTTATCACTTACCCAGCTAAGTTAACCCAGGGTTAGCGGCAACCCTAGGTTTTCCGTTCCAAAATGACCACGGCATGTAAGTTGCTATGGAAACATATGCTCTCAATCAAACCTGGTCAGAGCAGGTTTTGCGCTGGTTAAGTTTGGAAGATAACCCGGTTTTGCTCAGAGTAGGCTATTTAAACCCACGTTTATCGCAGCTTTTACGTGTTCGCCTATTGATATCGGAGCGCAAATAATTTGTGCAATTCACAGAGAGATTAATTAGACCACGGCTCGACATATTGTCCTTTCCGGATGACTTTTTGCTGGAGAGATATAGTTTTTCACGTGATTCTTTGATATATTTAAATAGCCTTCTCCAACCCTACATTGCAAATGTTACCAATCGTGGATCTGCCCTCAGTTCACTACAAACAATTTGCATAGCTTTCCGTTTTTTTGCGACGGGTAGCTTTTTGTACAGTGTAGGAGATGCTGAGCACATAGGCAAAGCTACCGTCTGCCGCTCAGTGCGTCTATCTTGCGCTGAAGCGGTTGTTGCGTAACTTCATGGAGTTTCACCAACTTGCAGGTCAGCATTATCTACTTTAAGTGTTCCCAAATGGCTCCGAAATTATCCTTGTTGACTTTTCATCTGGGTGTTATATTTCAGGATTTCCTAATGTAATTGGGTGCATTGATGGCACACATCCAATGTGAGCAATACATTTCAACAGGGTGCGTTGCATTATGAACATATCATAGACCTCATATAATTGTTGTGCTTGTGCAAGATAGCTCAAAGTTTGTATTTGATCGCAGGGCAATTCGATGGGGATCTCCTAGGAGATCGAGGGTATCAATGCCTCCCGACGCTCATCACCCCGTACCCTAATCCGCTCCTGGACCACAGACAACATTTAACCTGGCACACAGCAGAACCCGCGTTAAGATTGAAAATACATTCTGGATATTGAAGTCCAGATTCCAATGCCTACGTGGACTAAGAGTTTGTCCGGAACGGGCATGCGATGTAATTGTTGCATGCGCCGTCCTCCACAATATAGCCACTCTGCGCAAAGAGATGCCTCCCCACTTTACCCGTTCCTCGAGGAGGAACACATTCGCAAATGTTTGTAAGGGCTGACAAAGGATGCGAGACCACATTTGCAGAAATCATTTAAATAAATAAAAATAAAAAAAACACTTTTCTTCCATCATTTTTATTCTTTAGTTGCTGAGGGAGGAAAAAGAATAATTAGTACCTTGATCGGTAAAATATGCGGCCCGTTTCACCATTTTGATCAGGATTTCCATGATCCATACATCACGTCTTTATAGGTTTGCCGTGAACGCGCACAACCCTGTGTTAACCAACCCCGTGTTGATTGAACTAATTCATAACCGGTGCTGTGGAACCGACAGCTCTGGGTTAGTCGGCACAGGATCGGACAACCTAGAGTTCAGCGTTAACTCTGTGTTTGTTAAACCTCCGTTCTTGGAACACCCCTCTGATCTCGGAAGCTAAGCATGGTCGAGCCTGTTTAGTACTTGGATGGGAGACCGCCTGGGAATACCAGGTGCGGTAAGAGATTTTCATTTGGGGTAAAAAAAATCATCTTTTCTCATGTTTAAAGTCCTGTCTGGTGCCAGGAGCAAATGCTTACGGCCACACCACTGTGAACAGGCCCGAACTCGTCGGAGCGCGGAAGCTAAGCACGGTCAGGCCTGGTTAGTTCTTGGATGGGAGACTGCCTGGGATTACCAGGTGCTGTAAGCTATTTTCATTTGGGGTAAAAAAAATGATCCTTTCTCCTGTTTAAAGTCCTGTCTGGTGCCAGGAGCAATTGCTTACGGCCACACCACTGCGAACACGCCCGATCTCGACTGATCTCGGAAGCTAAGCACGGTTGGGCCTGGTTAGTACATGGATGGGAGACCGCCTGGGAATACCAGGTGCTGTAAGCTATTTTCATTTGGGGTAAAAAAAATCATCCTTTCTCCTGTTTAAAGTCCTGTCTGGTGCCAGGAGCAAATGCTTACGGCCACACCACCGTGAACACGCCCGATCTCGTCTGATCTCGGAAGCTAAGCATGGTCGAGCCTGTTTAGTACTTGGATGGGAGACCGCCTGGGAATACCAGGTGCGGTAAGAGATTTTCATTTGGGGTAAAAAAAATCATCTTTTCTCATGTTTAAAGTCCTGTCTGTCGCCAGGAGTAAATGCTTACGGCCACACCACTGTGAACAGGCCCGAACTCGTCGGAGCGCGGAAGCTAAGCACGGTCAGGCCTGGTTAGTTCTTGGATGGGAGACCGCCTGGGATTACCAGGTGCTGTAAGCTATTTTCATTTGGGGTAAAAAAAATGATCCTTTCTCCTGTTTAAAGTCCTGTCTGGTGCCAGGAGCAATTGCTTACGGCCACACCACTGCGAACACGCCCGATCTCGACTGATCTCGGAAGGTAAGCACGGTTGGGCTTGGTTAGTACCTGGATGGGAGACCGCGTGGGAATACCAGGTGCTCTAAGCTATTTTCATTTGGGGTAAAAAAAATGATCCTTTCTCCTGTTTAAAGTCCTGTCTGGTGCCAGGAGCAATTGCTAACGGGCACACCACCGTGAACACGCCCGATCTCGTCTGATCTCGGAAGCTAAGCACGGTCGGGCCTGGTTAGTACTTGGATGGGAGACCGCCTGGGAATACCAGGTGCTGTAAGCTATTTTCATTTGGGGTAAAAAAATTCATCCTTTCTCATGTTTAAAGTCCTTTCTGGTGCCAGGAGCAATTGCTTACGGCCACACCACCGTGAACACGCCCGATCTCGTCTGATCTCGGAAGCTAAGCACGGTCGGGCCTGGTTAGTACTTGGATGGGAGACCGCCTGGGAATACCAGGTGCTGTAAGCTATTTTCATTTGGGGTAAAAAAAAATCATCCTTTCTCCTGTTTAAAGTCCTGTCTGGTGCCAGGAGCAATTGCTTACGGCCACACCACCGTGAACACGCCCGATCTCGTCTGATCGCAGAAGCTAAGCACGGTCGGGCCTGGTTAGTACTTGGACGGGAGACCGCCTGGGAATACCAGGTGAAGTAAGTTATTTTCATTTGGGGTAAAAAAAATCATCTTTTCTCCTGTTTAAAGTCCTGTCTGGTGCCAGGAGCAGTTGCTTACGGCCACACCACCGTGAACACGCCCGATCTCGTCTGATCTCGGAAGCTAAGCACGGTCGGGCCTGGTTAGTACTTGGATGGGAGACCGCCTGGGAATACCAGGTGCTGTAAGCTATTTTCATTTGGGGTAAAAAAAATCATCCTTTCTCCTGTTTAAAGTCCTTTCTGGTGCCAGGAGGAATTGCTTACGGCCACACCACCGTGAACACGCCCGATCTCGACTGATCTCGGAAGCTAAGCACGGTCGGGCCTGGTTAGTACTTGGATGGGAGACCGCCTGGGAATACCAGGTGCTGTAAGCTATTTTCATTTGGGGTAAAAAAAAATCATCCTTTCTCCTGTTTAAAGTCCTGTCTGGTGCCAGGAGCAGTTGCTTACGGCCGCACCACCGTGAACACGCCTGATCTCGGAAGCTAAGCACGGTCGGGCCTGGTTAGTACTTGGATGGGAGACCGCCTGGGAATACCAGGTGCTGTAAGCTATTTTCATTTGGGGTAAAAAAAATCATCCTTTCTCCTGTTTAAAGTCCTTTCTGGTGCCAGGAGCAATTGCTTACGGCCACACCACCGTGAACACGCCCGATCTCGACTGATCTCGGAAGCTAAGCACGGTCGGGCCTGGTTAGTACTTGGATGGGAGACCGCCTGGGAATACCAGGTGCTGTAAGCTATTTTCATTTGGGGTAAAAAAAAATCATCCTTTCTCCTGTTTAAAGTCCTGTCTGGTGCCAGGAGCAATTGCTTACGGCCACACCACCGTGAACACGCCCGATCTCGTCTGATCGCCGAAGCTAAGCACGGTCGGGCCTGGTTAGTACTTGGATGGGAGACCGCCTGGGAATACCAGGTGAAGTAAGTTATTTTCATTTGGGGTAAAAAAAATCATCTTTTCTCCTGTTTAAAGTCCTGTCTGGTGCCAGGAGCAGTTGCTTACGGCCACACCACCGTGAACACGCCCGATCTCGTCTGATCTCGGGAGCTAAGCATGGTCGAGCCTGTTTAGTACTTGGATGGGAGACCGCCTGGGAATACCAGGTGCGGTAAGAGATTTTCATTTGGGGTAAAAAAAATCATCTTTTCTCATGTTTAAAGTCCTGTCTGGTGCCAGGAGAAAATGCTTACGGCCACACCACTGTGAACAGGCCCGATCTCGTCGGAGCGCGGAAGCTAAGCACGGTCAGGCCTGGTTAGTTCTTGGATGGGAGACCGCCTGGGATTACCAGGTGCTGTAAGCTATTTTCATTTGGGGTAAAAAAAATGATCCTTTCTCCTGTTTAAAGTCCTGTCTGGTGCCAGGAGAAATTGCTTACGGCCACACCACTGCGAACACGCCCGATCTCGTCGGATCTCGGAAGCTAAGCACGGTCGGGCCTGGTTAGTACTTGGATGGGAGACCGCCTGGGAATACCAGGTGCTGTAAGCTATTTTCATTTGGGGTAAAAAAAAATCATCCTTTCTCCTGTTTAAAGTCCTGTCTGGTGCCAGGAGCAATTGCTTACGGCCACACCACAGTGAACACGCCCGATCTCGTCTGATATTGGAAGCTAAGCATGGTCGTGCTGGTTAGTACTTGGATGGGAGACCGGCTGGGAATACCAGGTGCTGTAAGCTATTTTCATTTGGGGTAAAAAAAATGATCCTTTCTCCTGTTTAAAGTCCTGTCTGGTGCCAGGAGCAATTGCTTACGGCCACACCACCGTGAACACGCCCGATCTCGTCTGATCGCCGAAGCTAAGCACGGTCGGGCCTGGTTAGTACTTGGACGGGAGACCGCCTGGGAATACCAGGTGAAGTAAGTTATTTTCATTTGGGGTAAAAAAAATCATCTTTTCTCCTGTTTAAAGTCCTGTCTGGTGCCAGGAGCAGTTGCTTACGGCCACACCACCGTGAACACGCCCGATCTCGTCTGATCTCGGAAGCTAAGCATGGTCGAGCCTGTTTAGTACTTGGATGGGAGACCGCCTGGGAATACCAGGTGCGGTAAGAGATTTTCATTTGGGGTAAAAAAAATCATCTTTTCTCATGTTTAAAGTCCTGTCTGGTGCCAGGAGCAAATGCTTACGGCCACACCACTGTGAACAGGCCCGAACTCGTCGGAGCGCGGAAGCTAAGCACGGTCAGGCCTGGTTAGTTCTTGGATGGGAGACTGCCTGGGATTACCAGGTGCTGTAAGCTATTTTCATTTGGGGTAAAAAAAATGATCCTTTCTCCTGTTTAAAGTCCTGTCTGGTGCCAGGAGCAATTGCTTACGGCCACACCACTGCGAACACGCCCGATCTCGACTGATCTCGGAAGCTAAGCACGGTTGGGCCTGGTTAGTACATGGATGGGAGACCGCCTGGGAATACCAGGTGCTGTAAGCTATTTTCATTTGGGGTAAAAAAAATCATCCTTTCTCCTGTTTAAAGTCCTGTCTGGTGCCAGGAGCAATTGCTTACGGCCACACCACCGTGAACACGCCCGATCTCGTCTGATCTCGGAAGCTAAGCACGGTCGGGCCTGGTTAGTACTTGGATGGGAGACCACCTGGGTATACCAGGTGCTGTAATCTATTTTCATTTGGGGTAAAAAAAATGATCCTTTCTCCTGTTTAAAGTCCTGTCTGGTGCCAGGAGTAATTGCTTACGGCCACACCACTGCGAACACGCCTGATCTCTTCTGATCTCGGAAGCTAAGCACGGTCAGGCCTGGTTAGTACCTGGATGGGAGACCGCCTGGGAATACCAGGTGCTGTAAGCTATTTTCATTTGGGGTAAAAAAAATGATCCTTTCTCCTGTTTAAAGTCCTGTCTGGTGCCAGGAGCAATTGCTTACGGCCACACCACCGTGAACACGCCCGATCTCGTCTGATCGCCGAAGCTAAGCACGGTCGGGCCTGGTTAGTACTTGGACGGGAGACCGCCTGGGAATACCAGGTGAAGTAAGTTATTTTCATTTGGGGTAAAAAAAATCATCTTTTCTCCTGTTTAAAGTCCTGTCTGGTGCCAGGAGCAAATGCTTACGGCCACACCACTGTGAACAGGCCCGATCTCGTCGGAGCGTGGAAGCTAAGCACGGTCAGGCCTGGTTAGTTCTTGGATGGGAGACCGCCTGGGATTACCAGGTGCTGTAAGCTATTTTCATTTGGGGTAAAAAAAATGATCCTTTCTCCTGTTTAAAGTCCTGTCTGGTGCCAGGAGCAATTGCTTACGGCCACACCACTGCGAACACGCCCGATCTCGACTGATCTCGGAAGCTAAGCACGGTTGGGCCTGGTTAGTACCTGGATGGGAGACCGCCTGGGAATACCAGGTGCTGTAAGCTATTTTCATTTGGGGTAAAAAAAATGATCCTTTCTCCTGTTTAAAGTCCTGTCTGGTGCCAAGAGCAATTGCTAACGGGCACACCACCGTGAACACGCCCGATCTCGTCTGATCTCGGAAGCTAAGCACGGTCGGGCCTGGTTAGTACTTGGATGGGAGACCGCCTGGGAATACCAGGTGCTGTAAGCTATTTTCATTTGGGGTAAAAAAATTCATCCTTTCTCATGTTTAAAGTCCTTTCTGGTGCCAGGAGCAATTGCTTACGGCCACACCACCGTGAACACGCCCGATCTCGTCTGATCTCGGAAGCTAAGCACGGTCGGGCCTGGTTAGTACTTGAATGGGAGACCGCCTGGGAATACCAGGTACTGTAAGCTATTTTCATTTGGGGTAAAAAAAAATCATCCTTTCTCCTGTTTAAAGTCCTGTCTGGTGCCAGGAGCAATTGCTTACGGCCACACCACCGTGAACACGCCCGATCTCGTCTGATCGCAGAAGCTAAGCACGGTCGGGCCTGGTTAGTACTTGGATGGGAGACCGCCTGGGAATACCAGGTGCTGTAAGCTATTTTCATTTGGGGTAAAAAAAATCATCCTTTCTCCTGTTTAAAGTCCTTTCTGGTGCCAGGAGCAATTGCTTACGGCCACACCACCGTGAACACGCCCGATCTCGACTGATCTCGGAAGCTAAGCACGGTCGGGCCTGGTTAGTACTTGGATGGGAGACCGCCTGGGAATACCAGGTGCTGTAAGCTATTTTCATTTGGGGTAAAAAAAAATCATCCTTTCTCCTGTTTAAAGTCCTGTCTGGTGCCAGGAGCAATTGCTTACGGCCACACCACCGTGAACACGCCCGATCTCGTCTGATCGCCGAAGCTAAGCACGGTCGGGCCTGGTTAGTACTTGGACGGGAGACCGCCTGGGAATACCAGGTGAAGTAAGTTATTTTCATTTGGGGTAAAAAAAATCATCTTTTCTCCTGTTTAAAGTCCTGTCTGGTGCCAGGAGCAGTTGCTTACGGCCACACCACCGTGAACACGCCCGATCTCGTCTGACCTCGGAAGCTAAGCATGGTCGAGCCTGTTTAGTACTTGGATGGGAGACCGCCTGGGAATACCAGGTGCGGTAAGAGATTTTCATTTGGGGTAAAAAAAATCATCTTTTCTCATGTTTAAAGTCCTGTCTGGTGCCAGGAGCAAATGCTTACGGCCATACCACTGTGAACAGGCCCGATCTCGTCGGAGCGCGGAAGCTAAGCACGGTCAGGCCTGGTTAGTTCTTGGATGGGAGACAGCCTGGGATTACCAGGTGCTGTAAGCTATTTTCATTTGGGGTAAAAAAAATGATCCTTTCTCCTGTTTAAAGTCCTGTCTGGTGCCAGGAGCAATTGCTTACGGCCACACCACAGTGAACACGCCCGATCTCGTCTGATATTGGAAGCTAAGCATGGTCGTGCTGGTTAGTACTTGGATGGGAGACCGGCTGGGAATACCAGGTGCTATAAACTATTTTCATTTGCGGTAAAAAAAAATCATCCTTTCTCCTGTTTAAAGTCCTGTCTGGTGCCAGGAGCAATTGCTTACGGCCACACCACTGCGAACACGCCCGATCTCGTCTGATCTCGGAAGCTAAGCACGATCCGGCCTGGTTAATACCTGGATGGGAGACCGCCTGGGAATACCAGGTGCTGTAAGATATTTTCATTTGGGGTAAAAAAAATCATCCTTTCTCCTGTTTAAAGTCCTGTCTGGTGCCAGGAGCAATTGCTTACGGCCACACCACCGTGAACACGCCCGATCTAGTCTGATCTCGGAAGCTAAGCACGGTCGGGCCTGGTTAGTACTTGGATGGGAGACCGCCTGGGAATACCAGGTGCTGTAATCTATTTTCATTTGGGGTAAAAAAAATGATCCTTTCTCCTGTTTAAAGTCCTGTCTGGTGCCAAGAGTAATTGCTTACGGCCACACCACTGCGAACACGCCCGATCTCGTCTGATATTGGAAGCTAAGCGCGGTCGGGCCTGGTTAGTACCTGGATGGGAGACCGCCTGGGAATACCAGGTGCTGTAAGCTATTTTCATTTGGGGTAAAAAAAATCATCCTTTCTCCTGTTTAAAGTCCTGTCTGGTGCCAGGAGCAATTGCTTACGGCCACACCACCGTGAACACACCAGATCTCGTCTGATCTCGGAAGCTAAGCACGGTCGGGCCTGGTTAGTACTTGGACGGGAGACCGCCTGGGAATACCAGGTGAAGTAAGTTATTTTCATTTGGGGTAAAAAAAATCATCTTTTCTCCTGTTTAAAGTCCTGTCTGGTGCCAGGAGCAGTTGCTTACGGCCACACCACCGTGAACACGCCCGATCTCGTCTGACCTCGGAAGCTAAGCATGGTTGAGCCTGTTTAGTACTTGGATGGGAGACCGCCTGGGAATACCAGGTGCGGTAAGAGATTTTCATTTGGGGTAAAAAAAATCATCTTTTCTCATGTTTAAAGTCCTGTCTGGTGCCAGGAGCAAATGCTTACGGCCACACCACTGTGAACAGGCCCGATCTCGTCGGAGCGCGGAAGCTAAGCACGGTCAGGCCTGGTTAGTTCTTGGATGGGAGACAGCCTGGGATTACCAGGTGCTGTAAGCTATTTTCATTTGGGGTAAAAAAAATGATCCTTTCTCCTGTTTAAAGTCCTGTCTGGTGCCAGGAGCAATTGCTTACGGCCACACCACTGCGAACACGCCCGATCTCGTCTGATCTCGGAAGCTAAGCACGATCCGGCCTGGTTAATACCTGGATGGGAGACCGCCTGGGAATACCAGGTGCTGTAAGATATTTTCATTTGGGGTAAAAAAAATCATCCTTTCTCCTGTTTAAAGTCCTGTCTGGTGCCAGGAGCAATTGCTTACGGCCACACCACAGTGAACACGCCCGATCTCGTCTGATATTGGAAGCTAAGCATGGTCGTGCTGGTTAGTACTTGGATGGGAGACCGGCTGGGAATACCAGGTGCTATAAACTATTTTCATTTGCGGTAAAAAAAAATCATCCTTTCTCCTGTTTAAAGTCCTGTCTGGTGCCAGGAGTAATTGCTAACGGCCACACCACTGCGAACACGCCCGATCTCGTCTGATCTCGGAAGCTAAGCACGATCCGGCCTGGTTAATACCTGGATGGGAGACCGCCTGGGAATACCAGGTGCTGTAAGATATTTTCATTTGGGGTAAAAAAAATCATCCTTTCTCCTGTTTAAAGTCCTGTCTGGTGCCAGGAGCAATTGCTTACGGCCACACCACCGTGAACACGCCCGATCTAGTCTGATCTCGGAAGCTAAGCACGGTCGGGCCTGGTTAGTACTTGGATGGGAGACCGCCTGGGAATACCAGGTGCTGTAATCTATTTTCATTTGGGGTAAAAAAAATGATCCTTTCTCCTGTTTAAAGTCCTGTCTGGTGCCAAGAGTAATTGCTTACGGCCACACCACTGCGAACACGCCCGATCTCGTCTGATATTGGAAGCTAAGCGCGGTCGGGCCTGGTTAGTACCTGGATGGGAGACCGCCTGGGAATACCAGGTGCTGTAAGCTATTTTCATTTGGGGTAAAAAAAATCATCCTTTCTCCTGTTTAAAGTCCTGTCTGGTGCCAGGAGCAATTGCTTACGGCCACACCACCGTGAACACACCAGATCTCGTCTGATCTCGGAAGCTAAGCACGGTCGGGCCTGGTTAGTACTTGGACGGGAGACAGCCTGGGAATACCAGGTGAAGTAACTTGTTTTCATTTGGGGTAAAAAAAATCATCTTTTCTCCTGTTTAAAGTCCTGTCTGGTGCCAGGAGCAGTTGCTTACGGCCACACCACCGTGAACACGCCCGATCTCGTCTGATCTCGGAAGCTAAGCATGGTCGAGCCTGTTTAGTACTTGGATGGGAGACCGCCTGGGAATACCAGGTGCGGTAAGAGATTTTCATTTGGGGTAAAAAAAATCATCTTTTCTCATGTTTAAAGTCCTGTCTGGTGCCAGGAGCAAATGCTTACGGCCACACCACTGCGAACAGGCCCGATCTCGTCGGAGCGCGGAAGCTAAGCACGGTCAGGCCTGGTTAGTTCTTGGATGGGAGACCGCCTGGGATTACCAGGTGCTGTAAGCTATTTTCATTTGGGGTAAAAAAAATGATCCTTTCTCCTGTTTAAAGTCCTGTCTGGTGCCAGGAGCAATTGCTTACGGCCACACCACTGCGAACACGCCCGATCTCGTCGGATATCGGAAGCTAAGCACGGTCGGGCCTGGTTAGTACTTGGATGGGAGACCGCCTGGGAATACCAGGTGCTGTAAGCTATTTTCATTTGGGGTAAAAAAAATCATCCTTTCTCCTGTTTAAAGTCCTGTCTGGTGCCAGGAGCAATTACTTACGGCCACACCACAGTGAACACGCCCGATCTCGTCTGATATTGGAAGCTAAGCATGGTCGTGCTGGTTAGTACTTGGATGGGAGACCGGCTGGGAATACCAGGTGCTATAAGCTATTTTCATTTGCGGTAAAAAAAAATCATCCTTTCTCCTGTTTAAAGTCCTGTCTGGTGCCAGGAGCAATTGCTTACGGCCACACCACCGTGAACACGCCCGATCTCGTCTGATCTCGGAAGCTAAGCACGGTCGGGCCTGGTTAGTACTTGGATGGGAGACCACCTGGGAATACCAGGTGCTGTAAGCTATTTTCATTTGGGGTAAAAAAAAATGATCCTTTCTCCTGTTTAAAGTCCTGTCTGGTGCCAGGAGCAATTGCTTACGGCCACACCACCGTGAACACGCCCAATCTCGTCTGATCGCCGAAGCTAAGCACGGTCGGGCCTGGTTAGTACTTGGACGGGAGACCGCGTGGGAATACCAGGTGAAGTAAGTTATTTTCATTTGGGGTAAAAAAAATCATCTTTTCTCCTGTTTAAAGTCCTGTCTGGTGCCAGGAGCAGTTGCTTACGGCCACACCACTGTGAACACGCCCGATCTCGTCTGATCTCGGAAGCTAAGCATGGTCGAGCCTGTTTAGTACTTGGATGGGAGACCGCCTGGGAATACCAGGTGCGGTAAGAGATTTTCATTTGGGGTAAAAAAAATCATCTTTTCTCATGTTTAAAGTCCTGTCTGGTGCCAGGAGTAAATGCTTACGGCCACACCACTGTGAACAGGCCCGAACTCGTCGGAGGGCGGAAGCTAAGCACGGTCAGGCCTGGTTAGTTCTTGGATGGGAGACCGCCTGGGATTACCAGGTGCTGTAAGCTATTTTCATTTGGGGTAAAAAAAATGATCCTTTCTCCTGTTTAAAGTCCTGTCTGGTGCCAGGAGCAATTGCTTACGGCCACACCACTGCGAACACGCCCGATCTCGACTGATCTCGGAAGGTAAGCACGGTTGGGCTTGGTTAGTACCTGGATGGGAGACCGCGTGGGAATACCAGGTGCTGTAAGCTATTTTCATTTGGGGTAAAAAAAATGATCCTTTCTCCTGTTTAAAGTCCTGTCTGGTGCCAGGAGCAATTGCTAACGGGCACACCACCGTGAACACGCCCGATCTCGTCTGATCTCGGAAGCTAAGCACGGTCGGGCCTGGTTAGTACTTGGATGGGAGACCGCCTGGGAATACCAGGTGCTGTAAGCTATTTTCATTTGGGGTAAAAAAATTCATCCTTTCTCATGTTTAAAGTCCTTTCTGGTGCCAGGAGCAATTGCTTACGGCCACACCACCGTGAACACGCCCGATCTCGTCTGATCTCGGAAGCTAAGCACGGTCGGGCCTGGTTAGTACTTGGATGGGAGACCGCCTGGGAATACCAGGTGCTGTAAGCTATTTTCATTTGGGGTAAAAAAAAATCATCCTTTCTCCTGTTTAAAGTCCTGTCTGGTGCCAGGAGCAATTGCTTACGGCCACACCACCGTGAACACGCCCGATCTCGTCTGATCGCAGAAGCTAAGCACGGTCGGGCCTGGTTAGTACTTGGACGGGAGACCGCCTGGGAATACCAGGTGAAGTAAGTTATTTTCATTTGGGGTAAAAAAAATCATCTTTTCTCCTGTTTAAAGTCCTGTCTGGTGCCAGGAGCAGTTGCTTACGGCCACACCACCGTGAACACGCCCGATCTCGTCTGATCTCGGAAGCTAAGCACGGTCGGGCCTGGTTAGTACTTGGATGGGAGACCGCCTGGGAATACCAGGTGCTGTAAGCTATTTTCATTTGGGGTAAAAAAAATCATCCTTTCTCCTGTTTAAAGTCCTTTCTGGTGCCAGGAGGAATTGCTTACGGCCACACCACCGTGAACACGCCCGATCTCGACTGATCTCGGAAGCTAAGCACGGTCGGGCCTGGTTAGTACTTGGATGGGAGACGGCCTGGGAATACCAGGTGCTGTAAGTTATTTTCATTTGGGGTAAAAAAAATCATCTTTTCTCCTGTTTAAAGTCCTGTCTGGTGCCAGGAGCAGTTGCTTACGGCCACACCACCGTGAACACGCCTGATCTCGTCTGATCTCGGAAGCTAAGCACGGTCGGGCCTGGTTAGTACTTGGATGGGAGACAGCCTGGGAATACCAGGTGCTGTAAGCTATTTTCATTTGGGGTAAAAAAAATCATCCTTTCTCCTGTGTAAAGTCCTTTCTGGTGCCAGGAGCAATTGCTTACGGCCACACCACCGTGAACACGCCCGATCTCGACTGATCTCGGAAGCTAAGCACGGTCGGGCCTGGTTAGTACTTGGATGGGAGACCGCCTGGGAATACCAGGTGCTGTAAGCTATTTTCATTTGGGGTAAAAAAAAAATCATCCTTTCTCCTGTTTAAAGTCCTGTCTGGTGCCAGGAGCAATTGCTTACGGCCACACCACCGTGAACACGCCCGATCTCGTCTGATCGCCGAAGCTAAGCACGGTCGGGCCTGGTTAGTACTTGGACGGGAGACCGCCTGGGAATACCAGGTGAAGTAAGTTATTTTCATTTGGGGTAAAAAAAATCATCTTTTCTCCTGTTTAAAGTCCTGTCTGGTGCCAGGAGAAAATGCTTACGGCCACACCACTGTGAACAGGCCCGATCTCGTCGGAGCGCGGAAGCTAAGCACGGTCAGGCCTGGTTAGTTCTTGGATGGGAGACCGCCTGGGATTACCAGGTGCTGTAAGCTATTTTCATTTGGGGTAAAAAAAATGATCCTTTCTCCTGTTTAAAGTCCTGTCTGGTGCCAGGAGCAATTGCTTACGGCCACACCACTGCGAACACGCCCGATCTCGTCGGATCTCGGAAGCTAAGCACGGTCGGGCCTGGTTAGTACTTGGATGGGAGACCGCCTGGGAATACCAGGTGCTGTAAGCTATTTTCATTTGGGGTAAAAAAAAATCATCCTTTCTCCTGTTTAAAGTCCTGTCTGGTGCCAGGAGCAATTGCTTACGGCCACACCACAGTGAACACGCCCGATCTCGTCTGATATTGGAAGCTAAGCATGGTCGTGCTGGTTAGTACTTGGATGGGAGACCGGCTGGGAATACCAGGTGCTGTAAGCTATTTTCATTTGGGGTAAAAAAAATGATCCTTTCTCCTGTTTAAAGTCCTGTCTGGTGCCAGGAGGAATTGCTTACGGCCACACCACCGTGAACACGCCCGATCTCGTCTGATCGCCGAAGCTAAGCACGGTCGGGCCTGGTTAGTACTTAGCCGGGAGACCGCCTGGGAATACCAGGTGAAGTAAGTTATTTTCATTTGGGGTAAAAAAAATCATCTTTTCTCCTGTTTAAAGTCCTGTCTGGTGCCAGGAGCAGTTGCTTACGGCCACACCACCGTGAACACGCCCGATCTCGTCTGATCTCGGAAGCTAAGCATGGTCGAGCCTGTTTAGTACTTGGATGGGAGACCGCCTGGGAATACCAGGTGCGGTAAGAGATTTTCATTTGGGGTAAAAAAAATCATCTTTTCTCATGTTTAAAGTCCTGTCTGGTGCCAGGAGCAAATGCTTACGGCCACACCACTGTGAACAGGCCCGAACTCGTCGGAGCGCGGAAGCTAAGCACGGTCAGGCCTGGTTAGTTCTTGGATGGGAGACTGCCTGGGATTACCAGGTGCTGTAAGCTATTTTCATTTGGGGTAAAAAAAATGATCCTTTCTCCTGTTTAAAGTCCTGTCTGGTGCCAGGAGCAATTGCTTACGGCCACACCACTGCGAACACGCCCGATCTCGACTGATCTCGGAAGCTAAGCACGGTTGGGCCTGGTTAGTACCTGGATGGGAGACCGCCTGGGAATACCAGGTGCTGTAAGCTATTTTCATTTGGGGTAAAAAAAATCATCCTTTCTCCTGTTTAAAGTCCTGTCTGGTGCCAGGAGCAATTGCTTACGGCCACACCACCGTGAACACGCCCGATCTCGTCTGATCTCGGAAGCTAAGCACGGTCTGGCCTGGTTAGTACTTGGATGGGAGACCACATGGGTATACCAGGTGCTGTAATCTATTTTCATTTGGGGTAAAAAAAATGATCCTTTCTCCTGTTTAAAGTCCTGTCTGGTGCCAGGAGTAATTGCTTACGGCCACACCACTGCGAAAACGCCTGATCTCTTCTGATCTCGGAAGCTAAGCACGGTCAGGCCTGGTTAGTACCTGGATGGGAGACCGCCTGGGAATACCAGGTGCTGTAAGCTATTTTCATTTGGGGTAAAAAAAATGATCCTTTCTCCTGTTTAAAGTCCTGTCTGGTGCCAGGAGCAATTGCTTACGGCCACACCACCGTGAACACGCCCGATCTCGTCTGATCGCCGAAGCTAAGCACGGTCGGGCCTGGTTAGTACTTGGACGGGAGACCGCCTGGGAATACCAGGTGAAGTAAGTTATTTTCATTTGGGGTAAAAAAAATCATCTTTTCTCCTGTTTAAAGTCCTGTCTGGTGCCAGGAGCAAATGCTTACGGCCACACCACTGTGAACAGGCCCGATCTCGTCGGAGCGTGGAAGCTAAGCACGGTCAGGCCTGGTTAGTTCTTGGATGGGAGACCGCCTGGGATTACCAGGTGCTGTAAGCTATTTTCATTTGGGGTAAAAAAAATGATCCTTTCTCCTGTTTAAAGTCCTGTCTGGTGCCAGGAGCAATTGCTTACGGCCACACCACTGCGAACACGCCCGATCTCGACTGATCTCGGAAGCTAAGCACGGTTGGGCCTGGTTAGTACCTGGATGGGAGACCGCCTGGGAATACCAGGTGCTGTAAGCTATTTTCATTTGGGGTAAAAAAAATGATCCTTTCTCCTGTTTAAAGTCCTGTCTGGTGCCAGGAGCAATTGCTAACGGGCACACCACCGTGAACACGCCCGATCTCGTCTGATCTCGGAAGCTAAGCACGGTCGGGCCTGGTTAGTACTTGGATGGGAGACCGCCTGGGAATACCAGGTGCTGTAAGCTATTTTCATTTGGGGTAAAAAAATTCATCCTTTCTCATGTTTAAAGTCCTTTCTGGTGCCAGGAGCAATTGCTTACGGCCACACCACTGCGAACATTCCCGATCTCGTCTGATCTCGGAAGCTAAGCACGATCCGGCCTGGTTAATACCTGGATGGGAGACCGCCTGGGAATACCAGGTGCTGTAAGATATTTTCATTTGGGGTAAAAAAAATCATCCTTTCTCCTGTTTAAAGTCCTGTCTGGTGCCAGGAGCAATTGCTTACGGCCACACCACCGTGAACACGCCCGATCTAGTCTGATCTCGGAAGCTAACCACGGTCGGGCCTGGTTAGTACTTGGATGGGAGACCGCCTGGGAATACCAGGTGCTGTAATCTATTTTCATTTGGGGTAAAAAAAATGATCCTTTCTCCTGTTTAAAGTCCTGTCTGGTGCCAAGAGTAATTGCTTACGGCCACACCACTGCGAACACGCCCGATCTCGTCTGATATTGGAAGCTAAGCGCGGTCGGGCCTGGTTAGTACCTGGATGGGAGACCGCCTGGGAATACCAGGTGCTGTAAGCTATTTTCATTTGGGGTAAAAAAAATCATCCTTTCTCCTGTTTAAAGTCCTGTCTGGTGCCAGGAGCAATTGCTTACGGCCACACCACCGTGAACACACCAGATCTCGTCTGATCTCGGAAGCTAAGCACGGTCGGGCCTGGTTAGTACTTGGACGGGAGACCGCCTGGGAATACCAGGTGAAGTAAGTTATTTTCATTTGGGGTAAAAAAAATCATCTTTTCTCCTGTTTAAAGTCCTGTCTGGTGCCAGGAGCAGTTGCTTACGGCCACACCACCGTGAACACGCCCGATCTCGTCTGATCTCGGAAGCTAAGCATGGTCGAGCCTGTTTAGTACTTGGATGGGAGACCGCCTGGGAATACCAGGTGCGGTAAGAGATTTTCATTTGGGGTAAAAAAAATCATCTTTTCTCATGTTTAAAGTCCTGTCTGGTGCCAGGAGCAAATGCTTACGGCCACACCACTGCGAACAGGCCCGATCTCGTCGGAGCGCGGAAGCTAAGCACGGTCAGGCCTGGTTAGTTCTTGGATGGGAGACCGCCTGGGATTACCAGGTGCTGTAAGCTATTTTCATTTGGGGTAAAAAAAAATGATCCTTTCTCCTGTTTAAAGTCCTGTCTGGTGCCAGGAGCAATTGCTTACGGCCACACCACTGCGAACACGCCCGATCTCGTCGGATATCGGAAGCTAAGCACGGTCGGGCCTGCTTAGTACTTGGATGGGAGACCGCCTGGGAATACCAGGTGCTGTAAGCTATTTTCATTTGGGGTAAAAAAAATCATCCTTTCTCCTGTTTAAAGTCCTGTCTGGTGCCAGGAGCAATTACTTACGGCCACACCACAGTGAACACGCCCGATCTCGTCTGATATTGGAAGCTAAGCATGGTCGTGCTGGTTAGTACTTGGATGGGAGACCGGCTGGGAATACCAGGTGCTATGAACTATTTTCATTTGCGGTAAAAAATAATCATCCTTTCTCCTGTTTAAAGTCCTGTCTGGTGCCAGGAGCAATTGCTTACGGCCACACCACTGCGAACACGCCCGATCTCGTCTGATCTCGGAAGCTAAGCACGATCCGGCCTGGTTAATACCTGGATGGGAGACCGCCTGGGAATACCAGGTGCTGTAAGATATTTTCATTTGGGGTAAAAAAAATCATCCTTTCTCCTGTTTAAAGTCCTGTCTGGTGCCAGGAGCAATTGCTTACGGCCACACCACCGTGAACACGCCCGATCTAGTCTGATCTCGGAAGCTAAGCACGGTCGGGCCTGGTTAGTACTTGGATGGGAGACCGCCTGGGAATACCAGGTGCTGTAAGTTATTTTCATTTGGGGTAAAAAAAATCATCTTTTCTCCTGTTTAAAGTCCTGTCTGGTGCCAGGAGCAGTTGCTTACGGCCACACCACCGTGAACACGCCCGATCTCGTCTGATCTCGGAAGCTAAGCATGGTCGAGCCTGTTTAGTACTTGGATGGGAGACCGCCTGGGAATACCAGGTGCGGTAAGAGATTTTCATTTGGGGTAAAAAAAATCATCTTTTCTCATGTTTAAAGTCCTGTCTGGTGCCAGGAGCAAATGCTTACGGCCACACCACTGCGAACAGGCCCGATCTCGTCGGAGCGCGGAAGCTAAGCACGGTCAGGCCTGGTTAGTTCTTGGATGGGAGACCGCCTGGGATTACCAGGTGCTGTAAGCTATTTTCATTTGGGGTAAAAAAAATGATCCTTTCTCCTGTTTAAAGTCCTGTCTGGTGCCAGGAGCAATTGCTTACGGCCACACCACTGCGAACACGCCCGATCTCGTCGGATATCGGAAGCTAAGCACGGTCGGGCCTGGTTAGTACTTGGATGGGAGACCGCCTGGGAATACCAGGTGCTGTAAGCTATTTTCATTTGGGGTAAAAAAAATCATCCTTTCTCCTGTTTAAAGTCCTGTCTGGTGCCAGGAGCAATTACTTACGGCCACACCACAGTGAACACGCCCGATCTCGTCTGATATTGGAAGCTAAGCATGGTCGTGCTGGTTAGTACTTGGATGGGAGACCGGCTGGGAATACCAGGTGCTATGAACTATTTTCATTTGCGGTAAAAAAAAATCATCCTTTCTCCTGTTTAAAGTCCTGTCTGGTGCCAGGAGCAATTGCTTACGGCCACACCACTGCGAACACGCCCGATCTCGTCTGATCTCGGAAGCTAAGCACGATCCGGCCTGGTTAATACCTGGATGGGAGACCGCCTGGGAATACCAGGTGCTATAAGATATTTTCATTTGGGGTAAAAAAAATCATCCTTTCTCCTGTTTAAAGTCCTGTCTGGTGCCAGGAGCAATTGCTTACGGCCACACCACCGTGAACACGCCCGATCTAGTCTGATCTCGGAAGCTAAGCACGGACGGGCCTGGTTAGTACTTGGATGGGAGACCGCCTGGGAATACCAGGTGCTGTAATCTATTTTCATTTGGGGTAAAAAAAATGATCCTTTCTCCTGTTTAAAGTCCTGTCTGGTGCCAAGAGTAATTGCTTACGGCCACACCACTGCGAACACGCCCGATCTCGTCTGATATTGGAAGCTAAGCGCGGTCGGGCCTGGTTAGTACCTGGATGGGAGACCGCCTGGGAATACCAGGTGCTGTATGCTATTTTCATTTGGGGTAAAAAAAATCATCCTTTCTCCTGTTTAAAGTCCTGTCTGGTGCCAGGAGCAATTGCTTACGGCCACACCACCGTGAACACACCAGATCTCGTCTGATCTCGGAAGCTAAGCACGGTCGGGCCTGGTTAGTACTTGGACGGGAGACCGCCTGGGAATACCAGTCGAAGTAAGTTATTTTCATTTGGGGTAAAAAAAATCATCTTTTCTCCTGTTTAAAGTCCTGTCTGGTGCCAGGAGCAGTTGCTTACGGCCACACCACCGTGAACACGCCCGATCTCGTCGGAGCGCGGAAGCTAAGCACGGTCAGGCCTGGTTAGTTCTTGGATGGGAGACCGCCTGGGATTACCAGGTGCTGTAAGCTATTTTCATTTGGGGTAAAAAAAATGATCCTTTCTCCTGTTTAAAGTCCTGTCTGGTGCCAGGAGCAATTGCTTACGGCCACACCACTGCGAACACGCCCGATCTCGTCGGATATCGGAAGCTAAGCACGGTCGGGCCTGGTTAGTACTTGGATGGGAGACCGCCTGGGAATACCAGGTGCTGTAAGCTATTTTCATTTGGGGTAAAAAAAATCATCCTTTCTCCTGTTTAAAGTCCTGTCTGGTGCCAGGAGCAATTACTTACGGCCACACCACAGTGAACACGCCCGATCTCGTCTGATATTGGAAGCTAAGCATGGTCGTGCTGATTAGTACTTGGATGGGAGACCGGCTGGGAATACCAGGTGCTATGAACTATTTTCATTTGCGGTAAAAAAAAATCATCCTTTCTCCTGTTTAAAGTCCTGTCTGGTGCCAGGAGCAATTGCTTACGGCCACACCACTGCGAACACGCCCGATCTCGTCTGATCTCGGAAGCTAAGCACGATCCGGCCTGGTTAATACCTGGATGGGAGACCGCCTGGGAATACCAGGTGCTGTAAGATATTTTCATTTGGGGTAAAAAAAATCATCCTTTCTCCTGTTTAAAGTCCTGTCTGGTGCCAGGAGCAATTGCTTACGGCCACACCACCGTGAACACGCCCGATCTAGTCTGATCTCGGAAGCTAAGCACGGTCGGGCCTGGTTAGTACTTGGATGGGAGACCGCCTGGGAATACCAGGTGCTGTAATCTATTTTCATTTGGGGTAAAAAAAATGATCCTTTCTCCTGTTTAAAGTCCTGTCTGGTGCCAAGAGTAATTGCTTACGGCCACACCACTGCGAACACGCCCGATCTCGTCTGATATTGGAAGCTAAGCGCGGTCGGGCCTGGTTAGTACCTGGATGGGAGACCGCCTGGGAATACCAGGTGCTGTAAGCTATTTTCATTTGGGGTAAAAAAAATCATCCTTTCTCCTGTTTAAAGTCCTGTCTGGTGCCAGGAGCAATTGCTTACGGCCACACCACCGTGAACACGCCCGATCTCGTCTGATCTCGGAAGCTAAGCACGGTCGGGCCTGGTTAGTACTTGGATGGGAGACCGCCTGGGAATACCAGGTGCTGTAAGCTATTTTCATTTGGGGTAAAAAAATTCATCCTTTCTCATGTTTAAAGTCCTTTCTGGTGCCAGGAGCAATTGCTTACGGCCACACCACCGTGAACACGCCCGATCTCGTCTGATCTCGGAAGCTAAGCACGGTCGGGCCTGGTTAGTACTTGGATGGGAGACCGCCTGGGAATACCAGGTGCTGTAAGCTATTTTCATTTGGGGAAAAAAAAAATCATCCTTTCTCCTGTTTAAAGTCCTGTCTGGTGCCAGGAGCAATTGCTTACGGCCACACCACCGTGAACACGCCCGATCTCGTCTGATCGCAGAAGCTAAGCACGGTCGGGCCTGGTTAGTACTTGGACGGGAGACCGCCTGGGAATACCAGGTGAAGTAAGTTATTTTCATTTGGGGTAAAAAAAATCATCTTTTCTCCTGTTTAAAGTCCTGTCTGGTGCCAGGAGCAGTTGCTTACGGCCACACCACCGTGAACACGCCCGATCTCGTCTGATCTCGGAAGCTAAGCACGGTCGGGCCTGGTTAGTACTTGGATGGGAGACCGCCTGGGAATACCAGGTGCTGTAAGCTATTTTCATTTGGGGTAAAAAAAATCATCCTTTCTCCTGTTTAAAGTCCTTTCTGGTGCCAGGAGGAATTGCTTACGGCCACACCACCGTGAACACGCCCGATCTCGACTGATCTCGGAAGCTAAGCACGGTCGGGCCTGGTTAGTACTTGGATGGGAGACGGCCTGGGAATACCAGGTGCTGTAAGCTATTTTCATTTGGGGTAAAAAAAAATCATCCTTTCTCCTGTTTAAAGTCCTGTCTGGTGCCAGGAGCAATTGCTTACGGCCACACCACCGTGAACACGCCCGATCTCGTCTGATCGCAGAAGCTAAGCACGGTCGGGCCTGGTTAGTACTTGGACGGGAGACCGCCTGGGAATACCAGGTGAAGTAAGTTATTTTCATTTGGGGTAAAAAAAATCATCTTTTCTCCTGTTTAAAGTGCTGTCTGGTGCCAGGAGCAGTTGCTTACGGCCACACCACCGTGAACACGCCTGATCTCGTCTGATCTCGGAAGCTAAGCACGGTCGGGCCTGGTTAGTACTTGGATGGGAGACAGCCTGGGAATAGCAGGTGCTGTAAGCTATTTTCATTTGGGGTAAAAAAAATCATCCTTTCTCCTGTTTAAAGTCCTTTCTGGTGCCAGGAGCAATTGCTTACGGCCACACCACCGTGAACACGCCCGATCTCGTCTGATCGCCGAAGCTAAGCACGGTCGGGCCTGGTTAGTACTTGGACGGGAGACCGCCTGGGAATACCAGGTGAAGTAAGTTATTTTCATTTGGGGTAAAAAAAATCATCTTTTCTCCTGTTTAAAGTCCTGTCTGGTGCCAGGAGCAGTTGCTTACGGCCACACCACCGTGAACACGCCCGATCTCGTCTGATCTCGGAAGCTAAGCATGGTCGAGCCTGTTTAGTACTTGGATGGGAGACCGCCTGGGAATACCAGGTGCGGTAAGAGATTTTCATTTGGGGTAAAAAAAAAGATCTTTTCTCATGTTTAAAGTCCTGTCTGGTGCCAGGAGAAAATGCTTACGGCCACACCACTGTGAACAGGCCCGATCTCGTCGGAGCGCGGAAGCTAAGCACGGTCAGGCCTGGTTAGTTCTTGGATGGGAGACCGCCTGGGATTACCAGGTGCTGTAAGCTATTTTCATTTGGGGTAAAAAAAATGATCCTTTCTCCTGTTTAAAGTCCTGTCTGGTGCCAGGAGAAATTGCTTACGGCCACACCACTGCGAACACGCCCGATCTCGTCGGATCTCGGAAGCTAAGCACGGTCGGGCCTGGTTAGTACTTGGATGGGAGACCGCCTGGGAATACCAGGTGCTGTAAGCTATTTTCATTTGGGGTAAAAAAAAATCATCCTTTCTCCTGTTTAAAGTCCTGTCTGGTGCCAGGAGCAATTGCTTACGGCCACACCACAGTGAACACGCCCGATCTCGTCTGATATTGGAAGCTAAGCATGGTCGTGCTGGTTAGTACTTGGATGGGAGACCGGCTGGGAATACCAGGTGCTGTAAGCTATTTTCATTTGGGGTAAAAAAAATGATCCTTTCTCCTGTTTAAAGTCCTGTCTGGTGCCAGGAGCAATTGCTTACGGCCACACCACCGTGAACACGCCCGATCTCGTCTGATCGCCGAAGCTAAGCACGGTCGGGCCTGGTTAGTACTTGGACGGGAGACCCCCTGGGAATACCAGGTGAAGTAAGTTATTTTCATTTGGGGTAAAAAAAATCATCTTTTCTCCTGTTTAAAGTCCTGTCTGGTGCCAGGAGCAGTTGCTTACGGCCACACCACCGTGAACACGCCCGATCTCGTCTGATCTCGGAAGCTAAGCATGGTCGAGCCTGTTTAGTACTTGGATGGGAGACCGCCTGGGAATACCAGGTGCGGTAAGAGATTTTCATTTGGGGTAAAAAAAATCATCTTTTCTCATGTTTAAAGTCCTGTCTGGTGCCAGGAGCAAATGCTTACGGCCACACCACTGTGAACAGGCCCGAACTCGTCGGAGCGCGGAAGCTAAGCACGGTCAGGCCTGGTTAGTTCTTGGATGGGAGACTGCCTGGGATTACCAGGTGCTGTAAGCTATTTTCATTTGGGGTAAAAAAAATGATCCTTTCTCCTGTTTAAAGTCCTGTCTGGTGCCAGGAGCAATTGCTTACGGCCACACCACTGCGAACACGCCCGATCTCGACTGATCTCGGAAGCTAAGCACGGTTGGGCCTGGTTAGTACCTGGATGGGAGACCGCCTGGGAATACCAGGTGCTGTAAGCTATTTTCATTTGGGGTAAAAAAAATCATCCTTTCTCCTGTTTAAAGTCCTGTCTGGTGCCAGGAGCAATTGCTTACGGCCACACCACCGTGAACACGCCCGATCTCGTCTGATCTCGGAAGCTAAGCACGGTCTGGCCTGGTTAGTACTTGGATGGGAGACCACCTGGGTATACCAGGTGCTGTAATCTATTTTCATTTGGGGTAAAAAAAATGATCCTTTCTCCTGTTTAAAGTCCTGTCTGGTGCCAGGAGTATTTGCTTACGGCCACACCACTGCGAACACGCCTGATCTCTTCTGATCTCGGAAGCTAAGCACGGTCAGGCCTGGTTAGTACCTGGATGGGAGACCGCCTGGGAATACCAGGTGCTGTAAGCTATTTTCATTTGGGGTAAAAAAAATGATCCTTTCTCCTGTTTAAAGTCCTGTCTGGTGCCAGGAGCAATTGCTTACGGCCACACCACCGTGAACACGCCCGATCTCGTCTGATCGCCGAAGCTAAGCACGGTCGGGCCTGGTTAGTACTTGGATGGGAGACCGCCTGGGAATACCAGGTGCTGTAAGCTATTTTCATTTGGGGTAAAAAAATTCATCCTTTCTCATGTTTAAAGTCCTTTCTGGTGCCAGGAGCAAATGCTTACGGCCACACCACCGTGAACACGCCCGATCTCGTCTGATCTCGGAAGCTAAGCACGGTCGGGCCTGGTTAGTACTTGAATGGGAGACCGCCTGGGAATACCAGGTGCTGTAAGCTATTTTCATTTGGGGTAAAAAAAAATCATCCTTTCTCCTGTTTAAAGTCCTGTCTGGTGCCAGGAGCAATTGCTTACGGCCACACCACCGTGAACACGCCCGATCTCGTCTGATCGCAGAAGCTAAGCACGGTCGGGCCTGGTTAGTACTTGGACGGGAGACCGCCTGGGAATACCAGGTGAAGTAAGTTATTTTCATTTGGGGTAAAAAAAATCATCTTTTCTCCTGTTTAAAGTCCTGTCTGGTGCCAGGAGCAGTTGCTTACGGCCACACCACCGTGAACACGCCCGATCTCGTCTGATCTCGGAAGCTAAGCACGGTCGGGCCTGGTTAGTACTTGGATGGGAGACCGCCTGGGAATACCAGGTGCTGTAAGCTATTTTCATTTGGGGTAAAAAAAAATCATCCTTTCTCCTGTTTAAAGTCCTTTCTGGTGCCAGGAGCAATTGCTTACGGCCACAAAACCGTGAACACGCCCGATCTCGACTGATCTCGGTAGCTAAGCACGGTCGGGCCTGGTTAGTACTTGGATGGGAGACCGCCTGGGAATACCAGGTGCTGTAAGCTATTTTCATTTGGGGTAAAAAAAAATCATCCTTTCTCCTGTTTAAAGTCCTGTCTGGTGCCAGGAGCAATTGCTTACGGCCACCCCACCGTGAACACGCCCGATCTCGTCTGATCGCCGAAGCTAAGCACGGTCGGGCCTGGTTAGTACTTGGACGGGAGACCGCCTGGGAATACCAGGTGAAGTAAGTTATTTTCATTTGGGGTAAAAAAAATCATCTTTTCTCCTGTTTAAAGTCCTGTCTGGTGCCAGGAGCAGTTGCTTACGGCCACACCACCGTGAACACGCCCGATCTCGTCTGATCTCGGAAGCTAAGCATGGTCGAGCCTGTTTAGTACTTGGATGGGAGACCGCCTGGGAATACCAGGTGCGGTAAGAGATTTTCATTTGGGGTAAAAAAAATCATCTTTTCTCATGTTTAAAGTCCTGTCTGGTGCCAGGAGCAAATGCTTACGGCCACACCACTGTGAACAGGCCCGATCTCGTCGGAGCGCGGAAGCTAAGCACGGTCAGGCCTGGTTAGTTCTTGGATGGGAGACAGCCTGGGATTACCAGGTGCTGTAAGCTATTTTCATTTGGGGTAAAAAAAATGATCCTTTCTCCCGTTTAAAGTCCTGTCTGGTGCCAGGAGCAATTGCTTACGGCCACACCACTGCGAACACGCCCGATCTCGTCGGATCTCGGAAGCTAAGCACGGTCGGGCCTGGTTAGTACTTGGTTGGGAGACCGCCTGGGAATAGCAGGTGCTGTAAGCTATTTTCATTTGGGGTAAAAAAAATCATCCTTTCTCCTGTTTAAAGTCCTGTCTGGTGCCAGGAGCAATTGCTTACGGCCACACCACAGTGAACACGCCCGATCTCGTCTGATATTGGAAGCTAAGCATGGTCGTGCTGGTTAGTACTTGGATGGGAGACTGGCTGGGAATACCAGGTGCTATAAACTATTTTCATTTGCGGTAAAAAAAAATGATCCTTTCTCCTGTTTAAAGTCCTGTCTGGTGCCAGGAGCAATTGCTAACGGGCACACCACCGTGAACACGCCCGATCTCGTCTGATCTCGGAAGCTAAGCACGGTCGGGCCTGGTTAGTACTTGGATGGGAGACCGCCTGGGAATACCAGGTGCTGTAAGCTATTTTCATTTGGGGTAAAAAAATTCATCCTTTCTCATGTTTAAAGTCCTTTCTGGTGCCAGGAGCAATTGCTTACGGCCACACCACCGTGAACACGCCCGATCTCGTCTGATCTCGGAAGCTAAGCACGGTCGGGCCTGGTTAGTACTTGAATGGGAGGCGTCTGGGAATACCAGGTGCTGTAAGCTATTTTCATTTGGGGTAAAAAAAAATCATCCTTTCTCCTGTTTAAAGTCCTGTCTGGTGCCAGGAGCAATTGCTTACGGCCACACCACCGTGAACACGCCCGATCTCGTCTGATCGCAGAAGCTAAGCACGGTCGGGCCTGGTTAGTACTTGGACGGGAGACCGCCTGGGAATACCAGGTGAAGTAAGTTATTTTCATTTGGGGTAAAAAAAATCATCTTTTCTCCTGTTTAAAGTCCTGTCTGGTGCCAGGAGCAGTTGCTTACGGCCACACCACCGTGAACACGCCCGATCTCGTCTGATCTCGGAAGCTAAGCACGGTCGGGCCTGGTTAGTACTTGGATGGGAGACCGCCTGGGAATACCAGGTGCTGTAAGCTATTTTCATTTGGGGTAAAAAAAATCATCCTTTCTCCTGTTTAAAGTCCTTTCTGGTGCCAGGAGCAATTGCTTACGGCCACACCACCGTGAACACGCCCGATCTCGACTGATCTCGGTAGCTAAGCACGGTCGGGCCTGGTTAGTACTTGGATGGGAGACCGCCTGGGAATACCAGGTGCTGTAAGCTATATTCATTTGGGGTAAAAAAAAATCATCCTTTCTCCTGTTTAAAGTCCTGTCTGGTGCCAGGAGCAATTGCTTACGGCCACACCACCGTGAACACGCCCGATCTCGTCTGATCGCCGAAGCTAAGCACGGTCGGGCCTGGTTAGTACTTGGACGGGAGACCGCCTGGGAATACCAGGTGAAGTAAGTTATTTTCATTTGGGGTAAAAAAAATCATCTTTTCTCCTGTTTAAAGTCCTGTCTGGTGCCAGGAGCAGTTGCTTACGGCCACACCACCGTGAACACGCCCGATCTCGTCTGATCTCGGAAGCTAAGCATGGTCGAGCCTGTTTAGTACTTGGATGGGAGACCGCCTGGGAATACCAGGTGCGGTAAGAGGTTTTCATTTGGGGTAAAAAAAATCATCTTTTCTCATGTTTAAAGTCCTGTCTGGTGCCAGGAGCAAATGCTTACGGCCACACCACTGTGAACAGGCCCGATCTCGTCGGAGCGCGGAAGCTAAGCACGGTCAGGCCTGGTTAGTTCTTGGATGGGAGACAGCCTGGGATTACCAGGTGCTGTAAGCTATTTTCATTTGGGGTAAAAAAAATGATCCTTTCTCCTGTTTAAAGTCCTGTCTGGTGCCAGGAGCAATTGCTTACGGCCACACCACTGCGAACACGCCCGATCTCGTCGGATCTCGGAAGCTAAGCACGGTCGGGCCTGGTTAGTACTTGGTTGGGAGACCGCCTGGGAATAGCAGGTGCTGTAAGCTATTTTCATTTGGGGTAAAAAAAATCATCCTTTCTCCTGTTTAAAGTCCTGTCTGGTGCCAGGAGCAATTGCTTACGGCCACACCACAGTGAACACGCCCGATCTCGTCTGATATTGGAAGCTAAGCATGGTCGTGCTGGTTAGTACTTGGATGGGAGACTGGCTGGGAATACCAGGTGCTATAAACTATTTTCATTTGCGGTAAAAAAAAATCATCCTTTCTCCTGTTTAAAGT
>NC_140271.1:18924882-18927382 GCF_964030765.1 Micromesistius poutassou | reverse complement strand
CTCGTCTGATCTCGGAAGCTAAGCACGGTCGAGCCTGGTTAGTACTTGGATGGGAGACCGCCTGGGAATACCAGGTGCCGTAAGCTATTTTCATATGGGGTAAAAAAAAATCATCCTTTCTCCTGTTTAAAGTCCTGTCTGGTGCCAGGAGTAATTGCTTACGGCCACCCCACCGTGAACACGCCCAATCTCGTCTGATCTCGGAAGCTAAGCACGGTCGGGCCTGGTTAGTACTTGGATGGGAGACCGCCTGGGAATACCAGGTGCTGTAATCTATTTTCATTTGGGGTAAAAAAAATGATCCTTTCTCCTGTTTAAAGTCCTGTCTGGTGCCAGGAGCAATTGTTAACGGGCACACCACCGTGAACACGCCCGATCTCGTCTGATCTCGGAAGCTAAGCACGGTCGGGCCTGGTTAGTACTTGGATGGGAGACCGCCTGGGAATACCAGGTGCTGTAAGCTATTTTCATTTGGGGTAAAAAAATTCATCCTTTCTCTTGTTTAAAGTCCTTTCTGGTGCCAGGAGCAATTGCTTACGGGCACACCACCGTGAACACGCCCGATCTCGTCTGATCTCGGAAGCTAAGCACGGTCGGGCCTGGTTAGTACTTGGATGGGAGACCGCCTGGGAATACCAGGTGCTGTAAGCTATTTTCATTTGGGGTAAAAAAATTCATCCTTTCTCTTGTTTAAAGTCCTTTCTGGTGCCAGGAGCAATTGCTTACGGCCACACCACCGTGAACACGCCCGATCTCGTCTGATCTCGGAAGCTAAGCACGGTCGGGCCTGGTTAGTACTTGGATGGGAGACCGCCTGGGAATACCAGGTGCTGTAAGCTGTTTTCATTTGGGGTAAAAAAAAATCATCCTTTCTCCTGTTTAAAGTCCTGTCTGGTGCCAGGAGCAATTGCTTACGGCCACACCACCGTGAACACGCCCGATCTCGTCTGATCGCCGAAGCTAAGCACGGTCGGGCCTGGTTAGTACTTGGACGGGAGACCGCCTGGGAATACCAGGTGAAGTAAGTTATTTTCATTTGGGGTAAAAAAAATCATCTTTTCTCCTGTTTAAAGTCCTGTCTGGTGCCAGGAGCAGTTGCTTACGGCCACACCACCGTGAACACGCCCGATCTCGTCTGATCTCGGAAGCTAAGCATGGTCGAGCCTGTTTAGTACTTGGATGGGAGACCGCCTGGGAATACCAGGTGCGGTAAGAGATTTTCATTTGGGGTAAAAAAAATCATCTTTTCTCATGTTTAAAGTCCTGTCTGGTGCCAGGAGCAAATGTTTACGGCCACACCACTGTGAACAAGCCCGATCTCGTCGGAGCGCGGAAGCTAAGCACGGTCAGGCCTGGTTAGTTCTTGGATGGGAGACCGCCTGGGATTACCAGGTGCTGTAAGCTATTTTCATTTGGGGTAAAAAAAATGATCCTTTCTCCTGTTTAAAGTCCTGTCTGGTGCCAGGAGCATTTGCTCACGGCCACACCACCGTGACCACGCCCGATCTCGTCTGATCGCCGAAGCTAAGCAAGGTCGGGCCTGGTTAGTAATTGGACGGGAGACCGCCTGGGAATACCAGGTGAAGTAAGTTATTTTCATTTGGGGTAAAAAAAATCATCTTTTCTCCTGTTTAAAGTCCTGTCTGGTGCCAGGAGCAGTTGCTTACGGCCACACCACCGTGAACACGCCCGATCTCGTCTGATCACGGAAGCTAAGCATGGTCGAGCCTGTTTAGTACTTGGATGGGAGACCGCCTGGGAATACCAGGTGCGGTAAGAGATTTTCATTTGGGGTAAAAAAAATCATCTTTTCTCATGTTTAAAGTCCTGTCTGGTGCCAGGAGCAAATGCTTACGGCCACACCACTGTGAACAGGCCCGATCTCGTCGGAGCGCGGAAGCTAAGCACGGTCAGGCCTGGTTAGTTCTTGGATGGGAGACCGCCTGGGATTACCAGGTGCTGTAAGCTATTTTCATTTGGGGTAAAAAAAATGATCCTTTCTCCTGTTTAAAGTCCTGTCTGGTGCCAGGAGCAATTGCTTACGGCCACACCACCGTGAACACGCCCGATCTCGTCTGATCTCGGAAGCTAAGCACGGTCGGGCCTGGTTAGTACTTGAATGGGAGACCGCCTGGGATTACCAGGTGCTGTAAGCTATTTTCATTTGGGGTAAAAAAAAATCATCCTTTCTCCTGTTTAAAGTCCTGTCTGGTGCCAGGAGCAATTGCTTACGGCCACACCACCGTGAACACGCCCGATCTCGTCTGATCGCAGAAGCTAAGCACGGTCGGGCCTGGTTAGTACTTGGACGGGAGACCGCCTGGGAATACCAGGTGAAGTAAGTTATTTTCATTTGGGGTAAAAAAAATCATCTTTTCTCCTGTTTAAAGTCCTGTCTGGTGCCAGGAGCAGTTGCTTACGGCCACACCACCGTGAACACGCCCGATCTCGTCTGATCTCGGAAGCTAAGCACGGTCGGGCCTGGTTAGTACTTGGATGG
>NC_140271.1:18882382-18919882 GCF_964030765.1 Micromesistius poutassou | reverse complement strand
GCCACACCACCGTGAACACGCCCGATCTCGTCTGATCTCGGAAGCTAAGCATGGTCGAGCCTGTTTAGTACTTGGATGGGAGACCGCCTGGGAATACCAGGTGCGGTAAGAGATTTTCATTTGGGGTAAAAAAAATCATCTTTTCTCATGTTTAAAGTCCTGTCTGGTGCCAGGAGCAAATGCTTACGGCCACACCACTGTGAACAGGCCCGATCTCGTCGGAGCGCGGAAGCTAAGCACGGTCAGGCCTGGTTAGTTCTTGGATGGGAGACCGCCTGGGATTACCAGGTGCTGTAAGCTATTTTCATTTGGGGTAAAAAAAATGATCCTTTCTCCTGTTTAAAGTCCTGTCTGGTGCCAGGAGCAATTGCTTACGGCCACACCACTGCGAACACGCCAGATCTCGTCTGATCTCGGAAGCTAAGCACGGTCGGGCCTGGTTAGTACTTGGATGGGAGACCGCCTGGGAATACCAGGTGCTGTAAGCTATTTTCATTTGGGGTAAAAAAAATTATCCTTTCTCCTGTTTAAAGTCCTGTCTGGTGCCAGGAGCAATTGCTAACGGGCACACCACCGTGAACACGCCCGATCTCGTCTGATCTCGGAAGCTAAGCACGGTCGGGCCTGGTTAGTACTTGGATGGGAGACCGCCTGGGAATACCAGGTGCTGTAAGCTATTTTCATTTGGGGTAAAAAAATTCATCCTTTCTCCTGTTTAAAGTCCTTTCTGGTGCCAGGAGCAATTGCTTACGGCCACACCACCGTGAACACGCCCGATCTCGTCTGATCTTGGAAGCTAAGCACGGTCGGGCCTGGTTAGTACTTGGATGGGAGACCGCCTGGGAATACCAGGTGCTGTAATCTATTTTCATTTGGGGTAAAAAAAATCATCTTTTCTCATGTTTAAAGTCCTGTCTGGTGCCAGGATCAAATGCTTACGGCCACACCACTGTGAACAGGCCCGATCTCGTCGGAGCGCGGAAGCTAAGCACGGTCAGGCCTGGTTAGTTCTTGGATGGGAGACCGCCTGGGATTACCAGGTGCTGTAAGCTATTTTCATTTGGGGTAAAAAAAATGATCCTTTCTCCTGTTTAAAGTCCTGTCTGGTGCCAGGAGCAATTGCTTACAGCCACACCACTGCGAACACGCCCGATCTCGTCGGATCTCGGAAGCTAAGCACGGTCGGGCCTGGTTAGTACTTGGATGGGAGACCGCCTGGGAATACCAGGTGCTGTAAGCTGTGTTCATTTGGGGTAAAAAAAATCATCCTTTCTCCTGTTTAAAGTCCTGTCTGGTGCCAGGAGCAATTGCTTACGGCCACACCACAGTGAACACGCCCGATCTCGTCTGATATTGGAAGCTAAGCATGGTCGTGCTGGTTAGTACTTGGATGGGAGACCGGCTGGCAATACCAGGTGCTATAAGCTATTTTCATTTGCGGTAAAAAAAAAAAATCCTTTCTCCTGTTTAAAGTCCTGTCTGGTGCCAGGAGCAATTGCTTACGGCCACACCACCGTGAACACGCCCGATCTCGTCTGATCTCGGAAGCTAAGCACGGTCGGGCCTGGTTAGTACTTGGATGGGAGACCGCCTGGGAATACCAGGTGCTGTAAGCTATTTTCATTTGGGGTAAAAAAAAATCATCCTTTCTCCTGTTTAAAGTCCTGTCTGGTGCCAGGAGCAATTGCTTACGGCCACACCACCGTGAACACGCCCGATCTCGTCTGATCGCAGAAGCTAAGCACGGTCGGGCCTGGTTAGTACTTGGTTGGGAGACCGCCTGGGAATACCAGGTGAAGTAAGTTATTTTCATTTGGGGTAAAAAAAATCATCTTTTCTCCTGTTTAAAGTCCTGTCTGGTGCCTGGAGCAGTTGCTTACGGCCACACCACCGTGAACACGCCCGATCTCGTCTGATCTCGGAAGCTAAGCACGGTCGGGCCTGGTTAGTACTTGGATGGGAGACCGCCTGGGAATACCAGGTGCTGTAAGCGATTTTCATTTGGGGTAAAAAAAATCATCTTTTCTCCTGTTTAAAGTCCTGTCTGGTGCCAGGAGCAGTTGCTTACGGCCACACCACCGTGAACACGCCCGATCTCGTCTGATCTCGGAAGCTAAGCATGGTCGAGCCTGTTTAGTACTTGGATGGGAGACCGCCTGGGAATACCAGGTGCGGTAAGAGATTTTCATTTGGGGTAAAAAAAATCATCTTTTCTCATGTTTAAAGTCCTGTCTGGTGCCAGGAGCAAATCCTTACGGCCACACCACTGTGAACAGGCCCGATCTCGTCGGAGCGCGGAAGCTAAGCACGGTCAGGCCTGGTTAGTTCTTGGATGGGAGACCGCCTGGGATTACCAGGTGCTGTAAGCTATTTTCATTTGGGGTAAAAAAAATGATCCTTTCTCCTGTTTAAAGTCCTGTCTGGTGCCAGGAGCAATTGCTTACGGCCACACCACCGTGAACACGCCCGATCTCGTCTGATCGCCGAAGCTAAGCACGGTCGGGCCTGGTTAGTACTTGGATGGGAGACAGCCTGGGAATACCAGGTGAAGTAAGTTATTTTCATTTGGGGTAAAAAAAATCATCTTTTCTCCTGTTTAAAGTCCTGTCTTTTGCCAGGAGCAGTTGCTTACGGCCACACCACCGTGAACACGCCCGATCTCGTCTGATATTGGAAGCTAAGCAGGGTCAGGCCTGGATAGTACTTGGATGGGAGACCGCCTGGGAATACCAGGTGCTGTAATCTATTTTCATTTGGGGTAAAAAAAATCATCCTTTCTCCTGTTTAAAGTCCTGTCTGGTGCCAGGAGCAATTGCTTACGGCCACACCACTGCGAACACGCCCGATCTCGTCTGATCTCGGAAGCTAAGCACGGTCGGGCCTGGTTAGTACCTGGATGGGAGACCGCCTGGGAATACCAGGTGCTGTAAGCTATTTTCATTTGGGGTAAAAAAAATGATCCTTTCTCCTGTTTAAAGTCCTGTCTGGTGCCAGGAGCAATTGCTTACGGCCACACCACTGCGAACACGCCCGATCTCGTCTGATCTCGGAAGCTAAGCACGGTCGGGCCTGGTTAGTACCTGGATGGGAGACCGCCTGGGAATACCAGGTGCTGTAAGCTATTTTCATTTGGGGTAAAAAAAATCATCCTTTCTCCTGTTTAAAGTCCTGTCTGGTGCCAGGAGCAATTGCTTACGGCCACACCACTGCGAACACGCCCGATATCGTCTGATCTCGGAAGCTAAGCACGGTCGGGCCTGGTTAGTACCTGGATGGGAGACCGCCTGGGAATACCAGGTGCTGTAAGCTATTTTCATTTGGGGTAAAAAAAATCATCCTTTCTCCTGTTTAAAGTCCTGTCTGGTGCCAGGAGCAGTTGCTTACGGCCACACCACCGTGAACACGACCGATCTCGTCTGATCTCGGAAGCTAAGCACGGTCGGGCCTGGTTAGTACTTGGATGGGAGACCGCCTGGGAATACCAGGTGCTGTAATCTATTTTCATTTGGGGTAAAAATAATGATCCTTTCTCCTGTTTAAAGTCCTGTCTGGTGCCAGGAGCAATTGCTTACGGCCACACCACTGCGAACACGCCCGATCTCGTCTGATCTCGGAAGCTAAGCACGGTCGGGCCTGGTTAGTACCTGGATGGGAGACCGCCTGGGAATACCAGGTGCTGTAAGCTATTTTCATTTGGGGCAAAAAAATTCATCCTTTCTCCTGTTTAAAGTCCTGTCTGGTGCCAGGAGTAATTGCTTACAGCCACACCACCGTGAACACGCCCGATCTCGTCTGATATCGGAAGCTAAGCACGGTCGGGCCTGGTTAGTACTTGGATGGGAGACCGCCTGGGAATACTAGGTGCTGTAATCTATTTTCATTTGGGGTAAAAAAAATGATCCTTTCTCCTGTTTAAAGTCCTGTCTGGTGCCATGAGCAATTGCTTACGGCCACACCACTGCGAACACGCCCGATCTCTTCTGATCTCGGAAGCTAAGCACGGTCGGGCCTGGTTAGTACCTGGATGGGAGACCGCCTGGGAATGCCAGGTGCTGTAAGCTATTTTCATTTGGGGTAAAAAAAATGATCCTTTCTCCTGTTTAAAGTCCTGTCTGGTTCCCGCAGCAATTGCTTACGGCCACACCACCGTGAACACGACCGATCTCGTCTGATCTCGGAAGCTAAGCAAGGTCGGGCCTGGTTAGTACCTGGATGGGAGACCGCCTGGGAATACCAGGTGCTGTAAGATATTTTCATTTGGGGTAAAAAAAAATGATCCTTTCTCCTGTTTAAAGTCCTGTCTGGTGCCCGCAGCAATTGCTTACGGCCACACCACCGTGAACACGCCCGATCTCGTCTGATCTCGGAAGCTAAGCAAGGTCGGGCCTGGTTAGTACCTGGATGGGAGACCGCCTGGGAATACCAGGTGCTGTAAGATATTTTCATTTGGGGTAAAAAAAATGATCCTTTCTCCTGTTTAAAGTCCTGTCTGGTACCAGGAGTAATTGCTTACGGCCACACCACCGGGAACACGCCCAATCTCGTCTGATCTTGGAAGCTAAGCACGGTCGGGCCTGGTTAGTACTTGGATGGGAGACCGCCTGGGAATACCAGGTGCTGTAATCTTTTTTCATTTGGGGTAAAAAAAATGATCCTTTATCCTGTTTAAAGTCCTGTCTGGTGCCAGGAGCAATTGCTTACGGCCACACCACCATGAACACGCCCGATCTCGTCTGATCTCGGAAGCTAAGCACGGTCGGGCCTGGTTAGTACCTGGATGGGAGACCGCCTGGGAATACCAGGTGCTGTAAGGTATTTTCATTTGGGGTAAAAAAAATCATCCTTTCTCCTGTTTAAAGTCCTGTCTGGTGCTAGGAGCAATTGCTTACGGCCACACCACTGCGAACACGCCCGATCTCGTCTGATCTCGGAAGCTAAGCACGGACGGGCCTGGTTAGTACCTGGATGGGAGACCGCCTAGGAATACCAGGTGCTGTAAGCTATTTTCATTTGTGGTAAAAAAAATCATCCTTTCTCCTGTTTAAAGTCCTGTCTGGTGCCAGGAGCAATTGTTTACGGCCACACCACCGTGAACACGCCCGATCTCGTCTGATCTCGGAAGCTAAGCACAGTCGGGCCTGGTTAGGACTTGAATGGGAGACCGCCTGGGAATACCAGGTGCTGTAATCTATTTTCATTTGGGGTAAAAAAAAATGATCCTTTCTCCTGTTTAAAGTCCTGTCTGGTGCCAGGAGCAATTGCTTACGGCCACACCACTGCGAACATGCCCGATCTCGTCTGATCTCGGAAGCTAAGCACGGTCGGGCTTGGGTAGTACTTGGATGGGAGACCGCCTGGGAATACCAGGTGCTGTAATCTATTTTCATTTGGGGTAAAAAAAATCATCCTTTCTCCTGTTTAAAGTCCTGTCTGGTGCCAAGAGAAGTTGCTTACGGCCACACCACCGTGAACACGCCCAATCTCGTCTGATATCGGAAGCTAAGCACGGTCGGGCCTGGTTAGTACTTGGATGGGAGACCGCCTGGGAATACCAGGTGCTGTAATCTATTTTCATTTGGAGTAAAAAAAATGATCCTTTCTCCTGTTTAAAGTCCTGTCTGGTGCCATGAGCAATTGCTTACGGCCACACCACTGCGAACACGCCCGATCTCTTCTGATCTCGGAAGCTAAGCACGGTCGGGCCTGGTTAGTACCTGGATGGGAGACCGCCTGGGAATGCCAGGTGCTGTAAGCTATTTTCATTTGGGGTAAAAAAAATGATCCTTTCTCATGTTTAAAGTCCTGTCTGGTGTCCGCAGCAATTGCTTACGGCCACACCACCGTGAACACGCCCGATCTCGTCTGATCTCGGAAGCTAAGCAAGGTCGGGCCTGGTTAGTACCTGGATGGGAGACCGCCTGGGAATACCAGGTGCTGTAAGATATTTTCATTTCAGGTAAAAAAAATGATCCTTTCTCCTGTTTAAAGTCCTGTCTGGTACCAGGAGTAATTGCTTACGGCCACACCACCGTGAACACGCCCGATCTCGTCTGATCTCGGAAGCTAAGCACGGTCGGGCCTGGTTAGTACCTGGATGGGAGACCGCCTGGGAATACCAGGTGCTGTAAGCTATTTTCATTTGGGGCAAAAAAATTCATCCTTTCTCCTGTTTAAAGTCCTGTCTGGTGCCAGGAGTAATTGCTTACAGCCACACCACCGTGAACACGCCCGATCTCGTCTGATATCGGAAGCTAAGCACGGTCGGGCCTGGTTAGTACTTGGATGGGAGACCGCCTGGGAATACTAGGTGCTGTAATCTATTTTCATTTGGGGTAAAAAAAATGATCCTTTCTCCTGTTTAAAGTCCTGTCTGGTGCCATGAGCAATTGCTTACGGCCACACCACTGCGAACACGCCCGATCTCTTCTGATCTCGGAAGCTAAGCACGGTCGGGCCTGGTTAGTACCTGGATGGGAGACCGCCTGGGAATGCCAGGTGCTGTAAGCTATTTTCATTTGGGGTAAAAAAAATGATCCTTTCTCCTGTTTAAAGTCCTGTCTGGTTCCCGCAGCAATTGCTTACGGCCACACCACCGTGAACACGACCGATCTCGTCTGATCTCGGAAGCTAAGCAAGGTCGGGCCTGGTTAGTACCTGGATGGGAGACCGCCTGGGAATACCAGGTGCTGTAAGATATTTTCATTTGGGGTAAAAAAAAATGATCCTTTCTCCTGTTTAAAGTCCTGTCTGGTGCCCGCAGCAATTGCTTACGGCCACACCACCGTGAACACGCCCGATCTCGTCTGATCTCGGAAGCTAAGCAAGGTCGGGCCTGGTTAGTACCTGGATGGGAGACCGCCTGGGAATACCAGGTGCTGTAAGATATTTTCATTTGGGGTAAAAAAAATGATCCTTTCTCCTGTTTAAAGTCCTGTCTGGTACCAGGAGTAATTGCTTACGGCCACACCACCGGGAACACGCCCAATCTCGTCTGATCTTGGAAGCTAAGCACGGTCGGGCCTGGTTAGTACTTGGATGGGAGACCGCCTGGGAATACCAGGTGCTGTAATCTTTTTTCATTTGGGGTAAAAAAAATGATCCTTTATCCTGTTTAAAGTCCTGTCTGGTGCCAGGAGCAATTGCTTACGGCCACACCACCATGAACACGCCCGATCTCGTCTGATCTCGGAAGCTAAGCACGGTCGGGCCTGGTTAGTACCTGGATGGGAGACCGCCTGGGAATACCAGGTGCTGTAAGGTATTTTCATTTGGGGTAAAAAAAATCATCCTTTCTCCTGTTTAAAGTCCTGTCTGGTGCTAGGAGCAATTGCTTACGGCCACACCACTGCGAACACGCCCGATCTCGTCTGATCTCGGAAGCTAAGCACGGACGGGCCTGGTTAGTACCTGGATGGGAGACCGCCTAGGAATACCAGGTGCTGTAAGCTATTTTCATTTGTGGTAAAAAAAATCATCCTTTCTCCTGTTTAAAGTCCTGTCTGGTGCCAGGAGCAATTGTTTACGGCCACACCACCGTGAACACGCCCGATCTCGTCTGATCTCGGAAGCTAAGCACAGTCGGGCCTGGTTAGGACTTGAATGGGAGACCGCCTGGGAATACCAGGTGCTGTAATCTATTTTCATTTGGGGTAAAAAAAAATGATCCTTTCTCCTGTTTAAAGTCCTGTCTGGTGCCAGGAGCAATTGCTTACGGCCACACCACTGCGAACATGCCCGATCTCGTCTGATCTCGGAAGCTAAGCACGGTCGGGCTTGGGTAGTACTTGGATGGGAGACCGCCTGGGAATACCAGGTGCTGTAATCTATTTTCATTTGGGGTAAAAAAAATCATCCTTTCTCCTGTTTAAAGTCCTGTCTGGTGCCAAGAGAAGTTGCTTACGGCCACACCACCGTGAACACGCCCAATCTCGTCTGATATCGGAAGCTAAGCACGGTCGGGCCTGGTTAGTACTTGGATGGGAGACCGCCTGGGAATACCAGGTGCTGTAATCTATTTTCATTTGGAGTAAAAAAAATGATCCTTTCTCCTGTTTAAAGTCCTGTCTGGTGCCATGAGCAATTGCTTACGGCCACACCACTGCGAACACGCCCGATCTCTTCTGATCTCGGAAGCTAAGCACGGTCGGGCCTGGTTAGTACCTGGATGGGAGACCGCCTGGGAATGCCAGGTGCTGTAAGCTATTTTCATTTGGGGTAAAAAAAATGATCCTTTCTCATGTTTAAAGTCCTGTCTGGTGTCCGCAGCAATTGCTTACGGCCACACCACCGTGAACACGCCCGATCTCGTCTGATCTCGGAAGCTAAGCAAGGTCGGGCCTGGTTAGTACCTGGATGGGAGACCGCCTGGGAATACCAGGTGCTGTAAGATATTTTCATTTCAGGTAAAAAAAATGATCCTTTCTCCTGTTTAAAGTCCTGTCTGGTACCAGGAGTAATTGCTTACGGCCACACCACCGTGAACACGCCCGATCTCGTCTGATCTCGGAAGCTAAGCACGGTCGGGCCTGGTTAGTACTTGGATGGGAGACCGCCTGGGAATACCAGGTGCTGTAATCTATTTTCATTTGGGGTAAAAAAAATGATCCTTTCTCCTGTTTAAAGTCCTTTCTGGTGCCAGGAGTAATTGCTTACGGCCACACCACTGCGAACACGCCCGATCTCGTCTGATCTCGGAAGCTAAGCACGGTCGGGCCTGGTTAGTACCTGGATGGGAGACCGCCTGGGAATACCAGGTGCTGTAAGCTATTTTCATTTGGGGTAAAAAAAATCATCCTTTCTCCTGTTTAAAGTCCTGTCTGGTGCCAGGAGCAATTGCTTACGGCCACACCACTGTGAACACGCCCGATCTCGTCTGATCTCGGAAGCTCAGCACGGTCGAGCATGGTTAGTACCTCGATGGGAGACCGCCTGGGAATACTAGGTGCTGTAAGCTATTTTCAATTGGGGTAAAAAAAATCATCCTTTATCCTGTTTAAAGTCCTGTCTGGTGCCAGGAGTAATTGCTTACGGCCACACCACCGTGAACACGCCCGATCTCGTCTGATCTCGGAAGCTAAGCACGGTCGGGCCTGCTTAGTACTTGGATGGGAGACCGCCTGGGAATACCAGGTGCTGTAATCTATTTTCATTTGGGGTAAAAAAAATGATCCTTTCTCCTGTTTAAAGTCCTGTCTGGTGCCAGGAGCAATTGCTTACGGCCACACCACTGCGAACACGCCCGATCTCGTCTGATCTCGGAAGCTAAGCACGGTTGGGCCTGGTTAGTACCTGGATGGGAGACCGCTTGGGAATACCAGGTGCTGTAAGCTTTTTTCATTTGGGTTACAAAAAAAATGATCCTTTTTCCTGTTTAAAGTCCTGTCTGGTGCCAGGAGCAATTGCTTACGGCCACACCACTGCGAACACGTCCGATCTCGTCTGATCTCGGAAGCTAAGCACGGTCGGGCCTGGTTAGTACCTGGATGGGAGACCGCCTGGGAATACTAGGTGCCGTAAGCTATTTTCATTTGGGTTAAAAAAAATCATCCTTTCTCCTGTTTAAAGTCCTGTCTGGTGTCAGGAGCAATTGCTTACGGCCACACCACCGTGAACACGCCCGATCTCGTCTGATCTCGGAAGCTAAGCACGGTCGGGCCTGGTTAGTACTTGGATGGGAGACCGCCTGGGAATACCAGGTCCTGTAATCTAATTTCATTTGGGGTAAAAAAAATGATCCTTTCTCCTGTTTAAAGTCCTGTCTGGTGCCCGGAGCATTTGCATACGGCCACACCACTGCGAACACGCCCGATCTCGTCTGATCTCGGAAGCTAAGCACGGTCGGGCCTGGTTAGTACCTGGATGGGAGACCGCCTGGGAATACCAGGTGCTGTAATCTATTTTCAATTGGGGTAAAAAAAATGATCCTTTCTCATGTTGAAAGTCCTGTCTGGTGCCAGGAGCAATTGCTTACGGCCACACAACTGCGAACACGCCCGATCTTGTCTGATCTCGGAAGGTAAGCACGGTCGTGCCTGGTAAGTACCTGGATGGGAGACCGCCTGGGAATACCAGGTGCTGTAAGCTATTTTCATTTGGGGTAAAAAAAACCATCCTTTCTCCTGTTTAAAGTCCTGTCTGGTGCCAGGAGCAATTGCTTTCGGCCACACCACCGTGAACACGCCCGATCTCGTCTGATCTCGGAAGCTAAGCACGGTCGGGCCTGGTTAGTACTTGGAGGGGAGACCGCCTGGGAATACCAGGTGCTGTAAGCTATTTTCATTTGGGGTAAAAAAAATCATCCTTTCTCCTGTTTAAAGTCCTGTCTGGTGCCAGGAGTAATTGCTTTCGGCCACACCACCGTGAACACGCCCGATCTCGTCTGATCTCGGAAGCTAAGCACGGTCGGGCCTGGTTAGTACTTGGAGGGGAGACCGCCTGGGAATACCAGGTGCTGTAATCTATTTTCATTTGGGGTAAAAAAAATGTTCCTTTCTCCTGTTTAAAGTACTGTCTGGTGCCAGGAGCAATTGCTTACGGCCACACCACTGCGAACACGCCCGATCTCGTCTGATCTCGGAAGCTAAGCACGGTCGGGCCTGGTTAGTACTTGGATGGGAGACCGCCTGGGAATACCAGGTGCTGTAATCTATTTTCATTTGGGGTAAAAAAAATGATCCTTTCTCCTGTTTAAAGTCCTTTCTGGTGCCAGGAGTAATTGCTTACGGCCACACCACTGCGAACACGCCCGATCTCGTCTGATCTCGGAAGCTAAGCACGGTCGGGCCTGATTAGTACCTGGATGGGAGACCGCCTGGGAATACCAGGTGCTGTAAGCTATTTTCATTTGGGGTAAAAAAAATCATCCTTTCTCCTGTTTAAAGTCCTGTCTGGTGCCAGGAGCAATTGCTTACGGCCACACCACTGTGAACACGCCCGATCTCGTCTGATCTCGGAAGCTCAGCACGGTCGAGCATGGTTAGTACCTCGATGGGAGACCGCCTGGGAATACTAGGTGCTGTAAGCTATTTTCAATTGGGGTAAAAAAAATCATCCTTTATCCTGTTTAAAGTCCTGTCTGGTGCCAGGAGTAATTGCTTACGGCCACACCACCGTGAACACGCCCGATCTCGTCTGATCTCGGAAGCTAAGCACGGTCGGGCCTGCTTAGTACTTGGATGGGAGACCGCCTGGGAATACCAGGTGCTGTAATCTATTTTCATTTGGGGTAAAAAAAATGATCCTTTCTCCTGTTTAAAGTCCTGTCTGGTGCCAGGAGCAATTGCTTACGGCCACACCACTGCGAACACGCCCGATCTCGTCTGATCTCGGAAGCTAAGCACGGTTGGGCATGGTTAGTACCTGGATGGGAGACCGCTTGGGAATACCAGGTGCTGTAAGCTTTTTTCATTTGGGTTAAAAAAAAATGATCCTTTTTCCTGTTTAAAGTCCTGTCTGGTGCCAGGAGCAATTGCTTACGGCCACACCACTGCGAACACGTCCGATCTCGTCTGATCTCGGAAGCTAAGCACGGTCGGGCCTGGTTAGTACCTGGATGGGAGACCGCCTGGGAATACTAGGTGCCGTAAGCTATTTTCATTTGGGTTAAAAAAAATCATCCTTTCTCCTGTTTAAAGTCCTGTCTGGTGTCAGGAGCAATTGCTTACGGCCACACCACCGTGAACACGCCCGATCTCGTCTGATCTCGGAAGCTAAGCATGGTCGGGCCTGGTTAGTACTTGGATGGGAGACCGCCTGGGAATACCAGGTCCTGTAATCTAATTTCATTTGGGGTAAAAAAAATGATCCTTTCTCCTGTTTAAAGTCCTGTCTGGTGCCCGGAGCATTTGCATACGGCCACACCACTGCGAACACGCCCGATCTCGTCTGATCTCGGAAGCTAAGCACGGTCGGGCCTGGTTAGTACCTGGATGGGAGACCGCCTGGGAATACCAGGTGCTGTAATCTATTTTCAATTGGGGTAAAAAAAATGATCCTTTCTCATGTTGAAAGTCCTGTCTGGTGCCAGGAGCAATTGCTTACGGCCACACAACTAAGAACACGCCCGATCTTGTCTGATCTCGGAAGGTAAGCACGGTCGTGCCTGGTAAGTACCTGGATGGGAGACCGCCTGGGAATACCAGGTGCTGTAAGCTATTTTCATTTGGGGTAAAAAAAACCATCCTTTCTCCTGTTTAAAGTCCTGTCTGGTGCCAGGAATAATTGCTTACGGCCACACCACCGTGAACACGCCCGATCTCGTCTGATCTCGGGAGGTAAGCACGGTCGGGCCTGGTTAGTACTTGGATGGGAGACCGCCTGGGAATACCAGGTGCTGTAAGCTATTTTCATTTGGGGTAAAAAAAATCATCCTTTCTCCTGTTTAAAGTCCTGTCTGGTGCCAGGAGCAATTGCTTTCGGCCACACCACCGTGAACACGCCTGATCTCGTCTGATCTCGGAAGCTAAGCACGGTCGGGCCTGGTTAGTACTTGGAGGGGAGACCGCCTGGGAATACCAGGTGCTGTAATCTATTTTCATTTGGGGTAAAAAAAATGATCCTTTCTCCTGTTTAAAGTCCTGTCTGGTGCCAGGAGCAATTGCTTACGGCCACACCACTGCGAACACGTCCGATCTCGTCTGATCTCGGAAGCTAAGCACGGTCGGGCCTGGTTAGTACTTGGATGGGAGTCCGCCTGGGAATACCAGGTGCTGTGATCTATTTTAATTTGGGGTAAAAAAAATGATCCTTTCTCCTGTTTAAAGTCCTGTCTGGTGCCAGGAGTAATTTCTTACGGCCACACCACTGCGAACACGCCCGATCTCGTCTGATCTCGGAAGCTAAGCACGGTCGGGCCTGGTTAGTACCTCGATGGGAGACCGCCTGGGAATACTAGGTGCTGTAAGCTATTTTCATTTGGGGTAAAAAAAATCATCCTTTATCCTGTTTAAAGTCCTGTCTGGTGCCAGGAGTAATTGCTTACGGCCACACCACCGTGAACACGCCCGATCTCGTCTGATCTCGGAAGGTAAGCACGGTCGGGCCTGGTTAGTACTTGGATGGGAGACCGCCTGGGGATACCAGGTGCTGTAAGCTATTTTCATTTGGGGTAAAAAAAATCATCCTTTCTCCTGTTTAAAGTCCTGTCTGGTGCCAGGAGCAATTGCTTTCGGCCACACCACCGTGAACACGCCCGATCTCGTCTGATCTCGGAAGCTAAGCACGGTCGGGCCTGGTTAGTACTTGGAGGGGAGACCGCCTGGGAATACCAGGTGCTGTAATCTATTTTCATTTGGGGTAAAAAAAATGGTCCTGTCTGGTGCCAGGAGGAATTGCTTACGGCCACACCACTGCGAACACGCCCGATCTCGTCTGATCTCGGAAGCTAAGCACGGTCGGGCCTGGTTAGTACCTCGATGGGAGACCGCCTGGGAATACTAGGTGCTGTAAGCTATTTTCATTTGGGGTAAAAAAAATCATCCTTTATCCTGTTTAAAGTCCTGTCTGGTGCCAGGAGTAATTGCTTACGGCCACACCACCGTGAACAAGCCCGATCTCGTCTGATCTCGGAAGCTAAGCACGGTCGGGCCTGGTTAGTACTTGGATGGGAGACCGCCTGGGAATACCAGGTGCTGTAATCTTTTTTCATTTGGGGTAAAAAAAATGATCCTTTCTCCTGTTTAAAGTCCTGTCTGGTGCCAGGAGCAATTGCTTACGGCCACACCACTGCGAACACGCCCGATCTCGTCTGATCTCGGAAGCTAAGCACGGTCGGGCCTGGTTAGTACTTGGATGGGAGTCCGCCTGGGAATACCAGGTGCTGTGATCTATTTTAATTTGGGGTAAAAAAAATGATCCTTTCTCCTGTTTAAAGTCCTGTCTGGTGCCAGGAGTAATTTCTTACGGCCACACCACTGCGAACACGCCCGATCTCGTCTGATCTCGGAAGCTAAGCACGGTCGGGCCTGGTTAGTACCTCGATGGGAGACCGCCTGGGAATACTAGGTGCTGTAAGCTATTTTCATTTGGGGTAAAAAAAATCATCCTTTATCCTGTTTAAAGTCCTGTCTGGTGCCAGGAGTAATTGCTTACGGCCACACCACCGTGAACACGCCCGATCTCGTCTGATCTCGGAAGGTAAGCACGGTCGGGCCTGGTTAGTACTTGGATGGGAGACCGCCTGGGGATACCAGGTGCTGTAAGCTATTTTCATTTGGGGTAAAAAAAATCATCCTTTCTCCTGTTTAAAGTCCTGTCTGGTGCCAGGAGCAATTGCTTTCGGCCACACCACCGTGAACACGCCCGATCTCGTCTGATCTCGGAAGCTAAGCACGGTCGGGCCTGGTTAGTACTTGGAGGGGAGACCGCCTGGGAATACCAGGTGCTGTAATCTATTTTCATTTGGGGTAAAAAAAATGGTCCTGTCTGGTGCCAGGAGGAATTGCTTACGGCCACACCACTGCGAACACGCCCGATCTCGTCTGATCTCGGAAGCTAAGCACGGTCGGGCCTGGTTAGTACCTCGATGGGAGACCGCCTGGGAATACTAGGTGCTGTAAGCTATTTTCATTTGGGGTAAAAAAAATCATCCTTTATCCTGTTTAAAGTCCTGTCTGGTGCCAGGAGTAATTGCTTACGGCCACACCACCGTGAACAAGCCCGATCTCGTCTGATCTCGGAAGCTAAGCACGGTCGGGCCTGGTTAGTACTTGGATGGGAGACCGCCTGGGAATACCAGGTGCTGTAATCTTTTTTCATTTGGGGTAAAAAAAATGATCCTTTCTCCTGTTTAAAGTCCTGTCTGGTGCCAGGAGCAATTGCTTACGGCCACACCACTGCGAACACGCCCGATCTCGTCTGATCTCGGAAGCTAAGCACGGTCGGGCCTGGTTAGTACCTGGATGGGAGACCGCCTGGGAATACCAGGTGCTGTAAGCTATTTTCATTTGGGGTAAAAAAAACCATCCTTTCTCCTGTTTAAAGTCCTGTCTGGTGCTAGGAGCAATTGCTTACGGCCACACCACCGTGAACACGCCCGATCTCGTCTGATCTCGGGAGGTAAGCACGGTCGGGCCTGGTTAGTACTTGGATGGGAGACCGCCTGGGAATACCAGGTGCTGTAAGCTATTTTCATTTGGGGTAAAAAAAATCATCCTTTCTCCTGTTTAAAGTCCTGTCTGGTGCCAGGAGCAATTGCTTTCGGCCACACCACCGTGAACACGCCCGATCTCGTCTGATCTCGGAAGCTAAGCACGGTCGGGCCTGGTTAGTACTTGGAGGGGAGACCGCCTGGGAATACCAGGTGCTGTAATCTATTTTCATTTGGGGTAAAAAAAATGATCCTTTCTCCTGTTTAAAGTCCTGTCTGGTGCCAGGAGCAATTGCTTACGGCCACACCACTGCGAACACGTCCGATCTCGTCTGATCTCGGAAGCTAAGCACGGTCGGGCCTGGTTAGTACTTGGATGGGAGACCGCCTGGGAATACCAGGTGCTGTAATCTATTTTCATTTGGGGTAAAAAAAATGATCCTTTCTCCTGTTTAAAGTCCTGTCTGGTGCCAGGAGTAATTGCTTACGGCCACACCACTGCGAACACGCCCGATCTCGTCTGATCTCGGAAGCTAAGCACTGTCGGGCCTGGTTAGTACCTGGATGGGAGACCGCCTGGGAATACCAGGTGCTGTAAGCTATTTTCATTTGGGGTAAAAAAAATCATCCTTTCTCCTGTTTAAAGTCCTGTCTGGTGCCAGGAGCAATTGCTTACGGCCACACCACCGTGAACATGCCCGATCTCGTCTGATTTCGGAAGCTAAGCACGGTCGGGCCTGGTTAGTACTTGGATGGGAGACCGCCTGGGAATACCAGGTGCTATAATCTATTTTCATTTGGGGTAAAAAAAATGATCCTTTCTCCTGTTTAAAGTCCTGTCTGGTGCCAGGAGCAATTGCTTACGGCCACACCACCGTGAACACGCCCGATCTCGTCTGATTTCGGAAGCTCAGCACGGTCGGGCCTGGTTAGTACTTGGATGGGAGACCGCCTGGGAATACCAGGTGCTGTAATCTATTTTCATTTGGGGTAAAAAAAAATGATCCTTTCTCCTGTTTAAAGTCCTGTCTGGTGCCAGGAGCAATTGCTTTCGGCCACACCACCGTGAACACGCCCGATCTCGTCTGATCTCGGAAGCTAAGCACGGTCGGGCCTGGTTAGTACTTGGATGGGAGACCGCCTGGGAATACCAGGTGCTGTAAGCTATTTTCATTTGGGGTAAAAAAAATCATCCTTTCTCCTGTTTAAAGTCCTGTCTGGTGCCAGGAGCACTTGCTTTCGGCCACACCACCGTGAACACGCCCGATCTCGTCTGATCTCGGAAGCTAAGCACGGTCGGGCCTGGTTAGTACTTGGAGGGGAGACCGCCTGGGAATACCAGGTGCTGTAATCTATTTTCATTTGGGGTAAAAAAAATGATCCTTTCTCCTGTTTAAAGTCCTGTCTGGTGCCAGGAGCAATTGCTTACGGCCACACCACTGCGAACACGCCCGATCTCGTCTGATCTCGGAAGCTAAGCACGGTCGGGCCTGGTTAGTACTTGGATGGGAGACCGCCTGGGAATACCAGGTGCTGTAATCTATTTTCATTTGGGGTAAAAAAAATGATCCTTTCTCCTGTTTAAAGTCCTGTCTGGTGCCAGGAGTAATTGGTTACGGCCACACCACTGCGAACACGCCCGATCTAGTCTGATCTCGGAAGCTAAGAACGGTCGGGCCTGGTTAGTACCTGGATGGGAGACCGCCTGGGAATACCAGGTGCTGTAATCTATTTTCATTTGGGGTAAAAAAAAAAGATCCTTTCTCCTGTTTAAAGTCCTGTCTGGTGCCAGGAGCAATTGCTTACGGCCACACCACTGCGAACATGCCCGATCTCGTCTGATCTCGGAAGCTAAGCACGGTCGGGCCTGGTTAGTACTTGGATGGGAGACCGCCTGGGAATACCAGGTGCTGTAATCTATTTTCATTTGGGGTAAAAAAAATGATCCTTTCTCCTGTTTAAAGTCCTGTCTGGTGCCAGAAGCAATTGCTTACGGCCACACCACCGTGAACACGCCCGATCTCGTCTGATTTCGGAAGCTAAGCATGGTCGGGCCTGGTTAGTACCTGGATGGGAGACCGCCTGGGAATACCAGGTGCTGTATTCATTTGGGGTAAAAAAAATGATCCTTTCTCCTGTTTAAAGTCCTGTCTGGTGCCAGGAGCAATTGCTTACGGCCACACCACTGCGAACACGCCCGATCTCGTCTGATCTCGGAAGCTAAGCACGGTCGGGCCTGGTTAGTACCTGGATGGGAGACCGCCTGGGAATACCAGGTGCTGTAAGCTATTTTCATTTGGGGTAAAAAAAATCATCCTTTCTCCTGTTTAAAGTCCTGTCTGGTGCCAGGAGCAATTGCTTACGGCCACACCACCGGGAACACGCCCGATCTCGTCTGATCTCGGAAGCTAAGCACGGTCGGGCCTGGTTAGTACCTGGATGGGAGACCGCCTGGGAATACCAGGTGCTTTAAGCTATTTTCATTTGGGGTAAAAAAAATCATCCTTTCCCCTGTTTAAAGTCCTGTCTGGTGCCAGGAGCATTTGCTTACGGCCACACCACCGGGAACACGCCCGATCTCGTCTGATCTCGGAACCTAAGCACGGTCGGGCCTGGTTAGTACTTGGATGGGAGACCGCCTGGGAATACCATGTGCTGTAATCTATTTTCATTTGGGGTAAAAAAAATGATCCTTTCTCCTGTCTAAAGTCCTGTCTGGTGCCAGGAGTAATTGCTTATGGCCACACCACTGCGAGCACGCCCGATCTCGTCTGATCTCGGAAGCTAAGCACGGTCGGGCCTGGTTAGTACCTGGATGGGAGACCGCCTGGGAATACCAGGTGCTGTAAGCTATTTTCATTTTGGGTAAAAAAAATCATCCTTTCTCCTGTTTAAAGTCCTGTCTGGTGCCAGGAGCAATTGCTTACGGCCACACCACCGGGAACACGCCCGATCTCGTCTGATCTCGGAAGCTAAGCATGGTCGGGCCTGGTTAGTACCTGGATGGGAGACCTCCTGGGAATACCAGGTGCTTTAAGCTATTTTCATTTGGGGTAAAAAAAATCATCCTTTCTCCTGTTTAAAGTCCTGTCTGGTGCCAGGAGCATTTGCTTACGGCCACACCACCGGGAACACGCCCGATCTCGTCTGATCTCGGAACCTAAGCACGGTCGGGCCTGGTTAGTACTTGGATGGGAGACCGCCTGGGAATACCATGTGCTGTAATCAATTTTCATTTGGGGTAAAAAAAATGATCCTTTCTCCTGTTTAAAGTCCTGTCTGGTGCCAGGAGCAATTGCTTACGGCCACACCACTGCGAACACGCCCGATCTCGTCTGACCTCGGAAGCTTAGCACGGTCGGGCCTGGTTAGTACTTGGATGGGGGACCGCCTGGGAATACCAGGTGCTGTAATCTATTTTCATTTGGGGTAAAAAAAATTATCCTTTCTCCTGTTTAAAGTCCTGTCTGGTGCCAGGAGCAATTGCTTACGGCCACACCACTGCGAACACGCCCGATCTCGTCTGATCTCGGAAGCTAAGCACGGTCGGGCCTGGTTAGTAGCTGGATGGGAGACCGCCTGGGAATACCAGGTGCTGTAATCTATTTTCATTTGGGGTAAAAAAAAATGATCCTTTCTCCTGTTTAAAGTCCTGTCTGGTGCCATGAGCAATTGCTTACGGCCACACCACTGCGAACACGCCCGATCTCTTCTGATCTCGGAAGCTAAGCACGGTCGGGCCTGGTTAGTACCTGGATGGGAGACCGCCTGGGAATGCCAGGTGCTGTAAGCTATTTTCATTTGGGGTAAAAAAAATGATCCTTTCTCCTGTTTAAAGTCCTGTCTGGTGCCCGCAGCAATTGCTTACGGCCACACCACCGTGAACACGACCGATCTCGTCTGATCTCGGAAGCTAAGCAAGGTCGGGCCTGGTTAGTACCTGGATGGGAGACCGCCTGGGAATACCAGGTGCTGTAAGGTATTTTCATTTGGGGTAAAAAAAATCATCCTTTCTCCTGTTTAAAGTCCTGTCTGGTGCTAGGAGCAATTGCTTACGGCCACACCACTGCGAACACGCCCGATCTCGTCTGATCTCGGAAGCTAAGCACGGACGGGCCTGGTTAGTACCTGGATGGGAGACCGCCTAGGAATACCAGGTGCTGTAAGCTATTTTCATTTGTGGTAAAAAAAATCATCCTTTCTCCTGTTTAAAGTCCTGTCTGGTGCCAGGAGCAATTGCTTACGGCCACACCACTGCGAACATGCCCGATCTCGTCTGATCTCGGAAGCTAAGCACGGTCGGGCTTGGTTAGTACTTGGATGGGAGACCGCCTGGGAATACCAGGTGCTGTAATCTATTTTCATTTGGGGTAAAAAAAATCATCCTTTCTCCTGTTTAAAGTCCTGTCTGGTGCCAGGAGCAATTGCTTACGGCCACACCACCGTGAACACGCCCGATTTCGTCTGATCTTGGAAGCTAAGCACGGTCGGGGCTGGTTAGTACTTGGATGGGAGACCGCCTGGGAATACCAGGTGCTGGAGAAATTGCTTACGGCCACACCACCGGGAACACGCCCGATCTCGTCTGATCTCGGAAGCTAAGCACGGTCGGGCCTGGTTAGTACCTGGATGGGAGACCGCCTGGGAATACCAGGTGCTGTAAGCTATTTTCATTTGGGGTAAAAAAAATGATCCTTTCTCCTGTTTAAAGTCCTGTCTGGTGTCCGCAGCAATTGCTTACGGCCACACCACCGTGAACACGCCCGATCTCGTCTGATCTCGGAAGCTAAGCAAGGTCGGGCCTGGTTAGTACCTGGATGGGAGACCGCCTGGGAATACCAGGTGCTGTAAGATATTTTCATTTGAGGTAAAAAAAATGATCCTTTCTCCTGTTTAAAGTCCTGTCTGGTACCAGGAGTAATTGCTTACGGCCACACCACCGTGAACACGCCCAATCTCGTATGATCTTGGAAGCTAAGCACGGTCGGTCCTGGTTAGTACTTGGATGGGAGACCGCCTGGGAATACCAGGTGCTGTAATCTTTTTTCATTTGGGGTAAAAAAAATGATCCTTTATCCTGTTTAAAGTCCTGTCTGGTGCCAGGAGCAATTGCTTACGGCCACACCACTGCGAACACGCCCGATCTCGTCTGATCTCGGATGCTAAGCACGGTCGGGCCTGGTTAGTACTTGGATGGGAGACCGCCTGGGAATACCAGGTGCTGTAAGCTATTTTCATTTGGGGTAAAAAAAATCATCCTTTCTCCTGTTTAAAGTCCTGTCTGGTGCCAGGAGTAATTGCTTTCGGCCACACCACCGTGAACACGCCCGATCTCGTCTGATCTCGGAAGCTAAGCACGGTCGGGCCTGGTTAGTACTTGGAGGGGAGACCGCCTGGGAATACCAGGTGCTGTAATCTATTTTCATTTGGGGTAAAAAAAATGTTCCTTTCTCCTGTTTAAAGTCCTGTCTGGTGCCAGGAGCAATTGCTTACGGCCACACCACTGCGAACACGCCCGATCTCGTCTGATCTCGGAAGCTAAGCACGGTCGGGCCTGGTTAGTACTTGGATGGGAGACCGCCTGGGAATACCAGGTGCTGTAATCTATTTTCATTTGGGGTAAAAAAAATGATCCTTTCTCCTGTTTAAAGTCCTTTCTGGTGCCAGGAGTAATTGCTTACGGCCACACCACTGCGAACACGCCCGATCTCGTCTGATCTCGGAAGGTAAGCACGGTCGGGCCTGGTTAGTACCTGGATGGGAGACCGCCTGGGAATACCAGGTGCTGTAAGCTATTTTCATTTGGGGTAAAAAAAATCATCCTTTCTCCTGTTTAAAGTCCTGTCTGGTGCCAGGAGCAATTGCTTACGGCCACACCACTGCGAACACGCCCGATCTCGTCTGATCTCGGAAGCTCAGCACGGTCGAGCATGGTTAGTACCTCGATGGGAGACCGCCTGGGAATACTAGGTGCTGTAAGCTATTTTCAATTGGGGTAAAAAAAATCATCCTTTATCCTGTTTAAAGTCCTGTCTGGTGCCAGGAGTAATTGCTTACGGCCACACCACCGTGAACACGCCCGATCTCGTCTGATCTCGGAAGCTAAGCACGGTCGGGCCTGCTTAGTACTTGGATGGGAGACCGCCTGGGAATACCAGGTGCTGTAATCTATTTTCATTTGGGGTAAAAAAAATGATCCTTTCTCATGTTTAAAGTCCTGTCTGGTGCCAGGAGCAATTGCTTACGGCCACACCACTGCGAACACGCCCGATCTCGTCTGATCTCGGAAGCTAAGCACGGTTGGGCCTGGTTAGTACCTGGATGGGAGACCGCTTGGGAATACCAGGTGCTGTAAGCTTTTTTCATTTGGGTTAAAAAAAAATGATCCTTTTTCCTGTTTAAAGTCCTGTCTGGTGCCAGGAGCAATTGCTTACGGCCACACCACTGCGAACACGTCCGATCTCGTCTGATCTCGGAAGCTAAGCACGGTCGGGCCTGGTTAGTACCTGGATGGGAGACCGCCTGGGAATACTAGGTGCCGTAAGCTATTTTCATTTGGGTTAAAAAAAATCATCCTTTCTCCTGTTTAAAGTCCTGTCTGGTGTCAGGAGCAATTGCTTACGGCCACACCACCGTGAACACGCCCGATCTCGTCTGATCTCGGAAGCTAAGCATGGTCGGGCCTGGTTAGTACTTGGATGGGAGACCGCCTGGGAATACCAGGTGCTATAATCTATTTTCATTTGGGGTAAAAAAAATGATCCTTTCTCCTGTTTAAAGTCCTGTCTGGTGCCAGGAGCAATTGCTTACGGCCACATCACCGTGAACACGCCCGATCTCGTCTGATTTCGGAAGCTAAGCACGGTCGGGCCTGGTTAGTACTTGGATGGGAGACCGCCTGGGAATACCAGGTGCTGTAATCTATTTTCATTTGGGGTAAAAAAAAATGATCCTTTCTCCTGTTTAAAGTCCTGTCTGGTGCCAGGAGCAATTGCTTTCGGCCACACCACCGTGAACACGCCCGATCTCGTCTGATCTCGGAAGCTAAGCACGGTCGGGCCTGGTTAGTACTTGGATGGGAGACCGCCTGGGAATACCAGGTGCTGTAAGCTATTTTCATTTGGGGTAAAAAAAAATGATCCTTTCTCCTGTTTAAAGTCCTGTCTGGTGCCAGGAGCATTTGCTTTCGGCCACACCACCGTGAACACGCCCGATCTCGTCTGATCTCGGAAGCTAAGCACGGTCGGGCCTGGTTAGTACTTGGATGGGAGACCGCCTGGGAATACCAGGTGCTGTAAGCTATTTTCATTTGGGGTAAAAAAAATCATCCTTTCTCCTGTTTAAAGTCCTGTCTGGTGCCAGGAGCACTTGCTTTCGGCCACACCACCGTGAACACGCCCGATCTCGTCTGATTTCGGAAGCTAAGCATGGTCGGGCCTGGTTAGTACCTGGATGGGAGACCGCCTGGGAATACCAGGTGCTGTATTCATTTGGGGTAAAAAAAATGATCCTTTCTCCTGTTTAAAGTCCTGTCTGGTGCCAGGAGTAATTGCTTACGGCCACACCACTGCGAACACGCCCGATCTCGTCTGATCTCGGAAGCTAAGCACGGTCGGGCCTGGTTAGTACCTGGATGGGAGACCGTCTGGGAATACCAGGTGCTGTAAGCTATTTTCATTTGGGGTAAAAAAAATCATCCTTTCTCCTGTTTAAAGTCCTGTCTGGTGCCAGGAGCATTTGATTACGGCCACACCACCGTGAACACGCCCGTTCTCGTCTGACCTCGGAAGCTAAGCACGGACGGGCCTGGTTAGTACTTGGATGGGAGACCGCCTGGGAATACCAGGTGCTGTAATCTATTTTCATTTGGGGTAAAAAAAATGATCCTTTCTCCTGTTTAAAGTCCTGTCTGGTGCCAGGAGTAATTGGTTACGGCCACACCACTGCGAACACGCCCGATCTCGTCTGATCTCGGAAGCTAAGCACGGTCGGGCCTGGTTAGTACCTGGATGGGAGACCGCCTGGGAATACCAGGTGCTGTAAGATAATTTCATTTGGGGTAAAAAAAATTATCCTTTCTCCTGTTTAAAGTCCTGTCTGGTGCCAGGAGCAATTGCTTACGGCCACACCACCGTGAACACGCCCGATCTCGTCTGATTTCGGAAGCTAAGCACGGTCGGGCCTGGTTAGTACTTTGATGGGAGACCGCCTGGGAATACCAGGTGCTATAATCTATTTTCATTTGGGGTAAAAAAAAATGATCCTTTCTCCTGTTTAAAGTCCTGTCTGGTGCCAGGAGCAATTGCTTTCGGCCACACCACCGTGAACACGCCCGATCTCGTCTGATCTCGGAAGCTAAGCACGGTCGGGCCTGGTTAGTACTTGGATGGGAGACCGCCTGGGAATACCAGGTGCTGTAAGCTATTTTCATTTGGGGTAAAAAAAATCATCCTTTCTCCTGTTTAAAGTCCTGTCTGGTGCCAGGAGCACTTGCTTTCGGCCACACCACCGTGAACACGCCCGATCTCGTCTGATCTCGGAAGCTAAGCACGGTCGGGCCTGGTTAGTACTTGGAGGGGAGACCGCCTGGGAATACCAGGTGCTGTAATCTATTTTCATTTGGGGTAAAAAAAATTATCCTTTCTCCTGTTTAAAGTCCTGTCTGGTGCCAGGAGCAATTGCTTACGGCCACACCACTGCGAACACGCCCGATCTCGTCTGATCTCGGAAGCTAAGCACGATCGGGCCTGGTTAGTACTTGGATGGGAGACCGCCTGGGAATACCAGGTGCTGTAATCTATTTTCATTTGGGGTAAAAAAAATGATCCTTTCTCCTGTTTAAAGTCCTGTCTGGTGCCAGGAGTAATTGGTTACGGCCACACCACTGCGAACATGCCCGATCTCGTCTGATCTCGGAAGCTAAGCACGGTCGGGCCTGGTTAGTACTTGGATGGGAGACCGCCTGGGAATACCAGGTGCTGTAATCTATTTTCATTTGGGGTAAAAAAAATGATCCTTTCTCCTGTTTAAAGTCCTGTCTGGTGCCAGAAGCAATTGCTTACGGCCACACCACCGTGAACACGCCCGATCTCGTCTGATTTCGGAAGCTAAGCATGGTCGGGCCTGGTTAGTACCTGGATGGGAGACCGCCTGGGAATACCAGGTGCTGTATTCATTTGGGGTAAAAAAAATGATCCTTTCTCCTGTTTAAAGTCCTGTCTGGTGCCAGGAGTAATTGCTTACGGCCACACCACTGCGAACACGCCCGATCTCGTCTGATCTCGGAAGCTAAGCACGGTCGGGCCTGGTTAGTACCTGGATGGGAGACCGTCTGGGAATACCAGGTGCTGTAAGCTATTTTCATTTGGGGTAAAAAAAATCATCCTTTCTCCTGTTTAAAGTCCTGTCTGGTGCCAGGAGCATTTGATTACGGCCACACCACCGTGAACACGCCCGTTCTCGTCTGACCTCGGAAGCTAAGCACGGACGGGCCTGGTTAGTACTTGGATGGGAGACCGCCTGGGAATACCAGGTGCTGTAATCTATTTTCATTTGGGGTAAAAAAAATGATCCTTTCTCCTGTTTAAAGTCCTGTCTGGTGCCAGGAGTAATTGGTTACGGCCACACCACTGCGAACACGCCCGATCTCGTCTGATCTCGGAAGCTAAGCACGGTCGGGCCTGGTTAGTACCTGGATGGGAGACCGCCTGGGAATACCAGGTGCTGTAAGCTATTTTCATTTGGGGTAAAAAAAATCATCCTTTCTCCTGTTTAAAGTCCTGTCTGGTGCCAGGAGCAATTGCTTACGGCCACACCACCGGGAACACGCCCGATCTCGTCTGATCTCGGAAGCTAAGCACGGTCGGGCCTGGTTAGTACCTGGATGGGAGACCGCCTGGGAATACCAGGTGCTTTAAGCTATTTTCATTTGGGGTAAAAAAAATCATCCTTTCTCCTGTTTAAAGTCCTGTCTGGTGCCAGGAGCATTTGCTTACGGCCACACCACCGGGAACACGCCCGATCTCGTCTGATCTCGGAACCTATGCACGGTCGGGCCTGGTTAGTACTTGGATGGGAGACCGCCTGGGAATACCATGTGCTGTAATCAATTTTCATTTGGGGTAAAAAAAATGATCCTTTCTCCTGTTTAAAGTCCTGTCTGGTGCCAGGAGCAATTGCTTACGGCCACACCACTGCGAACACGCCCGATCTCGTCTGATCTCGGAAGCTAAGCACGGTCGGGCCTGGTTAGTACTTGGATGGGAGACCTCCTGGGAATACCAGGTGCTGTAACCTATTTTCATTTGGGGTAAAAAAAATGATCCTTTCTCCTGTTTAAAGTCCTGTCTGTTGCCAGGAGCAATTGCTTACGGCCACACCACCGTGAACACGCCCGATCTCGTCTGATTTCGAAAGCTAAGCACGGTCGGGCCTGGTTAGTACCTGGATGGGAGACCGCCTGGGAATACCAGGTGCTGTATTCATTTGGGGTAAAAAAAATCATCCTTTCTCCTGTTTAAAGTCCTGTCTGGTGCCAGGAGCAATTGCTTACGGCCACACCACTGCGAACACGCCCGATCTCGACTGATCTCGGAAGCTAAGCATGGTCGGGCCTGGTTAGTATCTGGATGGGAGACCGCCTGGGATTACCAGGTGCTGTAAGCTATTTTCATTTGGGGTAAAAAAAATCATCCTTTCTCCTGTTTAAAGTCCTGTCTGGTGCCAAGAGCAATTGCTTACGGCCACACCACCGTGAACACGCCCGATCTCGTCTGATCTCGGAAGCTAAGCACGGTCGGGCCTGGTTAGTACTTGGATGGGAGACCGCCTGGGAATACCAGGTGCTGTAATCTATTTTCATTTGGGGTAAAAAAAATGATCCTTTCTCCTGTTTAAAGTCCTGTCTGGTGCCCGGAGCAATTGCTTACGGCCACACCACTGCGAACACGCCCGATCTCGTCTGATCTCGGAAGCTAAGCACGGTCGGGCCTGGTTAGTACCTGGATGGGAGACCGCCTGGGAATACCAGGTGCTGTAAGCTATTTTCATTTGGGGTAAAAAAAAATGATCCTTTCTCCTGTTTAAAGTCCTGTCTGGTGCCAGGAGCAATTGCTTACGGCCACACCACTGCGAACACGCCCGATCTCGTCTGATCTCGGAAGCTAAGCACGGTCGGGCCTTTTTAGTACCTGGATGGGAGACCGCCTGGGAATACCATGTGCTGTAATCTATTTTCATTTGGGGTAAAAAAAATGATCCTTTCTCCTGTTTAAAGTCCTGTCTGGTGCCAGGTGCAATTGCTTACGGCCACACCACTGCGAACACGCCCGATCTCGTCTGATCTCGGAAGCTAAGAACGGTCGGGCCTGGTTAGTACCTGGATGGGAGACCGCCTGGGAATACCAGGTGCTGTAATCTATTTTCATTTGGGGTAAAAAAAATGATCCTTTCTCCTGTTTAAAGTCCTGTCTGGTGCCAGGAGCAATTGCTTACGGCCACACCACTGCGAACACGCCCGATCTCGTCTGATCTCGGAAGCTAAGCACGGTCGGGCCTGGTTAGTACTTGGATGGGAGACCGCCTGGGAATACCAGGTGCTGTAAGCTATTTTCATTTGGGGTAAAAAAAACCATCCTTTCTCCTGTTTAAAGTCCTGTCTGGTGCCAGGAGCAATTGCTTACGGCCACACCACCGTGAACACGCCCGATCTCGTCTGATCTCGGGAGGTAAGCACGGTCGGGCCTGGTTAGTACTTGGATGGGAGACCGCCTGGGAATACCAGGTGCTGTAAGCTATTTTCATTTGGGGTAAAAAAAATCATCCTTTCTCCTGTTTAAAGTCCTGTCTGGTGCCAGGAGCAATTGCTTTCGGCCACACCACCGTGAACACGCCCGATCTCGTCTGATCTCGGAAGCTAAGCACGGTCGGGCCTGGTTAGTACTTGGAGGGGAGACCGCCTGGGAATACCAGGTGCTGTAATCTATTTTCATTTGGGGTAAAAAAAATGATCCTTTCTCCTGTTTAAAGTCCTGTCTGGTGCCAGGAGCAATTGCTTACGGCCACACCACTGCGAACACGTCCGATCTCGTCTGATCTCGGAAGCTAAGCACGGTCGGGCCTGGTTAGTACTTGGATGGGAGACCGCCTGGGAATACCAGGTGCTGTAATCTATTTTCATTTGGGGTAAAAAAAATGATCCTTTCTCCTGTTTAAAGTCCTGTCTGGTGCCAGGAGCAATTGCTTTCGGCCACACCACCGTGAACACGCCCGATCTCGTCTGATCTCGGAAGCTAAGCACGGTCGGGCCTGGTTAGTACTTGGATGGGAGACCGCCTGGGAATACCAGGTGCTGTAAGCTATTTTCATTTGGGGTAAAAAAAATCATCCTTTCTCCTGTTTAAAGTCCTGTCTGGTGCCAGGAGCACTTGCTTTCGGCCACACCACCGTGAACACGCCCGATCTCGTCTGATCTCGGAAGCTAAGCACGGTCGGGCCTGGTTAGTACTTGGAGGGGAGACCGCCTGGGAATACCAGGTGCTGTAATCTATTTTCATTTGGGGTAAAAAAAATGATCCTTTCTCCTGTTTAAAGTCCTGTCTGGTGCCAGGAGCAATTGCTTACGGCCACACCACTGCGAACACGCCCGATCTCGTCTGATCTCGGAAGCTAAGAACGGTCGGGCCTGGTTAGTACCTGGATGGGAGACCGCCTGGGAATACCAGGTGCTGTAATCTATTTTCATTTGGGGTAAAAAAAAAAGATCCTTTCTCCTGTTTAAAGTCCTGTCTGGTGCCAGGAGCAATTGCTTACGGCCACACCACTGCGAACATGCCCGATCTCGTCTGATCTCGGAAGCTAAGCACGGTCGGGCCTGGTTAGTACTTGGATGGGAGACCGCCTGGGAATACCAGGTGCTGTAATCTATTTTCATTTGGGGTAAAAAAAATGATCCTTTCTCCTGTTTAAAGTCCTGTCTGGTGCCAGAAGCAATTGCTTACGGCCACACCACCGTGAACACGCCCGATCTCGTCTGATTTCGGAAGCTAAGCATGGTCGGGCCTGGTTAGTACCTGGATGGGAGACCGCCTGGGAATACCAGGTGCTGTATTCATTTGGGGTAAAAAAAATGATCCTTTCTCCTGTTTAAAGTCCTGTCTGGTGCCAGGAGCAATTGCTTACGGCCACACCACTGCGAACACGCCCGATCTCGTCTGATCTCGGAAGCTAAGCACGGTCGGGCCTGGTTAGTACCTGGATGGGAGACCGCCTGGGAATACCAGGTGCTGTAAGCTATTTTCATTTGGGGTAAAAAAAATCATCCTTTCTCCTGTTTAAAGTCCTGTCTGGTGCCAGGAGCAATTGCTTACGGCCACACCACCGGGAACACGCCCGATCTCGTCTGATCTCGGAAGCTAAGCACGGTCGGGCCTGGTTAGTACCTGGATGGGAGACCGCCTGGGAATACCAGGTGCTTTAAGCTATTTTCATTTGGGGTAAAAAAAATCATCCTTTCCCCTGTTTAAAGTCCTGTCTGGTGCCAGGAGCATTTGCTTACGGCCACACCACCGGGAACACGCCCGATCTCGTCTGATCTCGGAACCTAAGCACGGTCGGGCCTGGTTAGTACTTGGATGGGAGACCGCCTGGGAATACCATGTGCTGTAATCTATTTTCATTTGGGGTAAAAAAAATGATCCTTTCTCCTGTCTAAAGTCCTGTCTGGTGCCAGGAGTAATTGCTTATGGCCACACCACTGCGAGCACGCCCGATCTCGTCTGATCTCGGAAGCTAAGCACGGTCGGGCCTGGTTAGTACCTGGATGGGAGACCGCCTGGGAATACCAGGTGCTGTAAGCTATTTTCATTTTGGGTAAAAAAAATCATCCTTTCTCCTGTTTAAAGTCCTGTCTGGTGCCAGGAGCAATTGCTTACGGCCACACCACCGGGAACACGCCCGATCTCGTCTGATCTCGGAAGCTAAGCATGGTCGGGCCTGGTTAGTACCTGGATGGGAGACCTCCTGGGAATACCAGGTGCTTTAAGCTATTTTCATTTGGGGTAAAAAAAATGATCCTTTCTCCTGTTTAAAGTCCTGTCTGGTGCCAGGAGCAATTGCTTACGGCCACACCACTGCGAACACGCCCGATCTCGTCTGACCTCGGAAGCTTAGCACGGTCGGGCCTGGTTAGTACTTGGATGGGGGACCGCCTGGGAATACCAGGTGCTGTAATCTATTTTCATTTGGGGTAAAAAAAATTATCCTTTCTCCTGTTTAAAGTCCTGTCTGGTGCCAGGAGCAATTGCTTACGGCCACACCACTGCGAACACGCCCGATCTCGTCTGATCTCGGAAGCTAAGCACGGTCGGGCCTGGTTAGTAGCTGGATGGGAGACCGCCTGGGAATACCAGGTGCTGTAATCTATTTTCATTTGGGGTAAAAAAAATGATCCTTTCTCCTGTTTAAAGTCCTGTCTGGTGCCATGAGCAATTGCTTACGGCCACACCACTGCGAACACGCCCGATCTCTTCTGATCTCGGAAGCTAAGCACGGTCGGGCCTGGTTAGTACCTGGATGGGAGACCGCCTGGGAATGCCAGGTGCTGTAAGCTATTTTCATTTGGGGTAAAAAAAATGATCCTTTCTCCTGTTTAAAGTCCTGTCTGGTGCCCGCAGCAATTGCTTACGGCCACACCACCGTGAACACGACCGATCTCGTCTGATCTCCGAAGCTAAGCAAGGTCGGGCCTGGTTAGTACCTGGATGGGAGACCGCCTGGGAATACCAGGTGCTGTAAGGTATTTTCATTTGGGGTAAAAAAAATCATCCTTTCTCCTGTTTAAAGTCCTGTCTGGTGCTAGGAGCAATTGCTTACGGCCACACCACTGCGAACACGCCCGATCTCGTCTGATCTCGGAAGCTAAGCACGGACGGGCCTGGTTAGTACCTGGATGGGAGACCGCCTAGGAATACCAGGTGCTGTAAGCTATTTTCATTTGTGGTAAAAAAAATCATCCTTTCTCCTGTTTAAAGTCCTGTCTGGTGCCAGGAGCAATTGCTTACGGCCACACCACTGCGAACATGCCCGATCTCGTCTGATCTCGGAAGCTAAGCACGGTCGGGCTTGGTTAGTACTTGGATGGGAGACCGCCTGGGAATACCAGGTGCTGTAATCTATTTTCATTTGGGGTAAAAAAAATCATCCTTTCTCCTGTTTAAAGTCCTGTCTGGTGCCAGGAGCAATTGCTTACGGCCACACCACCGTGAACACGCCCGATTTCGTCTGATCTTGGAAGCTAAGCACGGTCGGGGCTGGTTAGTACTTGGATGGGAGACCGCCTGGGAATACCAGGTGCTGGAGAAATTGCTTACGGCCACACCACCGGGAACACGCCCGATCTCGTCTGATCTCGGAAGCTAAGCACGGTCGGGCCTGGTTAGTACCTGGATGGGAGACCGCCTGGGAATAACAGGTGCTGTAAGCTATTTTCATTTGGGGTAAAAAAAATGATCCTTTCTCCTGTTTAAAGTCCTGTCTGGTGCCAGGAGAAATTGCTTACGGCCACACCACTGCAAACACGCCCGATCTCGTCTGATCTCGGAAGCTTAGCACGGTCGGGCCTGGTTAGTACTTGGATGGGTGACCGCCTGGGAATACCAGGTGCTGTAATCTATTTTCATTTGGGGTAAAAAAAATGATCCTTTCTCCTGTTTAAAGTCCTGTCTGGTGCCAGGAGCAATTGCTTACGGCCACACCACTGCGAACACGCCCGATCTCGTCTGATCTCGGAAGCTAAGCACGGTCGGGCCTGGTTAGTACCTGGATGGGAGACCGCCTGGGAATGCCAGGTGCTGTAAGCTATTTTCATTTGGGGTAAAAAAAATGATCCTTTCTCATGTTTAAAGTCCTGTCTGGTGTCCGCAGCAATTGCTTACGGCCACACCACCGTGAACACGCCCGATCTCGTCTGATCTCGGAAGCTAAGCAAGGTCGGGCCTGGTTAGTACCTGGATGGGAGACCGCCTGGGAATACCAGGTGCTGTAAGATATTTTCATTTGAGGTAAAAAAAATGATCCTTTCTCCTGTTTAAAGTCCTGTCTGGTACCAGGAGTAATTGCTTACGGCCACACCACCGTGAACACGCCCAATCTCGTATGATCTTGGAAGCTAAGCACGGTCGGTCCTGGTTAGTACTTGGATGGGAGACCGCCTGGGAATACCAGGTGCTGTAATCTTTTTTCATTTGGGGTAAAAAAAATGATCCTTTATCCTGTTTAAAGTCCTGTCTGGTGCCAGGAGCAATTGCTTACGGCCACACCACTGCGAACACGCCCGATCTCGTCTGATCTCGGATGCTAAGCACGGTCGGGCCTGGTTAGTACTTGGATGGGAGACCGCCTGGGAATACCAGGTGCTGTAAGCTATTTTCATTTGGGGTAAAAAAAATCATCCTTTCTCCTGTTTAAAGTCCTGTCTGGTGCCAGGAGTAATTGCTTTCGGCCACACCACCGTGAACACGCCCGATCTCGTCTGATCTCGGAAGCTAAGCACGGTCGGGCCTGGTTAGTACTTGGAGGGGAGACCGCCTGGGAATACCAGGTGCTGTAATCTATTTTCATTTGGGGTAAAAAAAATGTTCCTTTCTCCTGTTTAAAGTCCTGTCTGGTGCCAGGAGCAATTGCTTACGGCCACACCACTGCGAACACGCCCGATCTCGTCTGATCTCGGAAGCTAAGCACGGTCGGGCCTGGTTAGTACTTGGATGGGAGACCGCCTGGGAATACCAGGTGCTGTAATCTATTTTCATTTGGGGTAAAAAAAATGATCCTTTCTCCTGTTTAAAGTCCTTTCTGGTGCCAGGAGTAATTGCTTACGGCCACACCACTGCGAACACGCCCGATCTCGTCTGATCTCGGAAGGTAAGCACGGTCGGGCCTGGTTAGTACCTGGATGGGAGACCGCCTGGGAATACCAGGTGCTGTAAGCTATTTTCATTTGGGGTAAAAAAAATCATCCTTTCTCCTGTTTAAAGTCCTGTCTGGTGCCAGGAGCAATTGCTTACGGCCACACCACTGCGAACACGCCCGATCTCGTCTGATCTCGGAAGCTCAGCACGGTCGAGCATGGTTAGTACCTCGATGGGAGACCGCCTGGGAATACTAGGTGCTGTAAGCTATTTTCAATTGGGGTAAAAAAAATCATCCTTTATCCTGTTTAAAGTCCTGTCTGGTGCCAGGAGTAATTGCTTACGGCCACACCACCGTGAACACGCCCGATCTCGTCTGATCTCGGAAGCTAAGCACGGTCGGGCCTGCTTAGTACTTGGATGGGAGACCGCCTGGGAATACCAGGTGCTGTAATCTATTTTCATTTGGGGTAAAAAAAATGATCCTTTCTCCTGTTTAAAGTCCTGTCTGGTGCCAGGAGCAATTGCTTACGGCCACACCACTGCGAACACGCCCGATCTCGTCTGATCTCGGAAGCTAAGCACGGTTGGGCCTGGTTAGTACCTGGATGGGAGACCGCTTGGGAATACCAGGTGCTGTAAGCTTTTTTCATTTGGGTTAAAAAAAAATGATCCTTTTTCCTGTTTAAAGTCCTGTCTGGTGCCAGGAGCAATTGCTTACGGCCACACCACTGCGAACACGTCCGATCTCGTCTGATCTCGGAAGCTAAGCACGGTCGGGCCTGGTTAGTACCTGGATGGGAGACCGCCTGGGAATACTAGGTGCCGTAAGCTATTTTCATTTGGGTTAAAAAAAATCATCCTTTCTCCTGTTTAAAGTCCTGTCTGGTGTCAGGAGCAATTGCTTACGGCCACACCACCGTGAACACGCCCGATCTCGTCTGATCTCGGAAGCTAAGCATGGTCGGGCCTGGTTAGTACTTGGATGGGAGACCGCCTGGGAATACCAGGTGCTATAATCTATTTTCATTTGGGGTAAAAAAAATGATCCTTTCTCCTGTTTAAAGTCCTGTCTGGTGCCAGGAGCAATTGCTTACGGCCACATCACCGTGAACACGCCCGATCTCGTCTGATTTCGGAAGCTAAGCACGGTCGGGCCTGGTTAGTACTTGGATGGGAGACCGCCTGGGAATACCAGGTGCTGTAATCTATTTTCATTTGGGGTAAAAAAAAATGATCCTTTCTCCTGTTTAAAGTCCTGTCTGGTGCCAGGAGCAATTGCTTTCGGCCACACCACCGTGAACACGCCCGATCTCGTCTGATCTCGGAAGCTAAGCACGGTCGGGCCTGGTTAGTACTTGGATGGGAGACCGCCTGGGAATACCAGGTGCTGTAAGCTATTTTCATTTGGGGTAAAAAAAAATGATCCTTTCTCCTGTTTAAAGTCCTGTCTGGTGCCAGGAGCATTTGCTTTCGGCCACACCACCGTGAACACGCCCGATCTCGTCTGATCTCGGAAGCTAAGCACGGTCGGGCCTGGTTAGTACTTGGATGGGAGACCGCCTGGGAATACCAGGTGCTGTAAGCTATTTTCATTTGGGGTAAAAAAAATCATCCTTTCTCCTGTTTAAAGTCCTGTCTGGTGCCAGGAGCACTTGCTTTCGGCCACACCACCGTGAACACGCCCGATCTCGTCTGATTTCGGAAGCTAAGCATGGTCGGGCCTGGTTAGTACCTGGATGGGAGACCGCCTGGGAATACCAGGTGCTGTATTCATTTGGGGTAAAAAAAATGATCCTTTCTCCTGTTTAAAGTCCTGTCTGGTGCCAGGAGTAATTGCTTACGGCCACACCACTGCGAACACGCACGATCTCGTCTGATCTCGGAAGCTAAGCACGGTCGGGCCTGGTTAGTACCTGGATGGGAGACCGTCTGGGAATACCAGGTGCTGTAAGCTATTTTCATTTGGGGTAAAAAAAATCATCCTTTCTCCTGTTTAAAGTCCTGTCTGGTGCCAGGAGCATTTGATTACGGCCACACCACCGTGAACACGCCCGTTCTCGTCTGACCTCGGAAGCTAAGCACGGACGGGCCTGGTTAGTACTTGGATGGGAGACCGCCTGGGAATACCAGGTGCTGTAATCTATTTTCATTTGGGGTAAAAAAAATGATCCTTTCTCCTGTTTAAAGTCCTGTCTGGTGCCAGGAGTAATTGGTTACGGCCACACCACTGCGAACACGCCCGATCTCGTCTGATCTCGGAAGCTAAGCACGGTCGGGCCTGGTTAGTACCTGGATGGGAGACCGCCTGGGAATACCAGGTGCTGTAAGATAATTTCATTTGGGGTAAAAAAAATTATCCTTTCTCCTGTTTAAAGTCCTGTCTGGTGCCAGGAGCAATTGCTTACGGCCACACCACCGTGAACACGCCCGATCTCGTCTGATTTCGGAAGCTAAGCACGGTCGGGCCTGGTTAGTACTTTGATGGGAGACCGCCTGGGAATACCAGGTGCTATAATCTATTTTCATTTGGGGTAAAAAAAAATGATCCTTTCTCCTGTTTAAAGTCCTGTCTGGTGCCAGGAGCAATTGCTTTCGGCCACACCACCGTGAACACGCCCGATCTCGTCTGATCTCGGAAGCTAAGCACGGTCGGGCCTGGTTAGTACTTGGATGGGAGACCGCCTGGGAATACCAGGTGCTGTAAGCTATTTTCATTTGGGGTAAAAAAAATCATCCTTTCTCCTGTTTAAAGTCCTGTCTGGTGCCAGGAGCAATTGCTTACGGCCACACCACTGCGAACACGCCCGATCTCGTCTGATCTCGGAAGCTAAGCACGATCGGGCCTGGTTAGTACTTGGATGGGAGACCGCCTGGGAATACCAGGTGCTGTAATCTATTTTCATTTGGGGTAAAAAAAATGATCCTTTCTCCTGTTTAAAGTCCTGTCTGGTGCCAGGAGTAATTGGTTACGGCCACACCACTGCGAACACGCCCGATCTCGTCTGATCTCGGAAGCTAAGAACGGTCGGGCCTGGTTAGTACCTGGATGGGAGACCGCCTGGGAATACCAGGTGCTGTAATCTATTTTCATTTGGGGTAAAAAAAAAAGATCCTTTCTCCTGTTTAAAGTCCTGTCTGGTGCCAGGAGCAATTGCTTACGGCCACACCACTGCGAACATGCCCGATCTCGTCTGATCTCGGAAGCTAAGCACGGTCGGGCCTGGTTAGTACTTGGATGGGAGACCGCCTGGGAATACCAGGTGCTGTAATCTATTTTCATTTGGGGTAAAAAAAATGATCCTTTCTCCTGTTTAAAGTCCTGTCTGGTGCCAGAAGCAATTGCTTACGGCCACACCACCGTGAACACGCCCGATCTCGTCTGATTTCGGAAGCTAAGCATGGTCGGGCCTGGTTAGTACCTGGATGGGAGACCGCCTGGGAATACCAGGTGCTGTATTCATTTGGGGTAAAAAAAATGATCCTTTCTCCTGTTTAAAGTCCTGTCTGGTGCCAGGAGTAATTGCTTACGGCCACACCACTGCGAACACGCCCGATCTCGTCTGATCTCGGAAGCTAAGCACGGTCGGGCCTGGTTAGTACCTGGATGGGAGACCGTCTGGGAATACCAGGTGCTGTAAGCTATTTTCATTTGGGGTAAAAAAAATCATCCTTTCTCCTGTTTAAAGTCCTGTCTGGTGCCAGGAGCATTTGATTACGGCCACACCACCGTGAACACGCCCGTTCTCGTCTGACCTCGGAAGCTAAGCACGGACGGGCCTGGTTAGTACTTGGATGGGAGACCGCCTGGGAATACCAGGTGCTGTAATCTATTTTCATTTGGGGTAAAAAAAAAGATCCTTTCTCCTGTTTAAAGTCCTGTCTGGTGCCAGGAGTAATTGGTTACGGCCACACCACTGCGAACACGCCCGATCTCGTCTGATCTCGGAAGCTAAGCACGGTCGGGCCTGGTTAGTACCTGGATGGGAGACCGCCTGGGAATACCAGGTGCTGTAAGATAATTTCATTTGGGGTAAAAAAAATGATCCTTTCTCCTGTTTAAAGTCCTGTCTGGTGCCAGGAGCAATTGCTTACGGCCACACCACCGTGAACACGCCCGATCTCGTCTGATTTCGGAAGCTAAGCACGGTCGGGCCTGGTTAGTACTTTGATGGGAGACCGCCTGGGAATACCAGGTGCTATAATCTATTTTCATTTGGGGTAAAAAAAAATGATCCTTTCTCCTGTTTAAAGTCCTGTCTGGTGCCAGGAGCAATTCCTTACGGCCACACCACTGCGAACACGCCCGATCTCGTCTGATCTCGGAAGCTAAGCACGGTCGGGCCTGGTTAGTACTTGGAGGGGAGACCGCCTGGGAATACCAGGTGCTGTAATCTATTTTCATTTGGGGTAAAAAAAATGATCCTTTCTCCTGTTTAAAGTCCTGTCTGGTGCCAGGAGCAATTGCTTACGGCCACACCACTGCGAACACGCCCGATCTCGTCTGACCTCGGAAGCTAAGCACGGTCGGGCCTGGTTAGTACTTGGATGGGAGACCGCCTGGGAATACCAGGTGCTGTAATCTATTTTCATTTGGGGTAAAAAAAAATGATCCTTTCTCCTGTTTAAAGTCCTGTCTGGTGCCAGAAGCAATTGCTAACGGCCACACCACCGTGAACACGCCCGATCTCGTCTGATTTCGGAAGCTAAGCACGGTCGGGCCTGGTTAGTACCTGGATGGAAGACCGCCTGGGAATACCAGGTGCTGTATTCATTTGGGGTAAAAAAAATGATCCTTTCTCCTGTTTAAAGTCCTGTCTGGTGCCAGGAGTAATTGCTTACGGCCACACCACTGCGAACACGCCCGATCTCGTCTGATCTCGGAAGCTAAGCACGGTCGGGCCTGGTTAGTACCTGGATGGGAGACCGCCTGGGAATACCAGGTGCTGTAAGCTATTTTCATTTGGGGTAAAAAAAATCATCCTTTCTCCAGTTTAAAGTCCTGTCTGGTGCCAGGAGCAATTGCTTACGGCCACACCACCGGGAACCCGCCCGATCTCGTCTGATCTCGGAAGCTAAGCACGGTCGGGCCTGGTTAGTACCTGGATGGGAGACCGCCTGGGAATACCAGGTGCTTTAAGCTATTTTCATTTGGGGTAAAAAAAAATGATCCTTTCCCCTGTTTAAAGTCCTGTCTGGTGCCAGGAGCATTTGCTTACGGCCACACCACCGGGAACACGCCCGATCTCGTCTGATCTCGGAACCTAAGCACGGTCGGGCCTGGTTAGTACTTGGATGGGAGACCGCCTGGGAATACCATGTGCTGTAATCTATTTTCATTTGGGGTAAAAAAAATGATCCTTTCTCCTGTTTAAAGTCCTGTCTGGTGCCAGGAGTAATTGCTTATGGCCACACCACTGCGAGCACGCCCGATCTCGTCTGATCTCGGAAGCTAAGCACGGTCGGGCCTGGTTAGTACCTGGATGGGAGACCGCCTGGGAATACCAGGTG